>NC_134668.1:197986-497986 GCF_030463565.1 Pelecanus crispus | reverse complement strand
AGCAACCTCCCCGGCCATTAACATGCTCACGCCAGGGCAGAGCTATTAAGATGTTTAACTGACATGGCAATAACTAAGGGCTTTGAGAGTTTCAGTTATGGAGTTGTACTGTGGAAGGTGGAAAATACACAGCTGAGTATAGAAAGACGGATGTGCTCCTGACTGTGTAGTATTACCTGCCTAAATCATAACCTGAGGGACAACGGGGCTGGGAGGGATGTCTTGGCCATACCCTGCCCCAAAGCGTGGACAGAATAGTGTCCCTGAGGCGTCACCAGATGGGTCAAAAGACTTGTCCATTCGAGGAGGAATTGCCCTCTGCAATTGTCTTTGCTCTCTCCTGGGCTCCATCGTTCCCTCAACGCACATTTTGCAAAGCTAAACGACCTCCAGCTTCACCTTTGAGCCCAAATTTGCGCCTCTTCCACAAACCACAGCAGCTTGCCCGGTCACCCCGACGCCCAGACCAGGCACATTTCTGGCTCTGCACCAACACGAGCATCCTTTGTCTATGTATGATTTTACCCACATTTCAGATACTTGTCCTCCTTCTTTGTCACTGCTGCAAAACAGAGGCCAAAAAATGCTGCTTTGTGGATCGTTTGATGGCTTTTTCTACCTTTTAATACCTCTGAGACCTGCTTACTCCCATCATCATCCTTTTTTGCCTCTATTCTCTCCAGCAGTGACATCCTGCCCACCAGTACGGGAAGCTCAGCTGCCACTCAGAAGAGCAGTGGGAGGCAAAGTCTGGCACTCAGGAGGCTCAGCCCAAGTGGCAGAGATGGGTGATGGCTCTGCCTGCCGAAGAGCAAGCGTCAGCGTTGAAGGCAGCTCCCACGCTGCTCAGTCTGGCAGCAGTAGTGCTCTGTGGTGGACGGCTCTGGAGTGGGTGGGTGCTGGGTTTCTCTGGGTCACGTCTGTCTGTCTTCTCTAGAAGTGCAAAAATCTCCCCTGTTGCAAAGCTGCTTCTGAAGCTGAATTATTTCTCCTGAATCCAACTTGCAGAAATTGCAGTCAACAAGACACTCTGAATACGCCTGCTTTTATGCTAATTCAGGGCACTTTGCCTTCATAATATCAGCATCCCCTCTGAAGCAGAGAGATTAAATTTCAACCAGTTCCATTTATGACCCCAGACTGTGCCAAGACCGGACCCAAAGAATGAGCACAAAGCACATCTGTCTCCATGGTCTCACAAAGATACTTCACGGTGTTTCCCAAAGTGTGCAGATCCCCTTTTCCCCTACGTTGTTCTGTGAATGTGGAAAAGCTGCAGCCACACAGACTGCACGTGCCCCTGCAGTGCTGGAAGCCTGATATGCAAAAAATCAAGAAGCAGCGGTGGAACCCTGCTAATCCCTTGTAATGCTGACAGAGACCCACAGTTCCTCACTAAGTATCACAAAGCCACACAAATGACAGCAAACAGTGGCACCCCCTGCCAAAAACATCTGGGCAATGTCTTTCTTTGAGCTTTTTGTTTCAATTTACTTCGGGGATTTTTTTTCATTTTGATTTTTTGGCTATGACATAAAAGCGATGAGCTGGGTGTGCTGGGCCGCTGATAACATGGCTCTGCTGGGCACCCTGCATTCCTCCCCTCCCTGCCATTAGTGCCGCACGTGTAGTAAAACCACACACGGGCTCAGCACTGTGCTTGCTCAGTCACAAGGTGCTGGGCCGTGCTGGGCATGGGAGCGATGGGGTCCCGGTAGTGCACAGGTGGGTAAAGCATCCTTCAAGGCCCTGGCAGCCTCGTCGCTATCCTCATCCTGGAGGAAACAGCTTTTCTCAGTGACTACAAAATCTCTGCCTGACCCCATCCCCACTGGGGTGATGCCTTCTGCAACAGCAGCTCCAGCAAGCACTCCACGCGTCTGCGCCGTGGCCCTACCGGAGGGGTGGGAGCAAGCACAAATCACCCTGGGGTGAGCCCTTCTCACCCCGCGCTGCCCCAAAAGGAGCAGGAACAAGTTGTCCTCATGCAGCAAGGCCCAGATTGACCTCTCCAAGCTTTGGCCATCTGCAAGAGAGGTGCCTGTCTCCTCCAATATTTAGCTCCTCTCAGATCTTTAGATCAGATCTTCAGTGGAAGAAGATGGTGCTCGGAGAGGGAATGGTCTCAAGTCCTGATCAGGGGCTGGGCTGAAGCCAAGTGCTTGAACAAAACCAGTCCCATCACTCCATGCCCAGACTCGGTGCAAAGCAGGTGGGTAAAATTCACCCAGGAATGAAAGACTCTGCAGGCAGCGAAACCTAAATCCTGGCCCTGACCACCGCGTGGCACTGCTCCAGGGGACACAGCCAGGAGCAGGCTCCGGAGGCAGGGGGAAGGTGATAACACTGGATGTCTTCCAGAGCTCCTGAGCATCCAGGGCAGCACAGACAAGGAACTCAGCTGGGACTGAAGAAGCACGCAACAGGGAAACTTTATTAATGGCCTCGTGACAAAGTCTCAGATCACAAAGGTATAACACGTCAACCAAAGATACACTGCTAGGACATGGCTGAGCATGCAATACAACAATTCTGTGCCGTTTCTTTGAGTTATTTATCTAACAGTTCTTCCTACTGCAGTAACGACCTGGCATGTTTAAGTTGAAGACACATGTTGGCAGGAACAAGTAGTTATTGTAATGATGCATCAACAAAACACGCTTTTTCCCTAGCTGTAGTAAAGACACCAGATATCACTAGATACACTTTGAAATATAGGGTGGTAAACAGAGACACCAAGGATAGGGAATGTTATCTCCCATTTTAGTGTGCTACTTATAATTTTAAGCAACTTCATATCCCTTAAGCTTTGGGATTCTTTTAAGGAGAGAGAATGGGTGGGGGAGCTCTTTATGAGTTACTTTGCTGTAAAGGACCTGAAAGTAAATCTGTCTGCATTGCCTTCGGTAAGAAATCAGCTTCATTCAGAGGAGAATTGCTGAATTCCATTTCTGAGCCCACTTCCAAAGAAAATAAGGAGAAACCCAAACCAGCTTCACTGTTTTCTTCTTGGTATACTTTAAGAAAACAAACCCAGGCAGAAATCTTAACAAGGGTTGGCATTTTCTGAGGAGCCTAAGGGAACAGAGTCTTCCAAATCATATTAAGAGAGAGATAATCTTCTGGTCTCTTTTGCAAAACCACAGCAGAAATGCTGAATAGTTTGCCACTCAAACGATTGCTTTGCCCTTCAAAGGGTGAAATCCAGCCCTGAGCAGGGGCTACCAAGCACACAAGTAACAAAAGCGTTATACCGCCTGCTTCACTGGATAAATTTCACCCTACAGGCTTGAACCTGCTCTCAGTGGAATGGTTCCCACTGAGTTCAACAGTGCAGGATCAAGCCTTAGGCGTGATGTGGCAGGGTCAGGTACTCTGGTATGTCTTACTCCAATTCATTCATCACTGCAGAAATTTTGCAGCCAATTTGTCCTATAAAAGGCAACAAAACTTTTCTTTCTATGGTTTCCCTCCTCCCATGTAACGGGTACTGCTGATGTCCGTTCCTGTAGTTACTTCCTGAGGCTTCTCCTGCTGGACGAGGTTGTGGTGATGGTGTAGGATTTGGAGCTACCTCCAGAGGATAAGCCAAGCGCCCCGCTGCCCATGCCTGCTCCCAGGCTAAGGCCTCCTCCGATTCCTCCTCCCAGAAATCCACTGGAACTGGCATAGCCACCTCCACTGCTGGAGCTGACCACGGCTGTGGCACAGAGAGAAGCAAACCAAACATGAGCGCCAGGGAACTTCGAACCCAGTTTGGCAACCTCACAAAAAGGGCATTTTTAAATTGCAGCAACCGGATGAAAACTCTCTACCATCTCCTGCAAAACCCAGGGCCCAGGATACTAATCTCTTGTTACATTTTGGCCCAGAGCGTTTATTCTCTGTGCTAAGCCAGGTGCATGTGAGGGTTGAGCAGCCCATCTCCTTCCCCATCACTCTGGTCTGGCTCAGGACCCCCTGCAGCATGGAGAAGCCCATCCATAAACACATTCAGCGAATCTCTTGGTGCACCTAAGAGGCTGTGGCATGTGGTTCACCAGCTATCAGCAGCAATTAAGTGGATGAAAAGTAGAGCCACTGGTTTAGAGCTGTAGACAGTGTCTCCGAGACACCAGCATCTGTCCGATGTCCAGGCAAGGTGAGTATGCAATGCTTCCCAAGCTGGAAAGACACCCTCTAACGTCACCTTTGCACTAACTTCCAACCCAGGCCGTGCCTTTTCTCATTAGTACATTTTTCTCCATACAAAAATGGGAGGAAAGAAAGATTGATATTCCTCCAAGTTAAATTTCATACAGATGAGTTAGGGCTGAAGTCTGCCATGGAGCCAACAGCACCATCAAATTCTGTCTCGGGGGGCTCGTATTTAAGAAGGGGGCTAACTGGCTTGCAGAAGCTAAGGCAGGGCACTATGAGGCTCCTGCACGCAGACCTAGCTGGTCCCCACCTGCATTTTCTGTAGGCATATGGCTATGTGTAGCTATTATAAATTATTAAATCAACTCACAGATGTTGACGTTGCCAACTCCGTCACCAGCCAACCTGTTGGAGAAGAAAAACACAAAGGCAAAAAGGAAGAGGATGGGTTAGACTCTTTATTACTCAGTGTTCCCCCAGGGCCTCAGCGCTGAGGACGAAGACAATGGCAGTGAGTTATTACTGCTGTTGTAAATAATTCAGACAAGATAAGTGTGCCATCCAGCGCTTTGTTCTGGCCCTACATTTACATGCTCTCTTATCACCTGGGGGCAGCTGAAAGACCACAGAGGCTCTGTCCTAATTCCATGGGGATTTAAGCCACTTGGAAATTTTCTGCCACAGTATGGAACATATGACGGAAAACAACTTTTTCTTCTTTGCATATTTTCACCAAAAGTATCAAATATTCCCCAGGACTTGCCAGTTTGTCGCTTCAGCCAAAGCATTTTCAGGACCAAAAGTTAGTTTAAAATGCAAGGTTTTCTCTTCTGTATTTCCTTGCAGAAATTGGAATTGGGCCCTCAACACTTCCCCATGCAAAGGGAACAAAGGGCTGGACCCTTCCTCATGTAAAACCCACAGGCTGCACCCACCTGCTCTCCTCGCCCTCCAGCAGCTTCCTGTAGGTCGCAATCTCGATGTCCAGGGCCAGCTTGACATTCATGAGCTCCTGGTACTCGCGGAGCTGCCGGGCCATGTCCTGCTTCGCCTTGTGCAGAGCTGCCTCCAGCTCCTCCAGCTTTGCCTGGGCATCTTTGACAGCCAACTCACCACGTTCCTCAGCTTCAGCAATGGCTGCCTCCAGCTTGACACGCTGCAGGGACGGAGCAGGGTATGTCAGTGTGCATCTCTCCTCCTTGGTGGAGGACACTACTGCCCATGGACTTCTGACATCTACTGGCCAAACCATCTCTGTGTATCCGCAGAGCCCTGGAGCCATCTGCTCAACTTAGATCCCCAGAAGTTCATGCCTACATATTTTTTTGGGCACTGGATGGAGATCAGCCTGCAAAGGAAGCTCATCTCATCCCAAGATACGTTCTTCCGAAAGGCAGTCCTATTCCTCTCCACTGGCTACATTCTCGGAAGACTTTCTTCAGGTGATCCTCAGCTTCTCAGCCCACCCACACTGCACACAGCAGCACAACACTTAGGGTTAATGCAAGCTCAGGTTTTCTCTCCTATTATGCCCCAGAGCTTGTTCAGAGCCAGTTGGTCTCCAGCAAGCTTTGATGTGAGGCAAGCGTCGACTCGAGCAGACCTGCTGTTAACAAACAACGCAGAGCTACCCCAAAAGCATCCCTGTGGGGCCACATCACGCTGGCAGTCTAATGCACCCTCAGCTGTGCCCCCCCTCCCCGTACCTCCAAAAAAGCCCCATGTTTGGCAGGAAGGGCTCACAATGAGCACATGTGCTTTATACTCTCATTCATTATTCAAGGGAGCTGCACTGGGTCAGCTCTTTGCTTGTAAGTGTCTGTTGAAGCCTCCCTGCCCTGAAACCAAATAAATACAAGTGGATGAATCACAATGGCTTATCTCCAGCTTTGTGCACCCTGGTTATTCACAGCCAGTTTTCAGCCCTGAACATGGTCTGAACCACTCACTGGTCTGGCTTTCACCACCCATTTGATAAAGCGGTAACAGCCCCTGGAGAAAGCAAACAGAACTCCCATACAGCTGAAAAATTTCTATGTGCCCAAACATGGTGTTCCCTTCTGCAAAAAGGGAGTGGACAAAGATCCCAGAAGCAAGAGGGTACAAGGAATGTGTGTGGCTGGGAGGGAGGCCACACGCAGCTTTGCCCTTTGGAAACAGCTCTGCATCACTCCCCTTCTGTGCTCCTAGGTCACTGGCGGACTTCTTCTCGCCTATAGTTCAGCTGCCTCTCAGCCTTCAACTGCTCACAACAGTTTCTCCCTCCAGCAGGACATCTTTTGACACGAGCATTGCAGCCACCCCCAAACTGCTTCTACGGATGTTGCGTTATACCCAGATCCCTGGCACACTTGCTGCTGCTAAATCCACTGCTCTGCAGTAGGAGAACAAGGGCAGCTCCTCACCTGGGCCTTAGCACTTTCGATTTCACCCTGCAGCCTCTGGATCATTCGGTTTATCTCCGAGATCTCATTCTTCGTGTTGCGCAGGTCATCTCCATGTTTCCCAGCAGTGGCCTGCAGTGCCTCATACTGTGACATAAAACAGTATAAGAGAAAAGGATGGGGTCAGGCTGGCAGTCAATCAGCTGGCTAAAATCTCTCCCACTCATGACACACAGGATACGTGGGCTAACAGAAGCCTTTATCTCTCCCATAACTCACCTTGCTTTGATACCAGGACTCGGCCTCCACCCGGCTCCTGTTGGCAATCTCCTCATACTGTGCTTTGACCTCTGCAATGATGCTGTCCAGGTTCAGGTTTCGACTGTTATCCATAGACAGCACCACAGAGGTGTCAGAGATCTGGGCCTGCAGCTCATGAAGTTCCTGCCAGTTCCATTAAAAACAATACCATTAATCACTGACTTTTAAGGGCCTCTCTTTTGGAAGCCAATTAAAGAGAGAATCTGAGAAGAAAAGGGAAAGGGAGGTAGATAAAAAGAATTCAATCAAAACATTCATTAATTAGAAGAAACCAACTGAATCACAACCTTGCAAAGTACAAAGTAACAAACAATAGAAGAAATGGAGCTACTTCTTATCACTCACATTTTGACAGCAAGGTTAGTTTACCCCACTCCTGAGATAAGAACCAGCATGAAATGCTACTCCAAGAAGCTTGAGCATTGGCTTCACAACAAAGCGAGGGCCAAATTCCACCGCCTCACCCAAGGATGCAACGTGTCCAGTTCAATCAAACTCTTATCTTGCAAATAATGGGTAAGATAAAGGCATCTGGGACAAGGAGCTTTACTTTCTTTCTTTCACACAGCACACAAACACATAAGCACTGCAGCACTGGCTATAATACACTGGTTTTCCTCGTTTTCACACTAACAGCATCAAAAAAACAATGCATGCCCCAGCTACATTTGCAATAAATCCATCTCACATCCCAGATAGGGAGAAATCACTGTGACAATTCACAGGATGTGCACTTTACTTGCAGGCTTATTTCGGCTTATGCAAGGGAAGACTCCATGTCTCCATCACCCTTCTTGGCTCTGGAAACGGCACATTAATTTTCTCAGACACCATTCGCTGTTCTTCACCCACTGGTGGTGCTACACTGCAGCAGCCACAAGAAGCAGAAAGGACCTTACCGCTTCATAGAGAGACCTCAGGAAGTTAATCTCATCCGTCAGCGCATCCACCTTGGCCTCCAGCTCCACTTTGTTCATGTAGGCAGCATCCACATCCTAAAAAAGAGTGATAATCCATTGAGATTGCAATAGCTTTGATCACTAAGTCCACCCAGCCTTTGAGAGCTTCAAAAGCAGCCATGAGCCCATCAAGTTCCCCAAGCTGTTCACTCTCCATGACCGCCTGCCCAATGACCCACCGTGTCCTAAAAATTGTCTACCGGTGTACTAAATGTTGCTAGTGTGCAGGAACCCGTATGTTCTGTAGGGCCCCCTGGACCTGTGTTTGCAAACCCACTGTCAGCTTGGACAGTAAGGGAAGGCCTTAGGAAATGTCCCAAAGAAAGATATAGCCATAATCTATGACATCCATGGGATCTGGCACTCCTTCCCAGCTTCCTATAGAGATTTCAGTGCCTACACTGAGGCAGCCTTTAGCCAGAAATGAGAGCTGTAATTCTTCACCCGCAGTCTCTAGGCACAGCTGTAGCAAAAAGAGTGTAGGGCCAAAAGGGCGAGAAGGTCTGCAAACATATACGATCAGTCCCAGCTAGTATCCATGGCACTCACCTTCTTGAGCATCACAAACTCGTTCTCTGCTGTCGTGCGCTTGTTGATTTCGTCTTCATATCTGCCAGAAAAAAAGGGATTGGTGTGAAGTTAGAGCCTGGATAAAAAATGAAAAAATGTCACAGTCAAGAGTTACCCCGATTCCCTTCTCTCTCCCTCCATTTCTCTCTTTGTGAGCCACCCTGGCAAAGCCTATGACTTCCCCAGGCAAGCCAGCCACAGGCAGAGGTTTGCTGCACCACTGCAGCATGTGTATCATTTGCACAAGAGGCACCAGCTGTATGCCACAGTTCCAGGGTACTGTTTGGACAAGCTGATGCCTGAAAGCTGTTCTGGTCCACGCTGCCATGACCACTAACCTGGAAAGCATTTCTCACCCATGCTTTCCCACATTCATCAAAATTCACTGCACTTAAGAAGATTTCTGCTCCTTATCCTCAGTCATGGACAGCTGCAGGATGGCAGTCTGTGTCCTGAGGCTCGCAGCTTTTTCACTTGCCCCTTGAGAGAGCAAATACAAATACAGAAGAGATGCAAGCAGATTCAACAAATTCCTCTATGATGATCAAAGCACCTGATAATGCTACTTTCACTGTGCACTTCCTTATTACAGACATTTGAGAACATTTTGCAGGTGTCAATCACATGCCACTGTCCCGGTAAGAGCTGAATATAGTTGTTCACATTCTGCACAAAGTGGCTATGCTTCAAAGTCACACAAACTTCTAATATTGGCTACATCCCTTCCTTAGGTGTTCACCCTTAGATGTAATGAGCTAGATCCTCAGCAGATAAAAATCACGCTCCACTGACTTTATGGGAGTTCACTGATTTGTACCATTTTCAAGCCTGAACCTCAGAGCCTGCCTTACACCATTCTACATAAGCCAACCTGTTGAAACAAACTGCAAGAACGTGCTATATGAATCCTGAAAGTCATCCAAGGAACAGAGCAGGAACCACTTTCTCTGGCTGTTTCACAATTGCCGTTGCCAAAGTTAGAACACTGCTCTGTTTATTTACACAGTCCCTTCATGGCTAGCGCTGTAATTTGCCTTCCAAAGCGTGAGCTACTTCACTTTCAACAGCCTGCATGTACCTCCCCTTCTGCTCCGCTCTGGAAGCTTGCCCATCCACACTGGCATAAACGGACGTTGTGCCTTTCGAGGTCAACAAACTGCATCCGTTGCTGTTGCAGGTAATATATGACCTGGAAATTACGTGATCGTGCTGTGCACACACAGCCTGCAGCGCAGAATGGATAATCAGAGACAGGTAAAAAGACTGAATTATTCTCGAATGGTTTGTCAAATTCCTCAGGAAAGCTCCACCAAGCTGGTCAACAAACGGAGAAATCATTCAGTATTCTCCATTAACTCCCGAGGCACCTCAGGAAGCCCAGTGCACTATTACACTTTGGCATGCTCTGCACCAAGCCACGTGGACAGCGTGAACAGTCTGCTCCTACCCTTGCTCACTTCGAACCGCACCCTTAGTCAATGCAGTTACTGAGTGAGGGACTGAATCTCATCCCCTGGAGCCTCGTGCATATAAATCTCCTCCCCTACTCCAGATGTAAACTGAGAATTACTGTGTAAATTGGACAAATGAAAAAGAGGCAACAGACACATAAAGGGCTAGTCATGTTTTAGGTATTCTACTTAGAAGAGATTTTCTTCATATAAATGGGGAGAAGCAGGTTCTGAACTCCAGTTACTACATTCTCACTCCCTCCGCTGCACTAGCATCTTAGGCTCCTAATTCCTGCTTCCCTTCTCTTAACACATATAGGGTTTGGGTTTACATGGACCAGTAAGCTGGAGGAATAAATATGCACCTGTGCACCCCGCATTCATGTGACACGCAACTAAAATGAGGGCTATAATTCCTCTGGGTGCAAACCATCTCTTTGCTGCTGCCTTGCAGAGATGCAAAATACAACTGTGGACCACAGAATAGAAATAACCTAGCAGGGCTGGGGGAAATATCATCACCATGCACCTCCTTGGGAATCACTGGCTATTGACTTTCCGTAAACACACCATGGGGATTATCAGATCTGTTTGTTTTCAGTTTCTGCTTGATCCAGTTTGCCAGCTCCCTCTTTTCTTTCTTTCCTTTTTTAATTAAAGGCATTCCCTATACAGCTGGGTTGGGCACAGGCTGGGACAAAGGCTACTTTCTTCATGGGACTCCTCCCAGGCGACACGATTTGGACTGAAAGTCACTTCAAAATTGCAGGTCACCTGCTCGATTACCTACCCACAAAACAAACAGCAGTTCACCCACGGCCTGCCAACCTGCTGAGCTCCCAAGGGGTTCCTACAGACCTGAACGGGCACATCCAACCCAAAGCCATCCCTGAGGAGGCCCCAAAGCAAAGCCAAGAGGATGGAGCCACTGAAGACCACGTGGGAACAAGATGCCAGGAACAACAAGTGATCCGGGCAAGAAGAATCTGGGCAGCTTCCTTGGACTAGACACCTAACTCATGGTTAGAAAAAAATCTCCCTCCCTAGCAGAAAAGCTGGGGACATCTCTGCCAATCTACTGACCAACCAGCCAGCTCAACTACACTGTTAGATGGGAAGATTATACGTTACTTGGTCTTGAAATCCTCGACAAGATCCTGCATGTTCTTCAGTTCGCCCTCCAAACGCCCTTTGTCATTCAACAACCCATCCAGCTGACGTCGCAGGTTGTTGATGTATGCCTCAAACATAGGAGCAATGTTACTCCGGGCAGTCTTCTGGTCCTGAAGGAGGCTCCATTTGGTCTCCAGAATTTTGTTTTGCTGCTCCAGGAACCGGACCTGGAAAGCAACCAAGGGGTCATTTGTGAAAGTGGGAGGAAGGGGGGGCTGACACTACAGAGTTTCGATCCTGGGGGGAAAGACAGGCTGTGGATGGTATCTGAGGAATTTAAATTACTCATAGGAAGCACCTAAACTCTGGAGGGTGATAAAGACAGGCTGCCCAGAGAGGTGGTGGAGTCCCCATCCCTGAAAGTGTTCAAAAAACAGGCAGATGTGGCACTTCGGGACATGGTTTAGTCTGGTCTACCCTTGATTGGTTTAGAGTGGACTTGGTAGTGTAGGTTAATGGTTGGACTGGATTATCTTAAAGGGCTTTTCCAACCTAAACGATTCTATGATTCTAAGACCAGGAGGGAGCACTGCTACTCTGGAGCTTGGCTTATGACTTTAAGGCTTTGTATGAATTAAAGATAAGCAGATTCTGCTTGCCTGACACTTGACAGAAGCCATCCACAGACCTCAAAGTCAGCCAATTACTCAAACTCCAGGTCTGGATTCCTTGCATTTTGAGGATGCCAGAGCTGAAGTTTACATAGGATCAATTAGCGCAAGACAGTAAAGCAACAGAGGTACAGAGCAGTAGAGCAGTGCAAACAAACACAGCAAGCCCTGACTTACGTCAAGATCTGTTCTACGGGGACAATTCCCATCCAAGAGGCCCCCTCCTCCCTGAATTTGGTGGTGGTGTGCTTGGGTGCAGAGTTGATCTTTAAAGCCTGCACCCACATTATCTGCAATACCAGCTAAATAAAGGGAGTACAAAGCTGCCCTAAGTAAAGGGCAAAACCCTTTACTGACAGCAAGGCAAGCAGGGCTTTAATAAGAGTTATTGGATTGCAGTAGGCAAATCACACCATGCTCTTGAGGACCTGATCCTGACTCCATTTGTGAATCTCCCACTAGGTAAAGCGAGCTTTGTGTCAGACCTGCTTTTAAACAGTGTCCACAGAGCTATCAGTCTTTTCAACACCTCACCTTGTCAATGAAGGAGGCGAATCTGTTGTTGAGTGTCTTGATTTGCTCCTTCTCCTCCTTGCGCACCTGCTGGATGTTGGGGTCAATCTCCAGATTCATGGGCGTCAGGAGGCTCTGGTTGATGGTGACCTCCTGAATGCCCCCGGGGCTGAGCACCCCACCGAATCCCATGCCTCCATAGCCGTATCCAGAGCGAACGCTGTAGGAGCTGCCACCTCCGAGGGAGATCCGCTTGTTGGCAGAGCCGAGGTTGTAGAGGCTGGAGCTGCCAAAGCCACCTGCCCTGCTTAAGCCCGCACCCCCTCCTAGTCCACGGGTTGAGGAGACGGTGCTGACCCGCAGTTGGCTGATCCCTGGGACGGCCACAGAGCGAGAGCTGAAACTCACAGACCGGGACATGGCTGCTCCGAGGAGGTTTTCAGTATCCCCCACCTTCAAAAGCTCAGGGAAGCTGTGCTGGAGACCACGGAAGTGAGCGAGTTCTCCTGACTGCTTCTCCTTTTATCCGTTAGAAAAGCTGGGCTTGGCCCAAGGGCAAAAGAGGGATCATTTTACTGCCTGGGAGAGCTGGGTGTGCCTGGCTGCCTTCCCACCCTCCATCAACCTGCTGAATTCGAGCAGGTGAGAAGGGAAGGGCCAGAGAAGGGTGAGGACACACCTGGTGCCCTGTCCCTGTGCTCAGACCTGGCTTTGTTCTGCACCTCCCTTTGTCTGTGCCACATGTGCAGCTGAGGGATGTGCAGCATGGGCTCTCTGGGCTCCCTTGGCAGAGTTACAACAGGACAGGTCCGATCCCCATTTCCTCAAGGCTTCTCCATTTCTCTCCGCTTGCCTAAATGGATGTTGAAATGAGAAGTGGGGGAATATGCATTGATTTTTAACTCTGTCGCAGAGCAGGTAGCTCCCCTGTGCAACAGCAGAAAGGAGATCGGGGGCCTCAGCTTAGCACCAGGTCCAGCCCAGCTGAATATAAACCAAAGCCAGCTGCAGCCTTGGACACACACACTGTACTCTGCCAGCAGCACCCAGCAAATCTGCGCCATGCAGGGGAACGAGGGCAGCAGAAGAGAGATGCTGCAGCTATTTCTGGACACCATGGTTTTGCCTTCCCTCTCCTGTTAGTGCTAAAATAAAGGCGGTTCAGGTGGGCCTGCACCCTGATTGTGGAAATACCCAACGTGTCAGTTCACACTCAAAAGGAGACAGGACAGGTTTCTGCTTAAATTTCTGGGCTCCTATGCAGAAGAAGCAGAGGCAAAAATTAGTTTTATGGGCCTTTTGCATTTTCAAATAGCCTTGAAGGGACAGATATCTTTACTATCAGGTCATAAATCCTCCATGAGATTTCAAAGTCTGGCCTGAATGTGTCATCCTTTAGCTCTTTCCCTCATCAGAACCACAAGATAGCGCCGGCTACATATTCTGGCCACAGCCTATTGAAAATATGTACTTCCTTCTCCGCGGGAAGAATACAAGTTGGCTGGAGATCCTAGCTACTAAAAGGAAATTCTCTTTTTGAAGGAGGGAAAGGGGGAGATCGAGCCAGACAGAGACATACAAGGCAAGATGCATGTCTTGTCATACAAGCCTGCAAGCAGGCTCAGCTTCCACCCGCAAAAAAAACCCCAACCCCCAAAAAAACCCCATTGAGTGTAAAGCAAACTCGCGTGTTACACACACCCAGCTATACTTGACCTGATGGCTGATGTAGACAGGCTATGGTTCATTTCATCCGTACATAGCTAGCAACAAGGCAGAAGTCTCCAGCTGCTTTACATAGCTCCAGGTCCTTCTGAGCTGAGTGAGACAGGCTGCTCTCCTGCAACTCCTCTGGGTTGTCTCGAGAAGACAGGGGTGGAATCTGAAAGTGTGATTTAGAGTCCTACAGTCAGGCAAGAATAACTCCCACCAAAGTAAGCCCCAGCTGCTGGATTTTATCAGGTTGCATTCCAGCCTCAACTCCTTTATATCAGCAGACAGGGATTTTTTGCACAAAGCGACAAGCAAACCAGAAAGCAATCCAGCCAGGTAAAACACAAGCCTGCTGTCAGATAAACTATCATAAAGGCAAAGCTGTTCTCAGCAGCCTCAGCAGTAAGAGAACTGAACTTCACCCTGGTTTGCACTATAAAGGGCCAGATCAATCAAAACCCATTTTCCGATCTTAATTACTACCATTGCAGCACCACTGATTTTAGGTAAGGATGAGTCTGCTTCCAAATTCAAAGTTCAAGCTTTCTTTTCTGTGCCATTAGCAACCCAGCCAATGCAGGAGAGACTCAGGAAAGCCTCATTTACCTTGCTGCTATATGCTCCCCAGCTCCCAGTGCTGCAGCTAGACAGTTTAGATCCCCAGCACTTATTACAACTCATCCTGCAAGTGAATGTTCCCCATTTAAATCTGGTTTCAAGTAAGTTTAAGTCAGAGCAGGATCCAGCAATCCAGAGATGTCACAAGCAGAGTTTGCTTGTGTTGTTGGGATGCCATGGTAACACCGCATAGTTTCACAACCACACAGACTGGTAAATACTTCCAAGCCCATGCGAATGACCCCCAGGGATTCAGGTTTGGTAACACAGAAGACACTGTATTGACTGGTTAAACACCGCCTTGGGGAAATGAATGCTTTGACATTGCGACTGCTGTGCTTGGTATCACAACAAGCCAGCCCAGTCCCTGCACACACGGGAACAGCCCACCGCTGTGCACCAACACTCACAAAGCTGATGAAAGAGGCACAAGTGATAAATCCCTCCATAAACCCTCTGGTAAACATAGCAAGCTCTCAATTCCAGCCCAGAGAGTGAAGGGGGGGGGATCAAATATGGTTATGTCCTAATGGAAGAGGAATAAATCTTTGCAGGCGAACAAAATTGTGCGTTAAGAATATGTTACTATGCTGATCAACATCAGCCTGTTGTTTCGACATCTCCTGTAGATATCCCATGGGCTATCTCCTGCTGCGTGTTTAGATTGCAATGTTTGGATTGAAAGCTTTCTGGAAGAGGGAGTGCCCTTAGGTTCTGTGTTTGCACAGTGCAGTCCTAGTTTGTGATTACTGCTCCAAAGTGCTTCGGCAGTGAGTCATAAATTAATTAATGTCCTAACAACAAGCAGTGTTTTGGTGGTCTCATGATTGGTGTATCGCAAGAGCACGATGGGGCGCTCATGGGGCTGTCAGAATGACACCATCAAGCTGTTATCCTTGCTAAGAACACCCAAAAGCAATGCCAACACAGTGGCACTTGCGCTACCCGCCTGCAGCCATAAAACTGCCATGCTGAAGATTCCCGCCACGCTGCGATCGCAGCTCCCCCTTTCAGGATCTAAGTAGCCTCATTAATAAAAATCTGCAGCTCCTCAACAGTCCTGGGAACTGCTGATGAGAAATTGCTCCAGAGGGAACTTGTTCTCTCTCTGTCCCGAATGCAGGCACCGTATGTCAACAATCTGATGCACAAATGAGCTGTAGTAGGATGAGGTGGCTATCTATCATGAAGTTTTATTGATTTGTTGAGTTCTGCTTCCCATGCCACTCAGGCTATAAAGCACAATATAATGACGCAGATCTTCAGCCTAGTATCTCAACAGGAAAGCAGCTTTTCCAGAAAGGCGACGGCCGACTGATTTGAAGAATTCGTTCATTCCAAAGGTTGGTACCTCAGTACAGTCCATTGTCTTGCAACAGGAACCTTCCTGCTATAACCTAGGGCCTTGTGTCTAATTTGAAGTTGTTTAATTGATGTCTTTAGTTTTCTGCCACTAGTCACTTCCAAAGCACTTAGAAAGCTCTCTTGAATCTGGTACAATTGCCCTATTAATGTTAAGTCACCGCTCTCTTAGGCTTATGCTGGATAAACTGAATGGGCTGAAATCCTCACATCTTTCATAAACGAGTGGCTTTTCCAGGGACCTCAAATCCCTTCTGTGGCCTCTCTCTGCTCCAGTGCCCTTGGCACATGCATCCGTATTGTTCACGCTGCGACTTCATGCAGTTTTACATGTGGAAAACACATTTTGCTCTCCACTCTTACAGCCCTGCAGCTTTAACAGCCTCAGGTCTCAACCAGTGCTAGAGGCTGGTATGATGGGTCTCACCTAAACTACACTGCATCTTCCAGCTACGCCTCTCCTTTTTGCAGTGAAGCAGAGCAGCCTTAGTATTAAGGGAGGGGACCAGCAGGAATAGCTGGAGGCAACTTGCCCCGGGTGACAGAGCCAGCTGCTGTAGACCAGAGCCAGCCCCGTGTTAATAAGGCTTCCAGCAAGCTCCTGTCCCTCCAGGAGCTGCATCTCACCTTTCCTCCTCCCTCTGCCCACTCCGCTGAGGCCAGGAAGCCCTCGGCTCGGCTCTTTGCTGCCTGGCCACTCCTGGGAAGCTGCCTGCCGCTGGCCATGTAACCCACCGCTGAGAAACACCTCTTCTAGCTCAGAATTGGCCATGCTTGTCCTGTTAGCTGAAACCCAAACCCAGCATCGGTCTAAACCCAGAGGTGTTTAGATAACAGCACAAAACCACTCGCCAGCACCTCCAGGAACAACTTGGACCCCAAAGGAGTTGCTGCTGCCGGAGTCTCCCCCCCTCCAACGTTTTCCAGCTGCTCAGCACCGTGATGTAGCTCCCCTGCTCCACAGATTGAGCACCACATGCCTCCTGCCCTGCCTGCAGAAGGAGTGTTTACACCCCACGCTGCGGCTGCAGCAATGGGAACCCCTGCATGTTGCCATGACTTCTGGACAAGCAAGCAAACCCAGCCCGTGCCGATGGGCTGCAGGACCCTTCCCAAGGACACAGCGCGTGGCGGGGCACCAGCTCATCAGAGAAGTTCTCTGTGCCTGACGCATGGTGGAGGCATTCAAGCTATGGATTTTTCCCCCCCTGCAGCCTATTTTACATGCACCTAAAGCTGTTTTCTTTCCCCTCTCCCCCAAATTAAAAGATCTTATGATTACAAGAAATCATGAAGGAATAACTATAAATATAGTTATAATTATGTATAATCATAATTACGTGGATAATTTTTACATGAAAGTTGAGAGTCACTCCCACAGCTCAAGCCTTAAGGAAAAACAAACAAACAAACAAACTAAGACACTACCATTCTCAGAGCCAAGGTGAAATTGCCAGTCCTGCTAACGCCGGGTTCAGTTTTTCTGGAAACGGCACGTCTTGGAAGAGAATTGGAAAATCCATGTTCTGTACCCACAAAAATCACACGTGACTTTTGAGCCCAGCCTGTTCAATCTGTTGGCCTGTTCAAGTTCCTAACAGCTGATCTGATCTAACTCCTGCGGATACTCACACGGTACAGAGCAGGCAAGCCAGGCCAGATCACAGTCCATCTGTCCTGAACCAGTAATACACACTGGCCAGCCCCAAAATACAGGGCAATTATACAGTGATCCTTCCTCTGGCCATATTTCTCCAGGCTCCAGCCATCAGCTGTTTAAGCCTTCCCAAGCTGGAGGTTGCATCTTGACCAGCACGTTTAACTGCTGCTGATGGTCCTCTCTCCCCACTGTCGGTCCAATCCTTGGATAAACTCATCCCTGCTTGCTACAGCCTGCGGCAATGAGATTGCACATGGCGCAAGAAGATCTTCCTGTGTTCCTGTTTTAATTAACTCAATTGCAAACTAATGTGCCCCATTCAGAGCAGATAGAAACTGTGAGGTCATTTCACTGCAGTCAAGGGAACACCACCAGTTTATAGCAGCTCAAATAAAACTAGTGTGACAGTGCTCAGCATCATTACAGGAGTTTGTGGGCCTGATTCATGCCTAGATTAAAGGATAATGCCGCAAAGTGAACGGAGCAAGGAAGGAGAGAAACAATCTAGCACAGTCATCAACAAGAAATGCTCTAATAAAAATGTTGTCTTATCTGACACAGCTCGGATGGAGTCAATGGCACAATGCCACATTACACCAACTGATCCTTCATCTCCAAGTCCAGGAAGGATTAAGGTCCTACTTCCCTCAGAATACTAAGCATCCAACATGGTAACCATCCTAATTCACCCATGTTTGTACAGCCCCTGGCACAACGTAATTGAGGACAACGACCGGGTTTCTTAATAGCTACCACAACACAAATAACCATCTTCACCCTGGTGACTACACGGGAACAAAGCTGCTCCGCAACCTCTGGCCCCAATTATGAATTCCAAGATCTTTTGCAAAATCAAAGCTGTCCAAACAGATCTGTTGCCCAATAAATGCTCCTAAGGAAGAAAAACAACAAAGAAAAACACAGAACTGTATGTGACATTTTAGAGATAAACTGTCCTGCAGGCAAGAAGGATGTGGGAGAGGCAGGAGCAAAACCCACTCCACTCCCACGCAGGGAGCGACATGTTACCAAACATGGGGCTGCAAACATTCATTTGAATCTTCAAGCTACTGGATTGCAAAAACTCCATCAGATTCAGCATAACTGTCCTCCTGCTACAGAGGGTGGTCTGCACCAGCCAGGGTTTCCAAAGACAGTTTCTCCTGGACAAGCGCCAGGAAATGTCCACAGCGGGGATGTTTTCCATGTGGAACTGCAGGAATTTAACACATTCAATGTGTAAAAACAGGAGCTTGCAGGATCTACCCAAAACAGCTCAACCTGCGAACACATGAACAATTTTTTGAAAGGCAGAGAAGCAGAAAAGCAAAGGCAGAGGGGCTAAACCAAAGAGGTGCAGGACCTCCTTCCAGATGAGTCACTGTCAGAAGAAAAGGGCAAACCAAAATCAAACAATTAATTTGTTAAGTATTTTATTAAGGCTACAGTCACCAAGCTGAGATGGTTATCTCTGCTTACAGAGGGGCCAATTCAACTCCCAGGGAGACAAAGGGTTTTTCCTACAATTGCAAACAGGGGAAATACAGAAACAAGGAAAATCGCGCTCCCAAGATCTGGGCTTCCCACCTGTCTGCTGTCGCACCAGCCAGGTATTTTATCTCAGCATTTATATCTCAGCCAGCAAGACACTGCTCCAGCACCCAGCTTTCAACCCAAATATGCCAGCGTTGGAAGCTTCCAAATGAAAGCACAAAGGCAGGTGCGCACCCCCCACCCCCACTTCCCTCTGGTCTTCTCCCAGCTTGGGACTTGGTATCAGGTTTTACAGTACGAGCAAGGGGCAAGATTGCAGCCTTGGACCTGATGGGGAGCCAAGCCCCGGGTGCTGATGGCAGCAGAGGGTGTGGTAGGTCTGTGTCAGGCACCATAATAATCAATACATTCAACAATGACAACAATCATTATAATTATCTTGCACCTGCCCACATTGCCTATGACATGAATAACCCTTTCCAGGGCTGTGGGAGGGGAGGGAAGATCAGATCCAGCACTGCATGGAGCTGGGGCTACCCACGGCCACGCCTGCTGCTGAGAGCAACCTCCCCCAGGCCCAGCACCCAACAGCCTCCTCCCTACACCCACGAGCACCCCAAAGCCACCTCCAGCCATCAGCTCCACTGGCAGCAGGTTTCCACGTTACACAAGGGCAGCGTGGGAGGAGAGAGGTTTGGCAGGAAAAGGAGAAGAGGAAAAATAGCGCCAAGAATGAGGACAGCTCTCCGTGACGCCGAGGATGCTTCCATCACACGTCCCGCGGGCTGCACAGCCACTCGGTGCAGGGCAAGAGCTTTACCCGGCACGAAAAAAGGCGTAAGGGCCCTTCAAGGCAGGACCGAGCTTCCAGTTTACCATGTTCACCAGGTACGCACCAGGCATGAATCAGTCATGCAGAATTTGACCCCAGGAGTTAAAAATCAGGATGAATCAGATCTGGTACCAGATTTAAGAGGGATTACAGACTCGCTCCTGGGCTTAGTGCACACGCACACACGTGGGGTTGCACAGGCCATCGCACGGGCACACGCAGCCTGGCCATGACACATCATAACCGTCCTCGCAAAGCCAAGGCAGAGCGAAGCAAGCGGGCGATTCCTCCCTCTGCCTCAAGGTGCTGACTTGGGCCCATGCCTGCGCCGCCTGCACGCTAGGAACCTGCTGAGCTACGCTACAGGGCATGCCGTTTGGTGCCAAAGTTTCCCTTGCAGACACGTCGGGACAGCAAACGGCTCCCAACCGCACACAGCACTGCTACGAGGAGGCTCCAGAAGTTAACCGGCCCCCGGGGGTAGCCCAGCACCAAAACCACGCACACAGCAACTGCCCCTTTGCAGTAATTCAAAGCACTAACCAGGAGCAGAGCGGGCCGTGCCCTACACCTCTCTGCCCATGCTGCAGAAGAGTTGGGTTGCATCATTTAGGAAGTATGCAGCACGACAAACCACCCCAGGAAAGCTGTGGCGAGGTGTAGGCATGGCTGAACGCCTGCTTTGCATTTATTCCAGAACGGTGTTGGTGACACAAGGCGAAAAGAGGGAGACTGAGATCCAATTCACTTAAGTGGCCGAGAAAAAAATAAACTTGGACCTTTTGCCTGATGATTTGGGCATGTGGCCTCTGAAAAGAGCAGGCACAAGGCAGCTGCAAGCGAGGAGGCACAGAGGCACTGGTTCTCCAGCACAAGGAGCTCCCACCCTGATCTTTTTGGGATCCCATCCCCTTCTCCCATTCCCATCCTCACCATGCCCCTGCTCCCAGCTTGTGGCTCCCACCTGATGACAAACGCAGCGGGAGCCCAAATCCCTGTCCTCACAGAGAAAAAGAACACTCAAAGACATCTCACCTCATGTGACATCCCTTAAATTTCTGGGCTCGCTCCCACTATGCTAATTCTAGGAGAGAAGCTGCTGCAGGCTGGGATTGCTCTGATCAGCCACCAATCCCCACCTTGGGGCAAAATGATCTGTTTCTGCAATTCCCAATGCAAACATCCACCTTCTAACTATCACTTTGATGTCTTAGGTCTTTTGTCCCCCCCAAAAAAAGATCCCAGTGTATTTTAGCCGCAGAACCTGCATGTTGCAAAACAGGTAGATGGCTTCATAAATATCCATGCAACCTCATTAAGAGCTAAAGGTTCGCAGTATCCACTGAAACACAATACATCATTATTTATGCTGCAAACCATGTGAGAATGACACACAATGCAGAAACAAAATGCCTAATTAAAAGTGACACAAGAGCACAGAGCCAGATTGTAATCAGAGTGGTGGATACTGGGTGCTGTCTAAAAGGAATGTAGTCATTTGCTCAAGTGTGGATTGAGAAACACTAAGCAGTAAATCCTCACATTGTGTGTCTTGTTTATGCTCTTTTTATAAGCAGAGACATTGAGAAAGGAGAAGCCATTTGCCAAAGTAACAGGACAGGCTGTGAGAAAGGGAACTGGCAACCTTCAGGCTCCCAGCATAGCTCAAAAGAGTGGGCTCGGAGCGGCTGACACAAGGACGAGTGGGGATGATGGACAGCCGAGGACACACGGAGATTCATAGGCTTTGGGACAGCCTTCAACTGAGAAAATAAAGCAGCGGTTTCTAAGAGGAAGCAGAGTCCCTTTAGTTGGGAGATGATCCGATGCAGCTGCCTGGGGGAGATCTAGCGCCCAGCAGCTCCTTCCCCAGCCCCAGGCACGGACGGCATCACCCAGCCTCCTTGTACAGCGGAAGGGAAGAGCCTGCAGCGCCCCAGCAGAAACAAGTGATGTCACCACCACTTAATTAGTCCTACTTATTTTTTTTCAATACCTGAAATTTCCTGGAAACTACGTGAGCAAAAGCGCAGCAGACGGATTGGAAACCTTCCTGAGTGTGAAGCAGATGTGGGCACGTCCCGTCCTGCCTTCCAAACTCTTCTATAAATTCTTTGCAAGTGACGTCTACTTTGGGGGAAGTGATTTAGACGGCAGAATTTTAGCTACTCGCTGTTTCACCCAGAAATCAAAAATGAGGAAGGAGGGAAGGCGATCTGGATGGCTCTGGGCAGGCACATAAAGGAATGAAAGGGGGGGAGAGAATGGAAACGTGACGCTAGAAGGGTGGATGAGCATGGAAAGAAGGAATGAGAGAGAAGGAAAGAGCAGGGATGGAGTGGAGCTAGGGAAGGCTGCTGAGCTACCCCCAACCATCCCCCAAACCAGGGCCCACAAAGACCCACAGTCTGGGGTGAAATTCTCCTGTCCCCAGCCACCATGCCCGGATGCCAGCACGGGCAGGGTGGCCTCAGCGCTTCCCTCAGCGCCCACCCGCCACCCCCCGGGTTGGGAAGGGTCAGACAAGGAGAGCACTGGCAAACCACAGGCATGCCCAAATTAGCATGCAGCCCTGTGGTCACTGGCATGTCCCCGGCCGTCCTACCGCAGCGCTGGTCCGGGCATGCCTCCAGCCCAGCCCAGCGCCTTCCCTCCTCCATCGGGCGCTGCAGAGATGGGCGGAGAAGCGGAGCCGAACTAAGGCGCCTCTGCAATCGAAGCCCCTCACCACAAACCCAGCTCTGGGCAGCACTGCTGGCCTGTGACCCCATGTAATCAGCCTGTCTCCAGCCTACGCCACAGAGCAGGTAAATGCCTCTCCTGTCACAGAATGAGGGCCAGCAGCCAAATTTAACAAAATCAAAACAAACATTTAACTTCCTTTTTTTTTTTTTCAGACCGGAAGTGAACTCGGTGGACTGAACCTGCCTCCCTGGAACCAGGAACGCGCAGCTGCTGTGCCTTGTCCTACCTGTGGCCACAGTAGCAGCCATGCCCCTGCAATGCGTCATTTGGCTTAACGCGCACGGTTCCCACTCCAGATGCTCCTCGCATGCCTGACGAGGCTTAAATAAGTCCTGCTGACCCACTCATTACCTCTGCGGCACTCTGCATCCCTCAGCCCCGTCTCTGTCTTGCTTAACCTTAATCATTCGGATTCCTTGGGGCACATGCTGATTCGTTGTTTATGCTTCATACATTACCCATACTTAATAAACAGCAATTACTTATGGAACCTTGATAAATAATTCTACTATGCATACACATATTGAGCCAATAACCCTAAAAATTGATTTTCCAGATGGCCGGGATAAATCTCCATGTATCAATGGAAGGGTGACAAGACTCTCTAGGTTTGTCTGCAAACGTTTAAGCACCCCCAAGCCACCCTGTGCCCATCCCCAAACCTCAACCTACCAAACAACCACACTGCAAACTCAAAGCGACATGTTGCCTTGCTCCAGACATATCCCGAATGTGAGATCCTGGGACCACTCAATCTTTGGATGGTGACAACTCCATCCAAATGGATCAGGAGACAAGCTAGACCAGGCTGCAAGGACACAGGCAGCAACACTATGGCAGTAGGAGGACACAGCAATTTAGCTGGAGGTGACCAGACCCTTCATCGCACCCTCCATAGCCTTCTCCACCTTGTTACCACCTTCCTCTTGTCCCCATCCTTTTTTAGCTTGGTTTACTGCGTAGCCAAGAAGGCTGGCGCCAAATCCTAAAGCCCAGTTTGGGAGACCAGCCCATTCCAAATTGAACCAAATACCTGGCCAAGGAGGAGCACCGAGAACATCGGCAGGAAGGGAAGAAACACCCTGACTCAGCACTGCCTCTCCCACAGGGCAGGGAAGACAGCAAGGGAGAGAAACATGCGGCAAAGCTTCGGCTGCCACTGTGTGAAGCGGCCCTCCCTTCTCCATCCTCGAAAAGACAGCATGGGGTGACAGGTTTCTGCACTGCTAAGTGCACCTACAATACCAACAAGCAGTATCATTTCAGTGTCAGGCTGTTGGGCATTGCCATGGAGCAATGTCCTGGCTAGACTTAAATTAGGGTCGCCCTAGGACCCAGCATCATGAGCAGCAGTGTCTCCCCTTAACGGGGCAAGCTTGGATCCCCACCTCGCCCCTCTGCCTAGCAGGTGGGACAACAGGAGCTTCAGCCTGGGCACCCAGAAAAGAGGTTAGAAAGCAGGTTAATCCTCTCTCTGCAAGCTCTTCCCACACATCCTCACATCACCTGCCAGCAGAGATGACCACTTGCAAACACTTTCCTTAGAGGGTTATTGCAAATTACACCCATCCTTCTGGAAGGAGGCAGGACTTTGAAAAGCCTTGCTCATCTCAGTAGAGTGGCCCCGATGCTCCCATTGGAAAATGGCTTTCCACCCTGCCTTTGCCAAGCATTCAAGGCAGCTTTAATCCTAAGCCATCATCCTTCTGCATCTTTCTGTGGCAGAATGACTCGCCCCCCCACTCCAGCACCTAATAGAGAGGATGTGGGATATAGTACATGATGCTATACAGGAACCGGGACTCAAAAGGCACCAAACGTGTTACAATTAGACCTGATCACCAGGAGAGTTTTTTGTGCCGTTCTGCACCAGGAGATGCCATTTCAGCCAAACTGGATATCCTCACAGGCTGGAACCAGTGTTAGAAAGGAGCAGGGATTGATGCTTAGGCAGATGCGGTTGCTAATGCGATGACCAGCAGCGCTTCCTCTGCAGCCATGCTTCCTGGGATCCTGCAGAACACAGTCATGCAATACCCCGCCTAGCTCGGTGCAGAACACTGCTCCCAGCCACTACTATATTGAACTAGCCTAATTTCACCTCTGTGTCCTTCCCTCAGAGGGATCATTCCTAGGGAGCCATCACAACTGCCCTCAGTACCAGATGAAGCAAAAAACCTGCCAGGTCACCCCATGACCTGATGCTAATCAAGAACACTGATGTGCCTGCAACCGCAAAGCCACAAACGAGCAGCCCACAATGAGATAGATAATCTCACCTCACCTTGCAAAAGTCATGAGCTTTGTCATCTCCCAGCCATAAATTTTGTTTTAATCCTTAAAATAAATTATCGGGATTAAACTGAAAAGTCCTGACATGGATCCACTGAGTGACGGACTTGGTATTCAAACAGATCATCAGGGGAAACATTTTCCCTGGAAAGGGTGTTTTGGTAAGGTGGGCATGCCATCTGAAAGCACACTGTTCTTAGCAAAATATTGAAACTATGCTTGAAGAAAAGGTTAACCCTACTGGAATGGGTCATCTTCCTTCTGAAGTCCTTCTTAAGACAGAAACCACTACATCATCAGATATGTTTCTTGTTGAAGCAGGTCTGTGACAGATCCAAGCTTTCTTTCACTTCACTTGGCAGGGAAATTCGCAGCTTGTCTTCCAACGTGGGGCAGAACCAGACTGTAAAACGGCAGCTGTCCCACAAAATGGAAATTCTTGAATTTTGCCCAGAGAAGACCATCCCCTTTCCTGAGAACACTACAATACAATAAAGAGGCAGAAATGGGTGCTCTTCTGTCTCAATTCTTCACATGAGAAACTGAGTTAAAGCAGGAAAATGCTTTCAAGAAAGTCATCCAACATTGATTTATACCTAGGCCCAAACAGGTATTTAAGGGTGTGTCACCTTAGCAGCCTAGAATTCATTAAAAACCAGTGGTTTTTGGTGTCTCCAGTGCCAGCTTTTAAAGGGCTTTCAAGGAGCGGGAGTGTGGTGGTCAAAGGTGGCCTTGGGCACTTTTGAGATCCAACTTGGTGTCTAGAGGCTTTGAAGGTCTCCATTGTTGCCAGACCAGATGACCTCAGGCCTCTTGGTCCCCCACTCAGGGGTCTCAAAACCAGACCTATCATCCCATAAACACTCAGAGCACCAGAAGCTTCTGTGACGTGCCTGTGTGGTCAAAGGAACACCATGAGCACCTCTAATCACGATGAGCTTGAGATGCGTTTCCAAACTCCTACCCTTAGCCAATTCAGACTCTTTCTTTATAATTTTAAACACTCCCCCAGGAAAAAAAAAAAAAAAAAAAAAAGAAAATCACAATTCTTTCCTGCAGATTTTGTCTGGAAACCAGCCAGGGGCTGAACCCAAGCTCCATGTGCCAAGTACTCGTGCAGCAGCCGTGCTCAGAGCCATCCTCCCCAAGCCTGCTGCAGCCCAGCACCTTTGATTGCTTTCTTCACCATTTAAGGATGAGGAAAGCAGCCACTTGGGGCCCAGCGAATTACCTGTGAGTGATTTGTTTTTGCTGCGAGTGCCTATGCCCTCACCACACAAACAAGCTCCTGAAGAAAGGAGGGTACAGAGAGGAGGGGAAAAAAAAAAAAGCCAACAGGTTGATCTGGATTACATCAACGGTTACACCCTCCTCCGTTTAATGAACATAGGAGAACAGGTGCTTGTAATTCATTAGCCAACCCACGAGCTGAGGAGACAGGAATTAAGCCGACCAAACTCCTCAGCGTGCCACTATTCTCCTTCCCTTTGAGGCAGCAGCAGCAGCAAGAAAACTTCATCTCTTTTTTTTCCTCCTCCTTTCCCTCCCTTCCCCTCCCCTCGAGCTGCAGAGCCACAAGCCGAGCATGACTAACCCTTGCAAAGCCTTCACCAGTGGCTCCCTCTCCTCTTGGGAGGTGTCAGGGAAGATGAGCAGAGGAAAAGCCGCCAGCACATCCCCGGATCGCCTGGGCCGCTGCAGTCCCAGCGGGGTGGCCAGCAATGGCTATAGCTCTCTCAGCCTCCACGGAGACAGTGAATATCGATGCTCCTCTTACCCCTCCTTCTCCATTGACGGGAGACTCCTGGCCCCTGTGCGCCTTGATATCGACCCCGACTTCCAAGCCATGCGGCAGCAGGAGAAAGAGGACATCAAGTTGCTCAACAACCAGTTTGTGACCCTAATTGAGAAGGTAAGGTGAGCTGCTGAGGACCACAGTGCAGCATGGGGATGAGGATGGTGGTGGGGAAGCAGACACTAACCAGTCTCTCAGGAGACTTATGAAGGCCTTCAGGTAACCATTGCCAGGCTCTGGATATCAGGCTAATTACCCAATTAGCTATTCCTTCAGTGCTATCTGTTATAACAAGGGTTAGCATCATTGCTAGGTGAAGCCGGGCCGCATCCGTGGTCAGCGGCATCAGGCAGCCCGTGCATCTCCTTTGCTGTGCCTGTCACCCCATGGGTCCCTGGGAGGACGGGCAGCTCTGCCCTCGAGGACCCTGCCCCGCCTGAGCAGCAAAGGCAGGGCCATGGAGGCATGGTGCCGGACAGAGCAGGCCTTGGCTCCCATAGTGGACAAACAGCCATGGGCGGTGACGCTGATTAAGGCGGCAGCTCAAATTCTTCTCCAACTGCTGAAGAGAGCTGGAAATTCAGCTCCATAGCAATGCGGTGGGCAAGGGAGACCCCCCACCCACCTCCCTCCTCTGTGGTTTTTATTGCGAGGGGTTGCATGCTTAGCCAAGAAAGTGTCGCTTTCATCTCTTAAGATCCATGAGAAGGCAGAAAGTTTTCTCAAAGGAAAACAACTCATCTAGCTGAGGCAGGTTTCTGCAAAGCCCTGGTGCTCGGTAAACAGATGGTAATCTCCTAGGAGGATTGCTTCACTGCAGTCTACAATACAGGCACTCAATGCCAAGCTACTATGGCTTGGGATATTTTTTGTTTGTTTGTTTTAATTCTGCCTCTCAGAGGACCCAAATTCACGCTGGGAAGGAGAAGGGCAGGGGAACCATCTTCCATAGCATCTATCTAAACTGAATAGCTGTGAACGAACCACACCTACATGTGGAAACAGGCATGCAGCGGTACCAGGGGGCTGAGCCTGGATGGAGGAGCACGGCAGCCTCCACGTCTGCTTTTCCAAGCACAGATCTTGGCAATGTGAATTTGGCAAACCCCTGGTTTGGAAATCACCCAGGTGGGTTGTGTTGCACGTGCTGCAGGACCGGTCCTCTGACTATCCAGATTGAGAGGTCAGGGTTTGTCTGGATGTTCGTCCTGCTCAGAAACCAGACCTCAGCAAAAAGGATGGGGGTAGGGGAGATGGGGCAAGACCACACAGTGACAATATGTACGTGAGCCAGACCACATGCACTAGCCTGTTCCGTGCAAAGAGGGATGGAAGAAGTGAGAGAACCTCCGGGTTTCCTGATAAACCCAATCTGGTGGCCTGCTGATAAGTGTGCATTACAGGGCCTGATGGACAGAAGATACAAACGCCTCACCTTAGTTGGGTGGCTTTGACTTTAGTGCTAGCAGCTCCTGCATTTAGCTTTGAAGGCTGTAGCTTCAAGCGGTACATCAAGTGGTAAACTTCAGCCATCTGCCTCAGGTCCTCATTCCAGAGGAAAGGACTTCCTTGTCAAAGAGAACTTGTCTTTTTAATCAGGAATTCAGATGGTCTCAAGCCTGAGCAGCTAATTCCTCAGATAATTGACCACACTAACTTTAGGAGTTTGCTACTGATGGCTTTCTAGCAGGCTGTTCCAGATCTGCTAGTATTTATTTTCCATCCAGGTATGTACAGGTGGAAGACAGGGAAAAGCCAAGTCATGAGCCCCCGTTTGAAGCCCTACCTTTAGCCTGAGCAGCACAGAGGTAGAGGCCTCCGAGGACCAAGCTTTGGTCACTTCTGTGTTCAGGCATGATTTTCCAGGAAATGAGGCCAGATCTGGGTGACTCTTCTGCTGGAAAGCTTGTGTTAAAAGACTTTGCAAGGAAGAATTTCTGCTAAGAGGGATGCTGTATAAGAAGCCATGATGTAAGCAGTTCAGCCCAGTGGATGGGTATGGTTTGGGAACAGGAAAGAAACTGAAGAGTTTGGGGGAGGGAGAAAAAGAGCAGCTAAGGATTAGGAGCAAGTTCAGGAACTGAGACTTGATTTGAGGGTCAAAGACGGACTTAGAACAACAGCCAACGCATTCAGTCATTTAACATCCCAGCAGCAAATGGGGAAGCTGCCTTAGGATGAGAGGCTGCTCCCTACAGCCAATCCCACAGGTTGACCCCAGCCCCACAGAGGGATACTCTATCACAATCCCTGAGGAGCCTCAGGTCGAGAGAACAAATGGCCCAACTGGATCCTGGTAGCCCTGGAGGCCACCTACTTGTGCCACTTGCAGTGCCCCTTTCTGGGTGCACTGCAGCATCATCCTCTGGTTCTCAGCCTCACGCATGCATGCACACCCACCGTGTGCCACTCTGGGTTTGTGCCAGGACAAAGCAGCCAGTCAGCAGACTGGACTACTGATGGGATGTCTACAGCCATGGGTTAAGATATCAGGAAGAAAGCATGAGGTCTCTAACAGCGAGACCTGGAATATGCCAACGCTCACATCCCTTCTGCTGAAAACTGACTGTGAGCATCACAGTGCTTTTGCTTTGCTCGGCTGCTCTGGGCTCCTGCTTCTCTCTGCTCAGACAAGAAGCATTTTGGGAAAGATGCTGTCTCTCACCATGTGCATCTGTGCAGTGGTCAGCAGCTGGGAACTCCGCCTCTTCAATGCACCGATGCTGCTTCGGGCCACAGAAAGTTGAAGTCAAAGCTGAAGGCCAAGCAGAAGGTCAAGCCCTGATAGCATCTGCACCCCACTGCTCACACCGCACAGGGCATAGTATCAGCACTGAATCATCTCCATGATAGAGTGGAGGACACTGTTGGAGGCAACTCACAAATCACCAGCCAAAATGTGACTGAAGGAGTTCGGTTTTGTTCACAGAGCAGTAAGAGAGGTAGCAATTAGATAATTAATCAAAGTTAGCCAAGAGCTTTGACGATGAAAACTGTTAAACACTGAGCATTACTGTTGATCGTGAATATTAGGAAAGAAGAGTGCCAGATTCATCAAACGGTGGGTGGATGAAAATGCAGCGTATCCTCTGTCAAGCAGACAGGTGCGTGCACACATAGACCTCATGTGGAGTCTGTAATTATTTTGCTTATTCTCTAGAGTTCCCATAGGCCTTGTCTATGTTGCTTTGCAATACAAACCAGGACTCTGATTCATTACTCAAACTTCACCATCATGTAATCCTATAGATTTGAGAGGAGTTGTCTTTGTGCCACTCCAAGGTAGTAAACCTGACCTTCATTCACCCTGGACATCTATGCATGACCTGTGGTGGATTTTCAGCCTTTGCTTCGGTATGTTCACAGGCAAAGGGGCATCGAACACTTCTTATTTTTCAGTGACTTAATACAAGATGCTCGTTCATTTTGATGTGAACATGTTCTGTCAAGAAATTAATTAGTAGGTAATGTGTAAAATGTCTAAAAGTCCCTATAACCCTCCATCCTCAGGCCTAATTTTCAGGACATTCTTACCTGGAAATCTCTGCTGATTCTGGCAGCTTCTCACTACTCTGAAGGTCTCCAGGTCAATGTCTCCTGCCCTGCCAGGAGCAGTCAGCTTTCCTGTTGGTGTTATTAATGTCTCTGAAACCTCTTCTGCAGGTCCAGTGCTTGGAGCAACAGAACAAGATCCTGACAACAAGGTGGAACTTCCTGAAGGATCAAGACAATTCCCACTCTGAGTCAGACATCAAGGCCATCTATGATCAGTACATGAGCAAAATGAATCAAGAGATGAAGGCGCTCAGCTACGAGCAGAAAAATCTCGAGTCGGAGCTGACAAAGGTCCTGAGCACCATGGATGACTTTCGAAGCAAGTAGGTGTCTAGCCTAGCTGGCTATTGCAAGGGGGAAATGTGTTTGCAAGGTATCGGTGCAGCTGCGTGCACAAAGAGTAGCGTGGGATTCATTTAGCACAGCCAGCCTGTTATTCCCAGGAACAAATTCCTAGTTTGGTGTGCACAGAATTGTGTATTTGAGAAGATAGCATCCTAGCCTCTTCCTGATTAACTAGAGATGAAAGGAAACCCATAAAAAGTGAAATACCAAAGAGCTCAGGGCATCTGAGAAATGCCTCAGGACAGATAACAGCTCTGGAGAACAGTTATTATCAGGAATGACAGCCAGTAAAAGAGAAATATTTATTCCCCACACTATTATCACAAGCCAGAGCTTTCTCCCCAAACTGTTTTATGGATCTATGCCGCTTAGTATTAACTCGATTAATCGTCTCTTCCCTTCCCCCTTCACCCCACAACATTTAATGCAAAATTCTGCTATGACCAAAAAGTCAGACTTTTACCCAGAAAACCTCTTGACAGAAAATATTGAGGCAGCTGAAAGTTTAAGGGAGGACTAGCTGCCACGTGCTTATCGCTGCTTTTGCCAAGAGCTTAGAGATCTTCAGATAAGAGCATTTGAGATGTGCCATGGCTCATTCAAGAAGACAATGCTTTTCTTATTATCAGTGTCATTTGCATACCACAGATGAATCCACAATTAGATACTTTCCCTTACAGTTACACCCATCTGCCTACACAAGATCTCTGGAGTCTTCCATGTTGTAGCAAAGCGTCATGTATGGGCACTGTCAAAACAGAACAGTGATGCTAAGGGGCTACCCTTCCACTGGCACTGACAGACATCACTGTAGAAATAGCCCAGACCTGTTCCTCATGTACGAAGTGATGCATAAGTAGTAACAGTGCCCTCTCCAGAGAGTTTAGCTCAAAGATCTTAAAGCTCTTTGCAGACTTTGATTAAACCAGCTACTCAATCTGGGGGCAAATTAGGGGAAGGACCGATACCTCCACTTCACAGACACACTAATGGAGAGACAGCAGTTAAACATCTTACTCAAGCTCACAGAGTGAGCTGGTGGCGGAGCAGGAATCAGAACTGGGAGTTTGGTTCTTGACCTTATGCTGAAATCCTTATGTTCAGCATCCTCCAAAAAGTGACGCACTGATACCCAGGTGCCTAGAAATCCCTAAATTCCTTATGGTGGCTGTCTGTCTGTTCTTTATTTGGATGTTGGTTTCACTACAACACTTAGGCTCACTGATGCTTGCTTTGCTGACAGGTAGCAAACCTGAGCTTGGATCAAAGCCACAATATGGATTGTGCCATTCACTCCCTGCCCTAAAAAGATTAAGATCTGTCATCCCTCTCTGGAGCACTTGGTCTTCCTTGTGCTTCCCTGAGGAAATACCTGCTCTGTGGCCCTGCAGTTATAAAAGATAGTTCTTGGCTTATTCCCTGACAGTCAGGAAAACCCAAAGAGGAAAATGGTTAGGGTGGTGGAGAATCGTCAGATCAGTCACCCATATCGGCTCTCACAGTTTGTACTCATATTTGTATTTAGCAATTCCCTCATTAGTTGCCTATGCCTGGCACTTTATTTTTTTCTTCAGCCTGATTTCTTAAGGATAAAGGTGCTTACACAAACAGGCTGTCTGTGTGTTTACCCCTACCTTTTGATTTTCTTGGACAGTTAATACCTAATTGGACATTAGGATAGCCATGATAGGGATGCTACATACCTCAAAATCAAAAAAAGGGACTGACTAGAGGAACAGGACCCGCCCAACATACACAGAGGATCAGGATGCAGCATGCGCACATGCACAGTATTAGACAGCAAAGAATCCACAATGGGCACCAGGTTATGACCAGCCCAACCGTCAGCCTTGAGAAGAGTTCCCGCTTTGTGGGACTACACAGCCACAGGAAAACAGCATTCAGAAATTACACTGCTCCTCAAAGCATTTCTCCTTCATTTGCAGAGCCTTCCCCTTCCGCCCTCTCCCATTTGTGAGCTGCAAGGCACAAGCCCTGCAAGGGGTGACCTAAGCAGCAAATAGGCAAAACCCACCCTGTGACTGGGTGCTGTTAACACCCAAAGCCAGCGCAGGTGGATTTCTGTGACAATGACAATCCACCGTGCTGCTCCCAGCGGCTAGTGATTCACGGGGAGAGAACTGCTGCTTCTGCTGAGCCTTCTCCAGGCAGCGATCCAACCCCGTCCTAACCCACACTGGCTCTGTTGAGTCCTGCACGCCTTTGAGAAGGCTGCCTCAGCCCAGTTGTTTTTCTGGAGCAAATGGTCTGCCTAAACCATGCAAATTGTGGAGGCGGCCAACTCCTGTGGAGGTTTCTTTTCCCAAAGGAGTTTTTTGGGGGGAGGAAAAGCTAGTAACTTCACTGGCACATTTAACTGGTCATTCTCTCATCCCTGCTGCTGCACTCCAGACAGAACATGCCACGCACACAGTGACCACCCAAGCAGGCTGCTGCCCAACACATCATTTAACATGTGAAATGTGCCTGTCAGTGCCCCTCTGTAAGGCCCTAATTTGTCCGTCTTCTCTATCCAGGGACCGCTTTCCAAAAAGTCATACAGGAGATTTAACTAGCTAGGACACTTGCACCTCCTTCTCAGATTAGGCTGCCATTGGCCAGCAATTCCAAACACAGAGAAGGATGGAGAGGGGACAGGAAAGCTGGGTGGAGGCTGGCACAGGATCTCAAACCCTGCTCTTTTAGGAAGTCAAGCTTAAAAAATCAAATACTACATACCCAAATAGGGATGACTGCCCAGAGGTGCACATCTGCACAAGCGTTTGCTTCAGCTCCCTACACGTGTGATTTGAACATGCAAAGACCCATCTGAATGGGAAGGCAGGGAATTTTTGCCTGTGCTGACCTACTCTGGTGTGGCACTGGGGAGATACCACAGGAAAATAGGGGGCATACAGCCTTTAAAGGATCCATTTCTGAGATCCAGGGATTGTTAGTCAAATCTTGCCACCTGAAGACTAGACAGTCAACACCCCGCTACCTTCAGCCTCTGCAGTTGGTTTTCAGCTACTTCCTTGCTCCACAAGAGGAAGACTAGCTTAATTTCATGCCACCAGGCTCAGATCCATCCCACCACTATATCTTTGCCTTGAAGTAGTCTTGAAGGCACATCCAGAGAGGAACATAGCCTGCCTGAGATTTGGTTCACCTCTGATTTTGCTTCACTGCCTATGGAAGGAGCCCAAGGCAACCAGACGCCTGTCTCAAGCGTGTCTTAAATGCATGAATCGAGATGGGATGGATTTATACCTTGATGCATGACTGCTTGAGGATTATCTCTAAGGAGATAAATGCTGTAATGTGTTTGTGGAATTCTCCATCCCCATGTGAGTCATCTCCCGGCCTCCAGGTCCCTCCGGAGCCATGCGGTGAGCATGTTTGGCTGGCTGGGCCTGCTCTCTCTCAGTCAGGAGTGTTGTTTGTTCAATATGTAAGCTTATGTCAGCGCCTGGCAATGTGTGAAGCTGCTTCAGCAGGCTGGGACAGACTGGGATTGGGCTGAGATGCAATGAGGATGAAGGAAGAGTGGCAGGCTGTAATTAAGCTCAGTACATAGTTCCTGCCAGCATGGCTAACATTCCAGCTGAAGAGCAGAGAAGCCAGACAGGTAAATCTCGTTACCTATACTACCTGGCCTTATAAAAGCAGGCAAGGAGAGGGCGAGTTTAACACCACAAGGGTACCCAAGAGGAACCTTAGAAGCACCTAACTGTAGAGCCTGTGCCAGTCAGATCCCCTCTGTGCCCCCACTACCCCCTCCGTGGAGGGAGCAACAGCTCCAGGGAGCTGCTTTTGATATTTCAGGTCAGCTCCCGAGCATGACTTTACCCCCTTGCCCTGCAGTGTGATCGCCTGTGCTGCCTTCCCAATACCTTCTGCTCCTTGGCACAGCTCCTCTTTCTCCTAAAGCAGGAGCAACAGCAGGTTGTACAACAGCAGGGAAGGCTCTCCAGTGTAACCAGAGTGATGATGCACCAGACCACCAAACAACACAATATGGCCGTCATTCCTGATTTTATCATCATCACTCTGTTAGGAGATGCCATTTTACCTCATTGCCAAAGATCTTGGCCTTCTCCATACCAGTTTGGTGACATGCTCACTGCAGGGGGGTTGGGCTAGATGATCTCTCAGGGTCCCTTCCAACCCAAAGCATTCTATGATTCTACGATCTATACGTAGCACTGAAAGGTTTAATTCACAGCCTGGAAACGCTATGAGCACATTAGGCTAAGAGGAGCCTGAGGTATCATGGAAGAGCAGGGAAGCCACAACCTCCCTGAGTGCACAGCCTGCTCTGGTCTCAGCAGAAGAGCCAACACCCCCAAAGCATGTCCAGCAGCACAGCGGGAAATACCAAACACCCATCGCATAATGCTCCTGCCTGGCAAACAAACCAACCGCTGCCGGTCACACACCAGGCCCAAAAGAGACTCTGTGGCTTCCTGGTCGGATACCTGTTTTTAGCAACGTCAGGGCTAGCCACATGCTGGTCCCAAGAGCCAACAAGAGTTGGTGTATTCCCTAAGCTACCCTCTTGTGTCTGCTGCTGGCCATCGAGAAATGCATTTGCCCCTGGACTAAGTCTTTGCTATGCTTGTCCTGCCTTATCAAACCTGTTTTTAAACACCTACGGGGCTGGTTCCTCCACCAGGAGGATCTCCACCCTATCCCATCCGGTTTTTGTTACCTTCTGCTCTGTGGGCACTATTTTCTTCAAATTGCTTTCCCGGGTCCTATATTACTTCACAAATTGCACTACATTTAGGATAAGTTATGACACCAGTCCAGTATTCTCAGAATTTTCACAAGCTGAAGTTTTCTCCCTTGAGAAGACTCTCAGACTCTGGAAATTAAATGCTGAGGATACGTGAAAGAAACAGAAGAGGAAGGTTTAGGGAGAAAATTTAGGAGTCTTTGGGCATGTGACTGGGTTTCAGAGAGAATAACTCACCACACCCCACTTCTCCATGCCTACTCTCTCTTTCTGTGGCAAATGTGAGGTAACCTGAGGTTGCTTAGCCCTCAAATTAAATTAGAATTAAAGCTACCTCCTCTCTATTCTGGGGCTCTTCAGACTTAAAGTGCTCATGGTGTTACTACAGAGCAGCTGGCATGTGGCAGCTTGTTATCCTCTCACTTGACCAAGATGCCCACACCTAAGAGATATCTCTGCTTGCTGTCTATAGGATGTCAAGGAGGTAGGACATCGTAGTAAAAGCAGAAAGCTTTGATACCAGTGCTTTTTGGGGCCAGCAAGACAACCTTAAGCATCCCAGAGGCTTTCACCATATGTAATTTCTTACTGCTTTTTTCACTCTCCTTAGATATGAGGATGAAATTCGCCTCTGTAGTGGCATGGAATACACCTTCATGGAGCTCAAAAAGGTCAGTGGCAAGAGAAGCTTTTCCTCTGAATGAGCTCTCCACCAGCTCTGCATAGTCACACAAGAGCTGGGAGAGGCAAGATGGTCCAGGCTCAGCTAAGACAGTCTGGAGCCAGCCAAGAGCTAGCTCTGGACCAAGCCCTTGTAACACAGATGTTTTGTGGGGTAATAAGGTCTTGAGGAGGACAGCAGAGTGGTGAACATAGTCACCACTTCACTAGGAAAAGGACAAGTGAGTCTGGGCCAGCTGTGGTTACAGAAAAGCCCCGCGGCTCTTGGTGGAAGCGCCTGGGGGTCAGCACACACCAGCACCCAACCACATTGCAATTCACTGGCCAGACCTGGCCTGGAGAGGTCTGCACCCAGGACCCTCCGAGGCAGCACCTCTCCTCCCTGGCAGTTTTCTCTCGGAATGACATCATAGGTTGGGAAAGGCTGGAAATTGATAAACGTGTTTGCTTTTGTTTCCTGTCACATGGCCACACCTTGTTTAAACATCCCACCCCAGGAGTAGCTGTATTTGAATATCAGCTGAAATGGGAGGCTTTGTGCACAGCCTTTACATTAAAAAAAAAAAAAAAAAATCTAAGGTGCAGGAATGCAGGGTATTATTAGACAGAGGAAACATTCTCCGCAAATGATCATTATGGCTAATTGCACGTTTTCCCTGGCACACTCAGCCAGTAAGGGCAGTTCTGGTGACTTTTGTGGATGGCATCAGAGTTTTCAATAACCCGTGCTTTTTGTGGTGAGTGGGCATAGACTAGCCCTGCCTGTTTCCTTCTCCACCCTACCTCATTTGAGACTTCCACTGAAGCGCTCACAAAAAAAAAAAAAAAAAACAAATGACCTAACACCTCACAGAAGAAAAAGGTCCACAAAGGAGCCTCCCTACTCGTAGAGCAGGAGAGCAGTTTCACGAGTACCTGCCAATAAAGAGCCAGCAGGACACTTGCTGGGGGAGAGGTGGCAGTGGGAAAGATTTCTTGCTACAAAGACAAACTGCTCATTAATACACTTTCTACCTCCTGCAGGATTTAGATATGAGCTCCTTGCACAGAACTGAGCTGGAGGTAAAACTCAACGGGCTCCAAGAGCTGATGGATTTGAAGAAAACCATCTACGAGCAGGTAAAAATGCAAAAAAAAGGCATCTTTGTGGACAGTTCCACTACAAGAGAGGACATTGTTCTGAATTTACACCAAAATAAGAGCTTGTCCAGGGGAGCTGCATGCTGTTGCAGACAACTATTCAATGGCTTAAGGCAGGGTCTCATGAGCTAATCCCCTTTCTTTAACTAAACTGGCTCCATTTCAAATTTGATCAGGATGTCCCTTCTGCCCCACAGCTACTGCAGGGAGGCTGCTCCAGCGGATCTCCCCTCTAGCAGTCAGGAGCCCCCATCTCACTCCTGAGCTGGCTGGTTTTGGGCTCAGCTCCTCACCCCCACTGACAGCCTCTGCCTTGAGACCAAACGCCCCAGGTCACGAGTGAGCTGAACATTATTCTATTCGGATTCAGAGGAAGGGATCACAACAAAATAGGACAAAGCAGTGGTAAACCTGGGTGAGGTGCTGGATGCTCTTTAACACAATCCAGCGTATTCCATTCCCACTTAAATGAGAGAGCGCAGTCAGGTATGATTTCACAAGGGGGGAAGAATACAGAGTCTGCAGCCCTTCAGACAAACCCAAAGGCTGCAGCATGCCTGTATCTACTCAAACAGGGTGAAGCGATTACAGCACTTACTCAGAGCCTGTAAAATGTCACCAAGCAGGCTCGGCAGTGTTTTGGGAATACTAATGATTTGTCTAAATTCTACCAATACAAACAATTAAAATACTTGACAGAGGAATGTTAACAGTAGGGAAACTGAGGCACAGAGAGGCAGAAGGACCTGCATAATATCAGAACTGCATTAGAACACATGCCCTGCCTGCAACTAACCATGAAGCCTTACTTTCTCTAAAATTGTAAGATAATTCCTGGTGCAAGACAATTCACAGGGGTAGCTGCAAATCAGATCCTGCTGTGAGGATCTTCTTGAGCTGATTTCCTCCAGGTTCCACGCTGCTGTCCTGGCAGAAGGCTGCATTTTTTTTTTTTTACCCGTGCTTCATGCAAAGAAATTACCTTCCACCTCTTTCTCTGCCATCTCCTCTCAGTAGCTTGTTTTCAGGTTAGTCATTTTCTCGCCTGTACCTGTTGATTTGACTGACATCGATGTATAAGCACACATACTCAGTGGAAGGGCAAACGAGGAAAACTTTACTTGACAGCTTTGCTCACAGCATGTTGGTATGAATCAGAAGAAAATCCCAGCCTCAATCCTCATTAATAAACCACCCAGTTGGTTTCCCCCCCCACCCCCCTGGTGGAAGATGCCCAAGTATTTGCAATAAATATGCATTTTCTCATATAGCTATTAACCTGCTTAAAGATTAACAAAGATGCTCAAGGATTAAACACCAGTGGGAAAAAATACACTGATAATCCTGCTCTTTGGAAGAGTGATGGGGTATTTTTCTGTTATTCATGGATCCCCATGTCAGGGTGCCCTTTGTCTCCCCAGTCAGGGGAAGGCAAGGCAGACAAGGTATACAAATGCTTCTCTAAAGAGATTACAGCCCTCAGCACAAAAGGGAAGAACAAAAACATCAAGACGAAAGGTAAGAGATGGGGAGAGATGTATGCTGCTCATTTAACACTGGTGTAAATCAGAAGCAACTGCAGAGATACTGATAAGAGCGACAGCCCCGCAGAGCAGTCTGAGGCTGGGGGAGCTGCCAAGTGAGCGTGTGCACCATCTGCTCAGCATCAAGTCATGTCTTGCCGCGATACAAACCACCCCGGAGTGCAGTTTACAGGCACGGATTAAGAGTCCTGTTTAGGTTCACCGAGGGGAGTCTGCATTCATCATTGTTTGTCTCCTTTTTCTAAAGCTGTGACCGAGTCAGCTATCAAAGGCAAATATCCCAGTCAGTGATACTGCAGCTTGTGTGTGCATGTTCCTGCTTTCCCCACGCTGGCTTGAGTTTCCCCAGCATATGAGAGCAGCTCTGGGGAGTGCAATAGGTCTGCTAGCGATGGATACGTTCAAGGGTCCTGTTTCTCCCTTCTCTAACTAGACACAAAGCAGACTATAATAACACAAGTGGCAGCCACAGCCTCTCCAGATGCTGAAGCAGAGCTCAGCAAAGGCATCTTTCTAGCACCACCAGCTTGCAGAATGATTCACGCTGCCCTGCTTCTTGCCCACCACCCACCATCTGAATCCCGATAGATACTGAAGCCAGTTCAATTAACCTGCTCTTGATGTAGTACAAATGCACTATTTTACCAGACTCTTAACAGATTGTATCCAAAGGTCCCAAACCAACACCCTAGCCTGAGTCTGGATTTTATGGAGAAAATAATACCAGGTTCCAAACTTCAGAGACTGAAAACCTAGGAAATCTCACCATCTCCATGCTGCATATGGAAGATGCTTTGCCTAGCTAAGCACAGCAGATCTGCCAGAGTTCAGCTCTCCCCTGGCTTGTAGCTTTGTTGACTACTTGGTATCACAGCCCTATTCTCTCTTTGCTATTCAGGAACTCGAGGAGCTGCTGACAGAAATTAAGGACATTTCTGTTGTACTGGGAATTGACAATGCATGCAAACTTGATCTGAGCAAAATTGTGGAAGAAGTGAGGGCCCAGTATGAAGCCCTAGCTCTTCGGAGCTGGGAGGAAGCTGAAGCACTTACCAGGAGAAAGGTATTTGTCTCCTTATCTGATTGATACTGGGGAGAGGCAGGGAGATCAGCCTAGAAACTACAGGAATCAGCAAGATGTGGAGGGACAGACTACACCTGGGAATGGAGGGAGGGACAGGGTGCTATGCTAACCCAGATCAACTCCTCCTAACTCAGGTGTGTAAATTAGTAGTTTCATTGCTCTAGGCTCTCCATACTGTCAGTGGAGACAGGCAAGGACATCAATGGCAGCTTGTCCCACCTAAGATGCAAATGACCTCCTACTGGTGCCTCCTCCAAACAGAGCAAGAATGTGATTAACCCCAAGAGACAGTGTGCTCTATACCTGGCACAGCTACAGCCAGAAGAGGATATGAGAATGAGCCCTAAATCCTTCCACACACCCGCTATTTTTCCCCAGTTAGGTGTTTCTCCCCAAGGGCAGTGGGAATTCTCGCAGATTCCTTTGCTACAGCAGGAGGCATGCAGATAACCCATTCTTCCATCTCTCCGGTAGCTGAATGAAGGAAGCACCCAGTCAGGCACCTACGGAGGTCACCTCCTTGACAGCCGACGGGAGATCGCAGACCTGAACATACAGATCCAGAAGCTGAGGTCCTGCATCGTGTCCCAAAAGAGCCAGGTGTGTCCTGGGGTGGGTGACAAAACTCTGACATACAGGTATGAAACTCCAACTCACCTAACACCTCCACCACCACCCTTTTTCCTTCGCAACACCAGTGCCTGTACTTAGAGGAGCATATCAAAGAAGCAGGAGAGCATGGTGAGACGGCCCTCAAGGATGCCAAAGCCAAACTGGTCAAGCTAGAAGAAGCCCTACAGAAGAGCAAGGAGGATATGGCTCATCTGGTGAAAGAGTATCAGGAGCTGATGAACATCAAGCTGGCACTGGATGTGGAAATCCTCACTTACAGGAAGCTGATGGAAGGGGAGGAGAGCAGGTAAGCTGGGCTTCCTTGTGCCTGAAGAGGGGAAGGGATGCACCCAAACATCTAGGGAGAAAGCAGATATCCCAAGCTTTGAGTCTAGTATTGAAAGTTTGATCAAAGAAAGAAATCCCAGCAGTCCCCATGCAGTTCAGCCCTGTTTCTTGCTCTGAAGTTTTCCTTAGACCCCCCCAGACTGAAGGGTTCCAGCGCTTCCCTAGATGATGCTTTGCCCAGATGCTGTTGAGTTAGCCTTCATGATCCAACCACACACTTGGCTCTATCCATGTAGCCCAGCTCACATGGGCCAAACTCCACTCCTCTATATCTCTCTGGCATTGCAGGGGTTAATGTGTCCTCACACCTTGTCCTTGCGTTCACAGCATGGAGCAACCGATACCCACAGTCATCAGCACCATCCACTCCAGACCAAAGCACCGTAAGTGGTTTTATTCCTACAATTTGGTAAAGCCGAATGCGAATGAAACGTTTCTAACCTCCCCCTTCTCATTTTCCCCCACCCCGGCAGTTTCTGCCAGCACCTTGAGAAACTCCAAGCTGTTTGCGAGAGGAACAGGCAACACCAACGGTGAGATGAAGCCAAGCGGAGGCAGCACAAAGATACTGCCCTCCAGAAGCCACAGTGACAGCTCAGCGACACCCGAAGCAGATGCCTTCAGAAGCGGTGCCCGGCCAAAGCTCAGTTCCCTGCCCACTGAAGAATGCTCCTAGGAGAAACAGAGCCCCACAGCATAAACACAAGAGCTGGCATCTGTAGCCAAAGCACTTTCTCCTGAACTCAAGCCAATGTCCGAGGGACAAACGATGAGAATCCACTCCAGGCTGTCTGTCTCTTTTTAAGTTTGTCTTTACAACATCCCAGTTAACATCTCTGTTACCAGTTAAAAGCAGAAACCAACCCAGGATTTTAAAGACTCTCCCACTCAGATACCCACACCACCATCTTCCTCTCTAGGTCTGCTTCCCCAGAGGATTTGCATTCACAGCCTTTGAGATCTACCTAGAGGAAACTTGGCAGGAGGGGAAAGTATTATTCCACAAGCTTTTAACACAGCAGCCAGAAGCCATCGGGCCAGCCATTTTACCAGTATTACAAAATCATTCTCTCTGCTCTGGCCCTGCTCTGTGCATGCCTGTGAGAGGTGTTCACTGATGCTGCCTTCCTCCGAAAGCCACATCGAGCTTTCCAAACTGAGCTGGTGGGGAGACGCAGGTAAACAACCCGAGCCAGGTGGATCTGCGACACCTGGATTTGCATATCTGGTGACAAACATGCTGGGTGTACTGGGGGATCCTTGGCCACTTCAGAGCATTTAACTGATTTTTACTGCCTTTTGGGTAGCCCCTCACTCCTTCCCATGCCACCAAAGCTAAAACTCCTCAAAACTTTTATTTTCATAAGCCATCTCTCTCTAACAGAGAGCATCTCTGCCTGTCTCACCTAAGGGCACTCCAGACTGCACACGCAGTGGTGCTAGGTCCTAGAAATGGGATATTGGTTCTCATTTAACTACAGCAAGCAGGACTTGTCTTTGTATTTATTGACTTTACATAGCAGCTTTTAGCCTACCTGGCTGACACCAGCCAATGCACACCAGTCATGTTGCACCCAAGCTACTAGAGCCAACTCTGTAGATGCCACGTACCCCTGTGAGCAAGGTGGGGGGGATGTTCTGGCCTCAACACAGACATTTCCGTGGCCCTCTTGCACAAACTAACATAGAGAGTGCCCTGCAGTATCTTCCTTTATGAGGCCGGGCTCTGGCCTCAGCCACTGCCATGCAGCCCCACTTCAGTTCCCAGATTTTGAGTTCACAGGAGGAGTTGTTAATAGTCTCTTGGCATATTTCTGTTGAGTGCATCGCAGTATTTCCACATTTCTGTAGGATAGACAACTACCATAGTGTCTATGTAACCAGAACACTGGCTCTCCAGGGTTATGGCTGTTGTAATAAAGTACTGAGTGTCACACAGAATGCATTGTATTGTTGGTTTTCTCCAAATTTCTTACCACAGCCCACCTGAAACAGCAATTCCTTCCCCAGTTGCCAGCAGGTCTCAGCTGAGGGCTCTGGCTAAACTCTGGCACCCAAATGAAGCTGAAATTGCTTCCCAGGTAATTTGTTTGGTCCACATCCCCAGGAAGTAGTACACAGGGCTGGAGGGGCAGACGTGGAGCCAGCAGCCAAGGCTTTGGGGAGCTCACCACTGTTCTGCTACCAGGCTCCCCCGTGGCTTTGAACCACAGAGCAGCCCAAGCATGTTTCAGGAGATAAAGGGTTACTGCACAGGCCAGCACACTCTCACCACTGTACTCATCTACACAAAGCCTCCCCTTGCTAAACTCCCCCTGCACCTCTGCAAAGGGTAACTTCTGTGCACCTGGGATCCAAATCTGTCCTGGGGAGCCACACTTCATGCAGCCCTGCGTTTCAGAGGTGCTCTTCCAGAGCACAGGGGTTTTCTTGGTGCTCCTTGCTCAAGAACACCCTCCTCTAAGGGACTTACCGGGGAGATCCAAAACAGGCAAGGCCCCCAGGGGTGCTAGAGGACCTGAGATGGGGACCATCTCTGCTCTGCTGTTTGCTGCCCACCTGAGAGAAACACTACACTTTTCAGGGTGAGCTCAAAGGGTATGGGGGCAGAGGAGGAGAGGACAGTCCAGCCCAGCAGAAAGAGTTCCCATCTGTTAAACCTGGTTTCTCATACTGGCAGGGATGGGAAAGGGGGGAGCTGTGAGGGAGCTCCCAGTCGTACAAGCCGTTCCCAGGTCAGGGGAAGACTGCACTCTAGTGCAGAGCTTCCCCTGGAGGCAGGACCCAGCAGAGCCCTTCACGAGAGCCCTTCTAGCTGGAGGAACAATGCTGTGTTTGTGCAAGGCTGCACGACACCAAAGGTGCGTGAGGCCCAGAAGATGAATGACTGCTCTGAACAGCCTGGTGTCCTTGTAAGGCAGGGTGGGGCTGAGGCTCTGTGAGCAAGGGGGGAAAGGAGAAACACAGAGCTAGTGTTGCCAGAACAAAACCTCAATGGAAAGGGAGGGTTTGGGAGCCCTGAGCATTCAGCCTGGGGGAACTGGAGGAGAGGGTGGTCCAGAGATGTGTGCTTGTGCCCAGGCTGGAAAGGGCAGGGGCTCAACAGCAGCCCAGTCCTGCAAGAAGAGAGTTTCTAGCTGTTTTCCCTCCCTGCCATATGTTTTTTGGTTTGGGGTTTTTTTTTTTTTTTTTTTTCCTGCTTCTGAGCCTTCACCACCCAGGGGACTAGGAGAGAGCCCTGAGGCCAGAGCAGGGGACTAGGAAGCTGGAATCCTGCGTTCAGTTCACTGTTCTTAGGACCCAGGAGACAAGGACTCAACTCACTGTCCCAGTCACTTCACTGCTCTGTGCCTCAGTTTCCCCACTGACAATTGGAAAAAGCATATCAAGCCACAGCACACCAGGGCAATGATTTTATGCAGCAGAACAATTCCTGCACTCCATTGATGGGAGCTGAGCTATGCCCAAGATAGTCACGTTGCTTTGGGACACCCGGACCTGCCCGCGCACCCATCCTTCCCCCTCCACCATACTATCCCTTAGGCACTGGCTTCATCTGAAGGACCAGCCCCTTCCTCAGGGCTAATTTCTGTAGCTATTCTTACACCAGAGATGCAGCCAGCCCTAAACCCAGCTGTTAAATTCACTAGGGACGTTGCGTATCTTTTTCCTTTGTCCAGCGAAGGGCATCACACCCCTTCCTCCCTTGAGGAACACCAGGCAATACCATCAACTCAGGATCCCAGAATCCCCTTTGGGGCTCTGGGGGACAGTCCTACAAGGGCAAGGACACTGAGCCAGCACAGTAATCAACACAGCAGCCAACAGATTTAGCTGCTGCTAAGAGGATCGGTGGAATAAAGGCAAGCTCACCTGTGTTATCTAGTGAGCTACATCTGTGCAATCCAAAGCACAGCCATCTCCAGGTAAAACCATATCAGTTCCAACTGCAAGGCGCTTCCCAAAGATGATCTCAAACCCTGTCTGGAGCCAAAGATTGGAGCATCTGCGCAAGCATGGGGAAAGGAGACATCAGATGTCCAGGACATGGCCCAGTTGCCAGACAAAGCCCAGGGGCAAAACCCAGGGACAGATAAATCCATGTGCTGAAAGCAGGGGGCAGAGCTGATTTTGGTGGGGCAGACTCTGGCAGAGAAGATCCCTAGGGAAATATTCACGTCTGCACAACAGCAACTGGGCTGGAGTCCAGAAGACAAGCCAGAGCAGACAGAGGGAAGCGGCAGGGCTCCCCTGCTGTCTTCCAAGCAGGGAGAGTCTGAGCCCCAGACCACATCTAAGGGCACCGCATACCTGGGCTGCTGCCTCCTGGGGTGGGGAGCACCCAAGTGTGAGCTCCAGGCTCCCTCTCCTGGGCAGGTGACACCATTGCAAACGCCTCCAAAGAGGAGGCTCGGAGGCCTCCACAAGCCCTGGATCCCATAAGCTGCCACATCCCAAACAACCCCCTCCTTCCTTCCAGCAAGCCCAGCCTCCCAGGAGAATGGGAAAACAACTCCCAGGCACTGAGAAAGAGGACACCAAAGCATGGTCAAGATCTTTCCCTGGATGCTTCAAGAGGGTAGGATGGTGGCTACAAAGGTAGACTGAGACACAGAGGTTTGTCCGGACCTAAAGCATGTTCCTCACCCACCAAGAACTCGCATCCTGGTGGAAATCATGCCTGTAACACAGCCTGGCTGGCCCAGGTTCGTTTCACTGCACACAGACTGAGATCTCATTCCTTCGTAGCCCACACACACTTTCAAATCAGTCCCGGGATCTGCTTGGGGAAGGCAAATCAGTTCCCTGCAGATTTACCAGGAATGAGAAACACCTCCCTCGATCAGATCCCACCAGTCCAGGGAACGAACCTGTCACCTTCCCCTCCTTGATGCCTGGCTTTGGTCAAAGCTCTGGCTAGGTGCTATGCAGCCAGCCCCACTCTGAAAAAGCCCATGGACCCTTTCTAACCTACAGACACACCACTTTTTTGTCCTTTTAGGGCTAAATCCTGCAAGAAAACACTAAAAATAAGTTTATAAAGAAATAAACCATGTTTTCCTTTGGAAACTCAGCTTGCAGCCCATCTACTCCCCATGAAACAGCTATCCAGCTGCATGTGGGAGCATTTCTGGTTCTTCTCCCACCTCTCCTTTCCCTTCAGATGTAGGGATGCTCCTTTGGGCAGAAGTAGAGAGCCCTCCAGGCTCCTATTAAAACAGGTCACGGACCTGGTCTCAGTGCAGACAGCCTATCTGCTAGTCCTCCCCAGGACACTGAGCAGCTGGGCTCACAAAGACAAGTAAATTTAGACTCAGGAAATCTGGCACAAGCTGAGTTTATGCTCTGTACTGGAGAGGGGCAAAAAAATCCCTCCACATGTTCCATGTTGTTAAGTGTGTGGGATGTGAGAAGGAAATGTGTTCCTGGGGTGCAGAAAGGATGGCCTAGAGCTCTAGAGGCTCTCTACTACACCTGGTTCCAGAGAATGCAATTGCACTCTTCCAAAAATACCCCCAAGCCCACTCCAATTTCCAACCCAGTTTAATCTGCCAAGTCCCACTTCACCCACAGCTGCTCCCCCAGGTTCCAGCTCATGTCTGGAGCAACTCCAAGAGAAAGATAGATCCCCCAGTCTCATCTCCCAGGCCTACCGCCTGGCACAGCCATTTCCAGGGATCGAAGCAGCTCACCCCAAGAAACCAGCCGTTGGGAAAAGGAACTCCCCCAGTCTAGTGCAAAGACAAGAGTTTAATTTCCTTTCCCTGCATGATCTTGGACAAAACTGTGCCTCAGTTTCTCCTGTTTGTTTACGCCTGCAGCCTACGATGGGATCGAGTTGAGGGGGATATAATTTAGTTTTCCTAACCAAATGCTCCAGCCCAGGACAGACAGCAGGGAGTTTAACAAGAAGGAAAGAGGCTTAACCATCAGGTAGGCAGGGACTTGTACTGTCCCTACTGTCTACCTGAGCTTGAAGAGATCTCCAGCCCCACCAAAGGGCACCCTTGGCTGTCCATCCATCACCTCCCTGGCTCTTGGGGGACACAAAACCAGCCACACTTGCTGGGGGGAACCAGCCTCTTTGCAAGCCCCAGAAATCAGCCATGCTGCAATGCCGCAATTGTCTCCAGGGCACCTGGAGAAGGGAGGGGAGTGCAGGGAAGGGTGGAGGAAAAAATGCTCGACCCCATCAGCCCATGCACACCTCTCCACACGTCCCTCTGCAGGGAGGAGGAGGAGCAGCTGGCACTGGCTTTTTTGACCATATAAGGCCAGGTTTTTCTCTCTGTGACCAATCCAGGGAGGAATGTGAACACCTGAGCCTTGCCCAGTTTGCCAGGGCCCATCCTCCCCTGCCCACACCCTGCCTCCTCGGCCAGGTGTGCAGAGCTCTATCTGCAGCAGGGGAGGGGAGGCCACCTCCGCACAGCCACTCCACACCTGGCACAAAACAGGGGGGAATTTCTGCCCTGCACGAATTCATCACTGGGGACAGTGGCCCAGTCAGGGCTTTCCTCTCCTGCAGCCCTTCAGACTCCCCAGGGTGGCCAAGCTGAGCTCAGGTTGTCTGCTGCAAGGCTGGGCTGCCCCTTTCTTTCAACTATTTCCAGTTATTCACCACTCCAGACATGTGAAACACCTCTTTTTCTGTCCTGCAGCCATCCCTGTTGCTTAGTTTCCATCTCCACCTGTGCCTGGCTGGCTCAGGGCAGCCCTGGGGTCTCTACCTCCCAGACAGTGCCCAGGAGACAGGAGCCTGCACAGACCTGCTAAGGGAGCTTCACTTTAAGATGTCCTCAGCCTGGCTTTGGTTCAGGGGAACTGGGTCACAGGGGGACTCCACGCATCGTCCTGTCATGGTTGGGACTCCCAGCAGTACCAAAACCAGTGCGTGACAGGGCTGGCAGCCTGCTACCACATCTCGCTGCCTCAGCCCAAGGTGAAAGGAGGAATGAAGGACAACTTTGGCCCATCACTTGGTGCACCCAGATTAGGGGGAAAAAAAAAAAAGACCCAAGCTGCTACCAGCCAGGAGGGACACAGGAGAGACCCTGAGCTGCCAGTGCAGCCAGCCCCACAGTCCTGTCTCCAGGCCCCACCACCCGCCTCTGCCGCAGTAATGCACATGCCAACTCTGCCATGACTCCACATGCCAGCGCCCTGACCAAACGAGCCCAAGAATTTCAGAGAAACCAGTGTTCCCTTGTTGTGCTGCCAAGATTTGGTACCCACCTGCCAACAATCCTGGTTAGAGTGGGACAGATTCCAGGAGAGTTGTGTCAGCTCACTGCCCTTGGGCTTAAGGGGTGGGAGTGCCAAGAGGTCCCACACCTCCACCTCCAGGCATGCCAGGGACTTGAGGCAGCAGCAGCTGCTGCTTCAACACACGCCCCACCCAGCCCAAATTCCTGCATATCCACAAGGCTGTCACAGGCCTGGAGGAAGCCTCACCTAAAACAAAATGGCAATAAGGTTGGCCATTTGATGTTTGCCCATATTTAATCCTGCACAGCCCTCCAGGAGGACAAAGCCTCGGCATGGGGGCAAAAAGGGTGGGGACCAGTGTGTGTGGGAGGGCAACGTTTCGTTCCCTGGAAGGCATGAGTCAAAACGATATTACCCAGCTCCTTCTGACCTGCTCTCCCCTCCACGCACACACCATTTATGCTACAGAGCAACATCACCCAGTGGCAGTGGGAGACTGGGAAAAGCAGCAGCTCTGCCCACAGATGGGGACATGAACAAGACTGTCCCTGCCTGGCAGGAGGGGTGTGTGGGTTGTGGCTCATGCTAACCTCCATCAGGTCTCAGCAGAGATGGAGATGTTCCTCTTTCCAGCAGGGAAATTTCATCAGGGCTTGGAAAGGCCAGCCTGTCCAGAGTGTAGTCATGATGCCAAGGACAGATGTGCATCAGCTGGTGTCCATTTTGCTGAGCAAACAAAGGAAAATGGAAAGAAGGTCAGGTCAAATTACTGCTAGTGATCAGGACTGAGACTCTGCAGTTCAGATCAGGGTCTGTCTGTAACGGGTTTCATACGCTCCAAGCTCAGTACAGTCCAGAGACCATTTACAACCTCACCCCCGTCATCTTCGCTCTGCACAGATGCTAGCTGAGTCTGAGACAGCTTTCAACTGTGCAGCCTGACAGCGCATCACGGCATGGACTGCAGACCTTCACTGGTGACTTAACCTTGCTAGCAGGCGCTGCTAGCACAGAAGACCTGCTCCCTTAGGCCTTTGTAGACATTAGCAACCAGAGCTTGTAACTGGGGTTCAGAGTTTGTTGTCTACTTGAGAGGTCATGCTGAACTCTCAGCTACTGCATCCTCTCTGCTAGCTTTAACCATGGCTACTTAAACAACATATATCCCTCAACTTCTTCACCAGGAACAACCAAGTGCTCACGGTGCATTTGAGGAGGTGGAAGAAGCCCAACACACAGCACACGTCCATCCTTGGGAAATGGAGATGGTTCAGGCCCAGACCGCCCAGCTATGCTCCCTCCCAGCCTGACAGATCTCTCCAACGCATAAATATACCAGGCAGCCTCCAAACCTGATGCAGCACATTGAGTTGAGATCTATGGAGGGGCCTAGGCGAGCTGGGGCAGTGACCAGTGTGCAGGGCAGGGCAACAGAAAATATTTGAGACTGCAGGTTGGACGAGATGAGTCACACACAAGGATGGGCAGTCCAGCTGCCGGAGCTGCCTGCTCAACTCTCCACCCCTACCAGCACAGTACTTTGGGAAGCTGCTAACCGTGGGAACTGGGATATCGCAGCAGGCCAAGCAAGTACAAAAACATGGCTGTTGCTGAGAGGAGATTAAAACTGTCCATCTCTGCAAAGCAGTGACTTAGTGAGAGGAGCAAAACCCCAGAGCTCAGCAGGTCTAGGTGCTTGAGATTGGCTGCTCAGCCTGGCAGGATCCCCGTGGCAATCAGCCAGGTATTCATAACATAATGGGAACGGTGCTCACCCATTCCTGCCGGGGCCTGTGTGTGTTTGTGAGATTTCATAGGCACACCCTTCAATTCAAGGCTTTGGAAAAAAAGCTCAGCACCTGGGGAGGAGGGGGAGAAAGCAAAAGAGAAGGAACCACTTCAGAGCTGAGGAATCCCAGCTGTGACTCACCGTGGGGTGGGCAGCGCAGGGTCTGACGCAGGAAGCAAACAGGGCTGGGAACGCTGAGGAGAGGGTCAGGGCAGGCTGTCTGCAGCCCTGCAAGGGGATCCTGCAGGCCAAGGCAGCCCCCTCTGTGCAAAGGACTCCACCGCTAGACTCACCCAGCCTCCTCGTGCAAAAGGGGGCTGGTGCCACCGGGGCCCAACTTCTGCTCATGGAAATGGGCCTGGCTACTGTTTATCATTAGCAAACCTGGCATGCCCGTTTTCCAGCTCCCTAACACCCATGTGCCCAGCTTTACCAGCCTCTATGGCACTGAAATCGACTCCAAGAGTCCCAAAATCTCCTTTGACACCAAGATTTCTCCAGCTGGTGATACCCCAGTGCAACACCAAGACCTTCCCTGGCCAGCACTCTCTGCCACCCAACAAACACTGGCCCCTTTGAGCTGCCCCACCAACATACACACAGAGGGGAAAAGTTCACACTTAAAAAAGAGAGCATAAAACATCTGGGGCTTGGTTTTCAACTCTTCCAGAGCCTTATCATGTAACCAAAGTGATCTGTCAGCTCCTTTGTGCAGGGTAAGTGCAGTAAGGCTGAAAGACACCACTACCAACATGAAAGTGCTGATTCGGAGCCTTTTGTATAGTTTGCAGGGGTTAGAAATACAAGACAAGGAGTAAGATAACACCAATTCAGATCCGTAGCTGCGGATCCACTCTAGATTTACACCTGCCTGTCCCACCGACCTCAACAAGGTGTAAATCCAGCACTCCCTCAGCACTTCACTGGATAGAAGCCTGTGTAACTTCACTGAATTCAGTGATGCCGTACCAGTTTATCCCCCCAGTGCCAGCTCTCCCAGTGGGTGACATTGGGAGAAGTCCTAGCTCCTGAAGTCAGGGCAACATGGAAGAATAGTTGCTCTCCTAGTTCAAACCAAAGTTCTAGCCTACTAACAACAGAAAACACTCAAAAACTGGGACCCCAAAAGACTTACAAACTAGACAAAGGGGAACAACCCCAAATGTCTTTTAAAGCAGTGGACCACAAGGCACTAAAAAAATCCTGAAGTTCATTTAGCCTTGGATTTGCCCAGGGGAAACCCGAAACTTAGCAGCATGCAACATGTTTACCCCTCTTAAGAGCCAGACCCAAGCTAGCATCAGCCAAGGCCTTTGCTCCTACAAACAGATTGCTGTTCAGCCTCTGTGTCAGTGCTTTCTCCAGCCTAGTTTTGAGTGCACCAAGGTGGTGTGGAGTCTCTGGATGAAACAGGACTCCATCCATACATGCTCCGCTGGCAGCTTCCCGGACAGCCAGCTCATACTCATGGCAACAAACACCTACGGGACATGTTCTGACCTGAGCGCTGAATTCAGTTGTCCCTGGAGGATTCGCCCACGTACAAATCTGGAGTGTGCTCTGCAGATTATACAACACACATTATGTAGGGCAACAATGACAAGTGGATCCAGAGAAAAGCCCCTGACTTTGCAAGGTCCTGGGGGATCCCAGTTGGCCCAAGGTAGAGGATTCAGTGGTTGGCAGGACTGAATTTCAATACAAAATGCCTGACTGTAACCCAGAAACACAAATTTACACCTTGCTGGAAGCTTCTCAGTCCTTGATGAGACCTTAAGTAGAGTAAGCAGCAACTCGGGGTCACATCTTTGAACTTATAAACCAGCCCTTGACTGCAGTAACCCTCCAGCCCTCTGCACCAGTTAAAAACCTGGCTCACAACTGGAACTTGCCTCTTGGCTGCACTTCCTATTCACTACTTGGTTCTGGGAAGGGTCAGCATTTCAATCTCTCCTTCCTAAAGTGGGCTGATCTGTTCCAATCCTATTGCCGCCCTGACCAGGAAAGACCCCTAGTTCTTCACTCAAGCAAAGAAAACAACCCATAGCAACCCGGCTGTGCTTGTCCGCCCAGGTCCTCCAGCTGCACAAGGAAGAGGCAGCATCAGCACAGAAAGACTTACGCAGCTCCTGAGCCTCCTAAAGCCCTACTGTCATCATAGCTCCAATTCCGAGATTAGCCCTAAGTTTGTACCTGAAGCGGGTACTTGGCAGCGCTCAGAGGACAGAGCTGTTGGGACCAGCTTGCAACTGTATTGTGGATGCTGCTGTCCACAAGCAGCAGAGCTGACAAATTAAGACTAACTTCAGCCTGGCCGTTCTCAACACCACACCATCACCTTGCTCCTGATTTATGCTGCTAATAACAAGCATTGGCACCTGCCTGTTCTCTGCCAGCTTAAACCTAAGTGGAATAAGCAAAATTTCAGTGAGCGTTGGCTACAGCAGTACAGTAGGACCAGACTCCCTGCGGATTTTATGGGAGCTGGACTGGGCCCCTCAGAGTTACATTTGTGCCAATTTCTCTGCAATTTACTGAGAAGTAAACCATCCCAGCCATGCAAGGAATGGGGTGGGGATGTTTTGACATGGCGTCTTGGATCACTTACAGATCCCACCCAGCTCCCTCCATGCTCACCTTTTAATGCTCTTTATGTGCTCTTGTTTCTCAATAACATCAAGCAGAGAGCAATTCAGATAGCCTAATTTGAGAGAAAACAGACTGCAGGGAGCAAACACTGCACAGACCAGAGTGCATATGCACGGCTATCAGGCCCAGGCACAATCTGTGCATGTGAATGCAGCATCCAAGGCTACACCTGCATCTGTTTGTGTGTGCACAAACGCATCTACGCGCGCAGACGTGTGGGCAAGCATCTCTGAACCCCACTGCTTGTCTGCATGGGCTGTGAAGCTCAACTCTAAGCAATGCCACCACTTCACTGGAAATCTGAGGAGAGACTTGGCCTGGCAGCAAGAAAAGGGGAATGCTTGGGGCAGGCCCTGGCTGTTGGTTGGAGATGAAGAGGGGCAGAAAGGCCCCTAATTAGCCTGGAGTGAATTTCCTTTGGCAGCTTCAAATACCCTTCACACCTCCAGCTGCTAAGCAGAAGGGACAAAAACATTCCCCCTCACCAAAAACAAAAAACCCTAACAGGTACAGAATTTGTGCTGCCTAACCAGATGTATTTAGCATTAGATTCCCAATAGGTTAAGCTAATCCTGTGTACATCACTAACTATACTAAGGCAGATCCTCATCTTAGTGTGGTAGCTCAGCTCCAATTCACATTACCCCCCCCTATTTTCTTCGCTTCACATTTGCTGCAGGTGAGGTTGGAACCAACGCTGACAACATTCCCTTATTCTTCAGTTAAATCCTACCCCGTAAGAAAAAATTCAAATTCTTTCTACATTTTCACAACAAACAGCTGCTTCTTGCAAAGCAGAACAGACACGTCTAATGCATATGTACATGACTGCCCTTGTTCTCAGCGCTTATCATCTAAGAAGCCTTGCAGAATCACATTTGTTTAGTCTGCAGCGAGATCCAAATCCAGTATCAGATGTGGATCTACATTTCACAACTGGTCTTTATTCCTCTAAACACACTATTCCAGCCTTTCCACCTGAATCCAAAAACCCAGAATTCAGCGGGTCTTCAGATCCGGAGCTCACCCATTGAGCCATGAACCTTGCATTGATACAACCCCCGGTGAAGACATCTGAAGCAGCCCTACAAAGCAGTGCTCCGTTCAGTTCTCAGACACTGGTGGGAGCTTGCCTGAATTCACAGGACTGTATTAGAGTCAGTAACAGTGCCCAGTTACATGCCATGAACCACGCCAGGGAAGGACAGAAAGGCCAGGAGTGACTTTGGTACTCCTAAAAGTGCAACAACAGATTTAGCTAGGTATGCTGGGGTAGAAGCAGCCTCCCGGCACACACATTCATGTCCCCCAGTCCATGCAAATACTGCTCTGAAGTTAGGAGAGTGATTGGGGCAGGCAGACGGCCCTTGGGCTGGGGAACCTCAGGAGATGCAGCCAGTTCAGGCTTCTTTTTCCACCTCGCTGGGAAAGGAGAATTCAGAGGCTGGGCCACCCAGCCCCAGAGGGCTTTGTCAGCATTGTTTGCAGCGGGGAGCAGGCTGTCGGCCCCGCCTGGCGCTTCCCTTTGTGCATTTGCTGAGCTCTGATCTTACGGCGTCCATTGCCGTGGGGAGGGAACTGCTTGCAACCAGGGCAGACGGCTCCAACCTACTTTCGCTGGGTTTTGCGCAGAAGGCAAATCTTGCAGGCTTCAAAGCTTCCACATCAGCAAATTGTCTGACAAGTGCCTTCCCTGACGTCTCGTCAAAGAAATGCCAATGTAAGGGAAGTGTGTGAGGGGGGTGTTCTGTCATATGTGGAGCTGCCCGACTTCTGCATTACATTCAGGAACAACTCATTCACCACCCCTTTCCTTTCCCCCAGCCCCTCGGGCCCAGACCAACCTGCTCTTTGCCATCTTCACTGCCCCCTGGTTCCTGTTTTGCCAGCATGCAACCACAGTGCAGGTGCCTCTGCCCCACAGCAGGTGCACATGCAAAGCAGTTCCTGTAATGGGGGGAAAAAGGGCTGTTCTCCCGTCTTATCACACAACCAAATTTGTATTTCTGTTACATGATAGCCACAGACATATCACAGAGAGAGGAACCAGGGTGAGCCGTTCTCCATGACCTCCCTCTAAGAGATCTGATTGGCCCCTTTGCGCTTCTCTGCTCTTTAAGAGTTAAAGTCTTTAAGACTACCCTTAGATGATATTACACAACAGGCTGCAATAGCAACTGATAGACTCAGTGGGCCCACCTGCTCTGGACCCTGAAATCAGAGCAGGGAGCTGAAAGGAACCAGGCTCTACATCAAGCTGTTGCTCCACTGATGACAACTGTGACAGCCATCTACAGGGAACACTGGGCCCTCTGGAAACCTCCAGGTACCTTCTTGGTACGTGCCTCCTCTCCTCCTTGTCTCTACATACACACCCGCGCATACACAACATTATCAGGTTTACTAGTGGCTTTGCAAGCATTTACACACTTAATAAAGCATTCTTTTGCCTTGCAGTTGTGCCAGCTTTGTAAATCCTTAATACTCTTCCTTTTGAACCTGGAAGAGAACCAGGCCACCTCTACCAATACTGTTTGCTGTAGTTTATAGCTTACAACTCCTTAAAAAGACTTTCCTCCCTCTCCCCTAAACCTCTACCCTTCTGAGTCATGCTCTGCACAATGCCTGAAGTCAGCACTTCACACAAACCAGCTGAAGCTGGTCTTCGGAAAAAATGCAGACACATACATACAGAGCAGGGAACAGCTACCAGCCAGGACCTGCAGCCTTGGCAAAGAGCAGAGCAAATTTGCTGGTGACAGCACCAGCTAGAAACGCAGATCAAGAGAGAACACGGAGAATCAGAGCAGCTCTCTGCTCTCCACCTCCCCCAAAGGCAAAGATCAGTGTTTGGGACACTAACTAGTCACCTGGGAAACTTGCACTGGGAGAGAGAAAGGCCTGTTTTTTTCCTTTGCATTACTCTATACTTCAACCTACAGCTAAGGTAAATGCATCCTTTGGTCTTGGGAATCCCCCACAAATCAGTTTTGCACTGATGCTATTCAAGGTCAGCTGAGATTCCTGCTATCAACATCAATAGTACATTCCTCAGGAGAAAAGAACTCATAAATACAAAGGCCAGGAGATATCCCAGGAATATCTAATTTGATTCCCAAGTCTCATTCACATTTACTCTCCTTTTCTTCCTCCCTCCACTCCAAAGCAGCTACAAGGCTCACCACTCCTCTGAGGTCCCTGTTCCCTTTCACCGAGCCATAGCCTTTCAGACGGTATCTTTTCCACTCAAGGCTGAATACTTCATTACACATTTCCATGCTCTCAGGTTCAACGCCTCTGATCTCTTACAGCTTTTCCATGAAGGCAATGCTTGCCCTGAGCACTGTACAAGATGTCACGGAAGCCGCCACACCATTTTGGAAAGTCCCATAGGTTGGTTGAGGCAAGGAAGAAAAGGTGCTTTCACAGGTCACCGTGGCTGCCCTGATCCAAGGGCAAGGTTGTTGACGGAGGTGATCTGCAGTGGGCTCAGAAATGATCCAGGGCAAACCAAAAGCAGTTCTCAGGCATTTGTCCTGAGTGACAACTGTGGGTATTTTGAGGAAAAGACTAAGCAACACCTGTTTAAGTAATGGTTAAGATGTGGAGTTAAAACTCAACCTGAGTCAGTAAGGAATGCACTGCAGGTCCTGCTCTAGGGGCTGGAGGACAATAAATAATTTAGCATCTGCCCTACTTAGCCACCCCGGACAACAGGAGTCGGCACTGGTCAGGCTGGGAATGTCCAGACAAGAGAATGCAGTGGTTACTCCAGCAAATCAGTCCCAGGAGATCCAAGAGCCCTGGGTAACAGCCACCACGCGCATTCCTGAAAAGCCCTCACAACTTTCAAATACTGCCCTGCTAATTCACTTGCCTCCATGCACTGGCAGCAACAAGGTCTAATCCTGACGTAACGCAATGGCAGCCCTACAGAGGAGACCTCCTGCCCTGGTACCGTCAAGGCACTGCAGCTGCAGAGGGGACTGATGTTCTCTAGGCAGAGACTGACACCAGACCCCACACAGGGCAGCTTGCATCCAGCTCCACTGTGCCCTTTTATGCTCATGCTGTGTCACCTGCTCTGATGGGACATGAAGGTGCTGGCAGTATTAGAAGGGTATGTTAAAACCTTCGCTCTCCTGTATGCTTTCTCCACAAAGGGTAAGGGAATTCTTCCCCAACGTGCAACCGAGGATCTCTTCCCTCACACTAGCCACTTCACAGACAAGCTTTTCCCACCACCATCTCACATGCTTGAAACGGTGATCTTCTAGGAGGTAATTGAGATTAAAGGGACACGGAGAAAGAGATGAGCAGTCTCAAGGGCCAGCCAGGAGAGGAGCCGCCCTGCTTACTTCCTTTTGATCTCTGCAGAGAACACCACGGAGCTGCCCTTCTCTTTTGATGTGTCACCCTGCAGCTTGTTCTCTCGCAGGAGGGCAGGCCTGTTGCAGCATGACTGCTCCTGGATTTCAGCTGCTGGGGTAACAAAGCTGCATTTCAGCAGCTTCTATGCGTTTCACAGACTTCAGAGTCTCTGGGTTGACCCCAGGGGTGGAGGGGAACTGAGAAGGCCAAGGAGGGACACCACCCTCAGACTCAGCTCTAACTAAATCCTTGTCACTCACATGGAAGACATATAAATTGCTAGTGCACCAATAAAACAGAATTAATTATTATGGAATCATGAAGCGCTCCACACCCGGAAACACAGCAGTGTGCCAATGCAATGCCATGACTAATCTTTGGCCCACCATATATGACTTAGATGAAGGGGGTTTTAATCAATTACAGAGGCACTTATCTGAAGTGCGTTCTGCTATGGAAACATGAGTAAGATCCCTCCTTACCTTCCCTGCTTCACAGCAAGGTCCCCGCACTACAGTGAAAGAGTTCAGAAAGCTCTACTACTCTGAAAACATTAGCTCAAAATAAAACCTTCTGCTCAGAGCCAAGCCGCTCTGTGAAGGATTCAAGGATGGAGCAGTTTTGTTGCAAGTCAGGATAAAAATCCAGGCAGCTGACAATAAGCGTTTCATAAACCTGATCTACAGCTGATTGACCTCGGATTGTCTGGTCGTAACAGATCAGGCCTGCATAGCATCTCATATTCACTTCCCAGTGAAAGAGTGCAAGATCACAGGTCCAAGGAAAGGAGCAGCTCACCCAAGTTCTGCAGCCAGCTGGTGACAAGCCTGAGAAAGGAACCCATACTTCCCAACCTAGAACCGAGGTCTTTCAGAGTTGAGCACCTTCGGTTCTTGTCAGAGCATTATAAGCATATCCCAACCCCAGATCATGACCCCAAGCTTTCTCCTTCAAACTCAAGACCCCTTCAGAGTCCAAACCTAGTGGGTGACCCAGCTCTAAGGTAACAAGGGCACTCCCACATAATTAAATCCAAGAAACTCAACCTTGAGCTGATAAGAGAATTGGTGGCAAGGCTTCTGCCCATAATGCTCCAAGGGATTTTCGTGCAAAGGCCTGTGGGAAACCAAACCTACCGCCCATGTTAACACAAGTGAACCTAATGAGAAAACCGGGGTGCCTGCAACAAATCCCTGAAGACTAAAGAAGGAGCCCAACGGCAGGACAAACTTCCCACACTCCATTTATCTATCAACTTCTCCACTAGGTCCAGAGAGACTGCATCTAAGCCTTGGAGACTCGAAGAGACCATTCTCACCTAGGCATCAAACTTAAGAGTACACATCTAAGCCACATCCATTTCTATAACCAGCAGAGCACAAGGAAGTGAACAGCTAATCTTTTTGATCCCCTCTGACCTCCCCTGACCTACCAAGCGCTCTTCATTTGCAACAAGGCCAAACAGGACCAGCCTTCAGCACATGTCCAGAGTGAACCTCACTCACACCTTGGATTTGTGGTTGCTTTTTCCACCAAGCCCCCCCAACTCTGCCAAAAGGGTTCTGTTTCCTCACACCACCAGCTTACCTAACAAATCAAAACTTTGCAAGAGAACTGGCTCACATCTGGTAGAGAAAAGACATCATGTATTTGTTTTGTGGCTGTTCTTTTCTCAGGTTTCCACACTGCCAGAAACAGATGCCCATATTTCCATGGCTTGACACCTCTCACTTTTCTCCTTTAATTCACGGGCAGCAAAGTACCAGGAAGAGCAAGAATGAACTTGCCCTCAGCTGAGCAAAGGAAATCCGAAAATCTGCAGCTTCTGCCGTACAAGCTTGTAGTGGCAAGTTGCTGGGTTTCCAGCTAGAGGAAGCTGCTTATGGGAACAGACATGGTGCTGCCAACTCTCAGTTCCTAAACTTGATTCCTCCACTCTTGGACTGGTCACACATTCTGGGGAAAGTTGAATTGAACCATTTTTAAACCATGACACCATTTAGAAATGCTGATGAACAGCATCTGCAAGGCTGTCAATACATACATGTGTAAGAAGGGAAGCAGAAAGCAGCAAGATAGGTGCTTACAACAGTCATTTGCTCTGGCAGCTGTCGATGTTAAACTGATAAAATTTTTGCTGTTGCACCACATTTACGCACTAAACTTTTCCCCACTGATGTACTCATCCAGCACAAGAATCTAGGAAACAGCAAACTGTCTCTTAGCATAAGCAAGAGTTAAAGTTAAGAAAAATAAAAATAATAATAAAAAAGGACCTCTCATTGACTCCACCTAAATCTTACTTCCTACAAAGGCTGGAAGCAACTGCAGAAACATCCGGAAACTGGAACCTCCAAGTTCCCAGCCCCAACTTTGATGCTAGCTTACAGACAACTAGATGCTTCACCTCTTCTGCCTAGATTTTTCCATCCAAGGTAGGGGGATAATTAGCTGCAACTTGCTACACAGCAGTGGCGTGAGATTTAATTAGTCAGAACACTTTGAAGGTATGGTACCTAATTAATATCTGAAGTGGCTGCAGTGATTATTATGAACAATGGCATAGCTCACAGCTGATGATACAGCTCAGCTCATCAGTATTTTTCATCCTCAAAAGTGCTGTGCAAACATACAGCCAATATTCCACATCAGAAATCTCCACAGTCATGGGTGGTTATCAAGCTCATTTCACAGCTGGAAAAACTGAGGCAGGGTCTGATAGAGCCCAGCAACAATCACAAAACACAGAGCATGGAAACTCCTCGCTGCCGGGATGGAACAGGGCAGCAGTCTGACAGTCCCATCGCATTGCCCTGCAATATTTTGGGTCTGTTTGGAAATGTTCAGCTATACATGCTCTGTGCAGGTGCTGAATTTAGCAGGCTCCTGTAAGGCAGGCAACCACAGGGTTGGAGCTTTAAGGGTAGGAAAGAGCAAGCAGGATCTCTTAACTAATCCGCCAATGTACAGGTGTGCACATACACACAAATAACGTGGCACGTAACGAGCGAGCCAGGACAGCTACAGAACCTACGCATCAGCACAGCCTGATGCCACATGCTCCCAGCTGAGTAGTGGGAGCACAGCCCTCCCTCTACATACACAGGGAAGTTGCACCTCCCTTGTTTTAGCAGCAGCAACTACCACCAGGTTGGCCCTATCCTTGGATCATGGAGGAGATGAGCAAGCAGTACGTTCAGCACAGAGGCCTCTGCACCTTCCCTTAGCCCAGGTACCCTTAGGTCTACAAGGGCAGCCACCCCCAGGACTCACACAAGCAAGGGGCATCTCCATTTCACCAGCTGCACGCTGAACAATTACCAGCCAACTGTGTAAAGTGCTCTCAGCAATAGGGAGTGAAGTGTTGGTTTTAACCCTCATCTTTACTTTCCTTTTGTCCTGCCTTCAGGAGACCTGGGAACACATTTTAGCCACATTGCAAAATGCAGAGAGCGTATAAAAAAAGAATTCTCCACAGCCTTACATAAGCGCTGCAGTTGAGATCCACAGGCTCTCTTCTATCGCTGTGTCATGGAGCTGGGTTCCCACCTGTCTCATCTCCCAACCACTTCCTGGAAAGCAGAAGCAGCAAGCTGAAAAGAAAAGGAAAGAGTTTTTTTTTTTTTTTTCCTCCTGTCTGCTAAAGGATTGACTCCATTTTGAGCTCCTTAGTATCCCGAGAACTGCAGAGAGATTTGTGTTGACATTATTTTAAGCGGTATTTGTGGCAATATCCAAAGGACGAGAAACAAAACGCACTGCTGGGCCAAAGCCAAAACAGAGCTAGTTTTGGAGCTCAGCCATTTCTGAGACACCGGGACATATTGATACTAGCAATTTAATAGTACAGACTTGAGAAAGAGATAAGAAGTCATCATACATACACATTGGGCTGGTTTGCAGGTCTGTACACAGCCAGCATATAAAGCCTTGAAAAAAGAAGAAAAAAAAAAAAAACCAACCCACAATCTTTCAACAAGCAGCAGCCCAAATGGATCCCCCAGGCAGATACTGATCTATCACTCAGTGCATAAGGAACATACAACAGGGTCTCCTCAAAGGGGAAGGTCATTCTAGATGGGTGCAGGGGACATCTCCCGTGTATAGCTCTTTGGGTTGTCGACCTTCCTAGCTACTCTTCATAAAATTTTTCACAGGCAAGTGTGTTTCCCCAGAGGAAAATGAAATTTCCCCAGAGGAAAATGAAAGGCAAGAACCCCTGTTAACCCCTTTAAACTTGAGCACTGAACAGATAAGTCCAGGTCTATTTTATAAATATTTCAAAGTTCAAAGAAAACAGCAACTAATATTGACAGAGCCCAACAGAAACATCCCAAAGGGCAAGGCTGTAGGTTGTACGATACGCCAGTGCCACCAGCCGCGCAACGTAGGAAACAGCAACTAAGCAGAATGAAAGGGGAGGCTGAGCTGCCTGGTAGCACTGGGTGAGCCAACACACCCCTCGAGTCAGTGGAGCTTACCCATAGGTTACAGCGAATGCCAGGTGAGCTGCTTAATTACCGAAGTGATAAATGTTATATATTAATAAGTTGCAAGAGAGATCAGGCACTTGGGTGAACCCTCAGGAAAATATATGACATATTGGTTCTCCCTTCACTTCCACAGGGATAGCAAAATCAGCCCAGACTTAAAAGTCATCTTTAAGAAAATAAACAATGACCACCACCAGGCAAGGCACATTTGTTTGCAGCCAAGGAGGCAGAGGAGCTCTCAGGACTCCTAGTGGGGGTCCTAAATATTTTCTACGTAGCACAACACTGTGGAAGTTGCATTTATGTGAAGAGCCTCAAAGCCTTTTTGTGACCTTACTCAGTCCCTTTAAACACATGTGCATACATACACATACTTTTTTCCCAAGGTATCCATGGATCCCAGCAGCTTTTCATCCAGAAGGCTGTGGCCAGCCAGCCAGAACACTCACACGCTTCACTCTTTCATCTGAGCTCACTGTGGAACAAATCAAAGCTTTCTTCCCCTCCGCTCCACTATCACTGCATGAGTAACAAGGAAGTGCCAGTAAGGACAAAAAGTAAAGCGCCATCAAAGTTTTTCTGTGCCCCTGCACGCAGGCTCACCTGGGCAGGAGAACTGCTAGCCAAGAGCACCTCCTGGAGGAGACGTCCTCGCTCCCCTCTCCCTAGCGCCGAGCTCTCATGACACAACGCTCGCGGCGCACACCTGGGCTTCCCTCTCACTTCGCAATAAGGAAGCAGCAGAACCTAGAAATTCGTTAAGAGTCATCAGTTATCTATTTCTGTGTGTCATAGTCTACTCAAGTGAGGTTTTTATCTGTTTAGACAACACTGTAGAAGCGTGACTCCTACTTACTATCAAAGCTAACAAAACCACTATGCATGAACTAAATCTAGTAGGGATATTAAAACAAGAAAAATGAAGTTAAAATATGGCATTTTGTCCAAGTTTTCTTTCCTTCTAGATTTTACTGAAAAAAACCCACCCAAAAAACAACCAACCCAACCCAGTGAAAGTTGTAATAACCTTAGCCAAACATAGCTTTAAGCTTACCAAATCTCACTTGAGCCTGTAAATACAACGAAACTACAAGCTGAGTTACCTGGGACTACTTAGGTGTTGAAAACAATGTGAACAAAGATTAAAAAACCCAATGCAGTATTTACGATAAAATTAAGTTATTTTTATTTCAAGGATATTGTTACAAAAAGCACTCACTCTGTTACACACTTAAATGAATACACGCCCTACCACAGAAATCCCTCACTCCACAGAAAGATCACAGCACTGTCAACTTCCAAAGCATACTCCAGGCAAGCCCCATCTGCAAAGGTGCATTGATCACAGCCCGACCAATATCATCAAACCACAGAATGGTGCGGGTAGGAAGGGACCTTTAAAGCTCATCGAGTCCAATCCCCCTGCCATGGCGGGGGACATCTCCAGCCAGATCAGGTTGCTCAGAGCCCCATCCAACCTGACCTCAAATGTTTCCAGGGATGGGGCACTCACCACCTGTCCGGGCAACCGGTCGACCAGACACCCTCTGCAATGATCCAACTCACTTGTTCGTAGCCAGTAAACCAGGTTCTATGTTTTCCAAGAGCATTTTATACAGAAAACATAACAAGAAGCAGAACAAACAGTGCACTGCATGGATCAACAGAAATGTCCCCTTTCCTTGAAAAGCTCCAGGGACAAAAAAGGCATGTTCTCTCTTCTTCCAGGGAATATTCTTGGTATACATAGAAAGCACATATATAGCAACTTTGATTTCAAGAGTACTTTCTAGGAACAGCAATCTCAGAACCCACAAGGTAGGTTAAAACTGCCACTGCATTTTGCAGATGGAAAGAAAAAAAAAAAAAAAAATCACAGAGACATTACTTGCCTCAAACTCCCTATGAAGGTCAAGGTCTTGTCCCAGTAGGAATTTAGGAATTCCTAGATCTGACTCCGTAAACAACAAGTGCCTCCTTGCCCATAAATTGGTAAGTGCGAGAGGCCATTTGTCAGTCACCGCTCCTGTTTTGAAGACTCCCTGCCCTCGTGACTGGAGCCATTTGATTTAAAAAGCAAGAGATTTCTGTCCCAGCTGGTGCTCCCAAAGCAACACACCAGCTCCATGCCACAGTCCTTCGTTAAGATCTGGGTTATCCTCTCCGCCATATCTCCATTGATAGCAAGAGATCGGAAGTGATCAAAGTCATTTCTGCCCAGCTTCCGCAGGCGGCGTGCAGCTGCCCGGTAACACTTCCATGGCTGAGGTTCAATCAGCAGGTACTTGCACAGAGAGGAGAGGAAGGACAGGAACTCCATCAGGCCGATATCCCCATGATTCAGGTGGATCCACATGGTCACAGACATGCAAAAACCGATGTCAAAGGTGGAGCGGCCAAAACGGCCCAGGTAGGAGCTCAGGAATGGCTCCCTGGCACTGGAGTCCATGATGTCCAGGTTGGCAAAGGATATGGAGGCAGGAAAGGGGCTGCACTGCTGAGCCCTCTCAATCAACACCGGATCAATGTCACAGCACAGAAGGTTCAGATCCTTTCCAGCTGCGGGCTGGTCCAGGGTGCCTTCGCTCTCCTGAAGGCCAACGAGATGCCTGTACAGAGCCACACTTAGCTCCTGCAGAAAGTAAAACAACAGGGGTTCACGGGGCCTGCGCTGCTTTGTTAACACATCACCAAGCACACAGGATCCCACTCGCAGCAGCAAGGTGCAAGCGCCAACTCAGAGCTTTCTCTCGATGAAGTTCAGAACAATAAGCTCACCGACAATCTTCCTTTCTGTAGCAAAAAGCATCACGGTAGCCCTGACTACTGGAAAGTCAAGCAGAGATTGGAACTAAACCTGTATCACCCCACACTTGGGGTTTTGCTCCAGAAACTATGGGAACGATGAGTTTTAGTAACAGGAATCTTGCTGGATATCCCCATGCACGGTGGGGGTGAAGGCTTCACTGGCTTCCCTAGGTCAGCCTCACAGCTCCCTAGTGACACCTAGAGCTATTTACAATGCCTAACTCAGAGTAATACATTTCTGCAGCTGCTAAAGTAAAAGACGTTCCCCGACCATTAGATTGTAGCAGAAGCAGTTAACATGAGAGCTTTCCTTCGAATTTCCTTTCACAGGGTGCACCACTTAATACACCACAAAGCGTATTAACCTTTCATTAACGGAGATCCGATGAAGTTCCTGAATGACATCGGCTATGAGCGCACAGCCCATGCAGGCAGGCCCACAGTGTCCTCTAGCGGTGGAAATCTCTGCATCGCAAAATAACTGGACCGAGAACATTTTTATCTGACCTGTTTTCAGTTCACCTGAAACAGAATCTAGATCTGTCCTTTAGATAATGCCTTAGGCGGCCTGTCAAACCTTCTGGCGGGGGCTGGGGGAAGAGAAGCCATGGGAACAGCAGTACTCTTGTCCCAGCCAGAATGCAACTCCATTCTGAATGAGTAATTACTTCTAAGTTAATACCTTGATACAAGTTTCCATAAAAAAAAAAAAAAAAAAAAAATCTTTAAACATAGTTAAATGAAACATTGCACCAGTACGCATCAGAGATGCACAGATACTTGTGAATTCAACACAGCAAAGCTGCACACTGAGAAAAAGCCATGAGAAAAAAGCAGAACTAGGTAAAGAAAGAGAATGAACTTTCAAAATGGGAAATTCTACGAGATTCACCAGCTCTGTCACAAGATCTTCAAGAGCATGTGACCAGGATTTTAGTTTCAAGTTGTGTCTCATGGATAAGTGACATGATACTACACAACACACAACAGATTATGGTTTCTAGCTTCAGGCTTGTCCAGTTCCCCTGCTCTTCGGGCAGTCCTATAGCGGCTCCCCAGTGCTTGGGGCACGCAGCAACCCAGGGCACTGCAGGCTTAGGGCCTCGGTGGGAAAGAGGGCAGACCCACCAACACAGCCTCCTAAACCAACTCTCAGCAATACAACCAGCTCCGCCCCACCCCTGCCTTCACCCTCCTCTCACAGGAGGCTTCCCACACGCCGATGCTCTCCTGACCCCCATCAGTCTCACACTGCACCCAAGTCCTGCTTTCCCCCTGTGCCTTTTACACAGGCTCATCACTGTCCCACGCTGCTACCCCCACCCCAGCCGTTCCAGGCTGTTTCATTCCTCCCCAGCCCCCCAGGTCACTACTGCTCCCCCCAGCCCTCCCTGCTGCTCCCCAAGACTCCAGGCCACTGCCCCCACCCAGTCTTCTCAGTCTGCCCCATTCTTCCCCAACATCCCATGGGAGTGCCCCCCCCCCACCCCAACCTTCCCAGTCTTCCCTCCAACCCCCCAGGTCACTGCCTGCCCCAGCCTCCCCACTCTGCCCAGTGCCCCCAACACTCCACGCCAGTGCCTCCCCACCTTTCCGACCTGCTTCCCAACACCCCAAGCTCCTGCCTCCCCCAGTCTCCTCTGTTTGCCTCGCTACCTCGGGTCACTGCCTTTCCCAGTCTTCCCAGTGTGCCCCACTGCTGCCCTCCTCCCAGGCCCTTGTCACCCCCCAGTCTTCTCAGTCTGCCCCATCACCCTAAACCAGTGCCTCATCCTGTCTTTTCCATATGCTGGATTGTCCCCCAATACCCCAGACAAGTGTCTCCCCAGTCTATCCCACTTCCCCCCAATACCGCAGACCCGTGCCTCCCCCCAGTCTTTCTTACAGCCTCCCAAAACCCTAGCCCAGTACCTCCCCTCAGTCTTTCTCACAGCCCCCCAATACTCCAGACCAGTGCCTCCCCCCAAGCCATTCCAATCTTCCCCTCAGCCCGGGAACCCCCAAGCCTGCTGCCCCACGGCCTACCCCTCCCGCTGCCCGTCGAGGCGCCCTCTTACCCCCGAGTTGCACCCCACATCGAGCCCCAGCAGCGGGCGGGCCGCCGCGGGGAACAGGCTCCGCAAGAGCCCGCCAGGCAGGAGGCTGACTCGCCCCTCGGGCGGGTGGAAGCGGGAATAATTGGGGAAGTTGCCGTAGGGAGCAGCGCCAGGCTCCAAGGCGGGAGACCCCTCACGCATGGGCGCCGCCATTTTCCCCGCTGCCCCGCGCGCGCCGGGCGGGGGCCGGGCGGGAGCAGAAGCGTTCCGGGGGAGAAAGGTTCCGGGGGGAGCGATCGCGCAGGCGCCTACCGCGGCGGGTCCTGCGGCCTTGGTGGGCTGGCGGGCACGGGGGGCAGCGCCGCCCCAGCCCCCCTACCCCAGCCTTTCCGGGTCCATTCGAGTGAAAAGAAGAATTCTTAGAGATTTTGTCTAAAAACACCCTGTCTGGGCCCCGTCACACCAGGGCAGGCTGAAGGGGGACGGCTCCAACCGCCCAGGTGTCACCTTTGGCCCTGCCGCCTTTGCCCTTTGCCCCAGCGTTGCCATGGCGATGCTGCGGCCTAGTGCGGGGGCGCAGGCCTTGGTGGGGATCTTGGGGTGTGCCCCCCGCCCGGGGCGGCTCGGCAGCAGGGCCCTGGAGGAGCCACCGCCCCCGAGAAACAGCCCATGGCCCAAGACCCGTGTCAAATACAGCCAGAAACTTTATCTCAGCTTTCACTCAGTGCCGGTGTCAAAACCCTCCTGAATCTGGGCAACCCAACCTTGGCCAGCGCTTTCCCCGTTTATAAAAGCCTTTACAAACTTTTATAAAAGTGTTCTTTAAACACACACACATATATATATTAAATAACATATAAGTGTTATTTAAATCACATTTAAACATAGGATTGTCCTGGGATTGCCCAGGTTCCCATAGGCAGGCCGCTAGCAAGGAGGTTTTACAGTAGAAAAAAAATGAAAGCTCGCAGTTAAAGGAGGGAAAGAGTTGGCAGGGGAAGGTTTTAGAGTCAAGTTTACACAGGGAATCTGGATTTCATTTTATGCTGATTTTTTTAGCACAGCATGAAGAGCAGAGGGCGCCAGGAGCTCAGAAATGAGGTGAACAACTCCTGCCTGAATCAGGGCCCTTCTCGCATTTTGTTCTTGCCATGGAATAAGCAAGCAGGGATCAGCAGAGATCCCCCACACCATGGCAAGGCCTGTGCAGAGTTGGCATCAAGACTCCATCCTTCCTCAAAATATCTCAAGCACAGAAGAGAAGGAAGGCAGAAAAAAAAAATGCAAAAATAAATAAAAACTTCCCCCTTCTCCTGGCAGTGGAATTCAGTTTTTTTGAGGTCTCCTCTGGCTGTATTTAGGGCCCCCAAATTCCTGTCCTGTTTGCTATAGACATGGGAAACAGCACGATCCCTTCCTCTTTCCAGCATCCTTCACACCCTGATGAATCTCCCTGTCTCCTCCCTTCTCCCACATCCCTGCGTCTTACCTCTGAGTGGTCCCACTGTGATTGAGCCACATGAATTTTTACCCTGTTCCTCAAGAGCCAGGTGCTGAAATTTGACTGAATCATCAGCCTTTTATCCCATTTGTGGTAATTACAGGAGCAGCTAATGATGCCTCATGTAAATACTCATGGCCACCTTGTTGTTTGCATGGAAATGCTCCACTTCAGTTATTTTTCTGCAAATGCTGTCCCACAGCAGAGCCTTAGCCAGCACAACACAGGGCAAAATATTTCCTTCCTGCAGAAAATGCAGCTGTGGGCAAGAAAGACCATACTGGCTGTACCACACTGTTTAGCCATGCTTCTTGGGAAACAAATCTCACACCTGCCTTTTGGGCACAGCTCCTGCCAAGGAGCAGAGATCTGTTGCAACAAGATGCTGCAGTTGGGATTTCTTTCCCCTGAGAGGTCTGACAGCCTGCGCTCATCAGCCCTTCAGAGCTGATAGAGAGAGATTTGAGAGTTTTCACCTCCCAGTGTAGGCATTAATTTAGGTCAGGTGAATTGCTCTCTGGAGGCATTTGTTTTTACCATTGACTCTAGAGAAAGCTTAGTATGTCAGGTTGCTCTCCAGAGCTACAGAAAACACCCTCTGAGCAGGTGCCTTGCTTACAACACATGCTTATCCCCACTTACTTGTTTTTTAATCTTGTGGCCACTTAAACCAAGTCTAAGAGAGAGCAGGATCCTCACCCGAGGAGCCCTTTGGCCCTCAGATCTCAAATATTTCTCATGCACGATGCCTATGCTGGAGCCACGTGCATTTTATTACTTTGCGTAGGATGCATTCCTTAGTCATAACCAGAGAAGAGACAGCCTGGTTTCCATGAAAACTTTGGGCCATGCCACATCATGCCATAGTCTTGTTTATGTCTTCTGTTTTAAGGGGATGAAGCACCAGCTGTGCAAGCAGACCTTCCTTCAGCTGCACTTCAGTAAGGAGACCTCACAACAGCAATAACAGTTTTGCAACAATTTATTAGCAATGTTCAGAGAAAATACAAAATCCTATTTACAATGAAATCATAAGAATGGCTGGACAAAAGGAGCAGGGGGATACAGAGCCAGTGTCCAGGTGATGCAGACCTCAGATAAAGGACATCCACACAGAGGAGAAGCAGCAGCCCTGCACCGCCCCTGTGCAGATGGTCAGGGAACCCAGGAAGAACCTGCCTATAGCTATATCCCACCCCTAATCCTGTGTTACTCAGCTTCATAGGGACTTCCACCTCTCTTAGCATGTACATCTCACTCGCTACTTCAGTCCAAGTGCTTTCACTGGGTCTGGCTTGGATGGACTGCAAGCCATGGGGTTGGCACAGAAGAGGGACCAGGACACATGCAAGAAGGGAGCCCTGCGGAGGGGCACGGGAGGGCAGCAAGCCATCCCCACTCAAGTGGCCTGGAGACAAGCAGGTGCCATGCAAGCTTTTCCCACACGGGAGCAGAAAGCCAGGAGGTAGCAGCAGCTCAGGCAGCAGCAAAGTTACTCCACACCAGAAGGAAAAAGAGAAAGAGATCCAGAGTGGGCTGCAGATTCATGTTCTCCTCCCCAGGTCCCAGGGTATGCAGGGGCAGTTTGGAGAGCCCCAGCGCAGAAAGGAGGGCTGCAGAGCTCTGGTCTAGATTGTCCTCCAGAGGAGGAGTTTTAGGACTATTTCAGAGTCAGAACTCATCACGTAACTCCATACTCCCTCCTCAAAAGCTGGAAAGCAGAAATACCTACAGACCTTTTGCTGTGAGCAAAAAAAGGCTGCACAGCCAGTCTGCTAAGATATTTCAGAAGTGCCTGCATGGGTCTGAGCCAGAAAATTCCCTTTAAAATCCTATTTCATAACCTTTTAGGGTGCCTCCCATGCAACCTCTCCCAGTTCTGCCTGCTTGGCCATTCAAGGTCCTTGTTTATTCTCTGGCATCTACTGCAGAAATCAGTAGGTCATGAACTTAATGCTAGCATCACCTAATAGTCTCCTTTATTCCTGAAAAAAACTGAGTGGGGGTCGGGTGGTTTGGGGGCGGAAAGTAAGGTGGAAAGCATCAGTTGTGCTCCTGTGTGAATATGGACAAGGTCAGTGCAGCCGCAGAGGGGCTGAAGCATTTTTACTCTCTGCACAGTAACTTTCCTCTGCCCAGCTCAGGGCATTGAACACCTGTGGCGGGAGGATACAACGTGTGAAGGGTAAAAGCCAGGGCAGCAGCAGAGGAGGAATGTGCGGTACGGAGCGTTTTGGCATAGCCTCTCTCTAACACGTGGGGATTGCTAGAGGCAGCTCAGTGACGCACTTGCCCTGGCATTCCCAGAGAGATTGAAGATACGGGTTTCTATCAGCAGGAAGGATCACTTTTAAAAAGAGCAAAAGGCCTCTTATCTCCACCTGGAGCTTTACAGTTAGAAATTAGCCAGCTAATCCCCAAACAGGGGAATGCGAGCAAGGGGAAGATGGAAAGTTACCTGAGCATTCACAGACATCCAGTGCTCTCACCGACATCCTCATTTGGGGGAGCAAAACTGGAAAATGGCCAGAGCAAGAGGCAACATTGGTGTTTGCTACAAAGCAGTGCCCGTTTTGAGTGACAGGCATTCACCCTGGCCTCAGCCTCTGGGTAGTAACCACTTAGGACCACTCATCTCAAGCAACCAAGGCAATTTTGTGAAGGCATCAGATCCTTATGATGGGTCACAAGATCTCGACCACCCATTTCCCACATCAGGAGTTTCCTGGCTTTGCATGGGCTCTGAAACTCAGCCTCTTTCATCTCTTCTCTGCCATTCTCTGCCAATAATCCTTACATGGGATCACAACCCTCCCAGGTGAAGAGCCACACTTCAGAGAGAACTGACATACATGTGCCCCTTGGGTGGGGAGGTGAGCCCACGGCCGGTGGTCCTGCTATCCCACTCTGGGAAGGAAAGAAAGTACAAACTCAGCCCCATGGCCAGATGCAAAGGGTACAGAAGAATTCGTCCTGCAGGGGCATTAGGGATGTCCTCAAAGAGGCTGCACGTCCTGAACAACAGGTTCTCTTGTGCCTGGAGGACTGATTGCTGGGACATCCAGACTACGTGATCCCATGCTCTGCACTTCTAAAAGCAGGTACTATCAGGAACATATCTCTGCAGAGGCCACAAGGCTCCAAATGAATGCTGGAGAGGAACAGGGGGATGCAAGGCTTTCCCTAGCCTTTTACCCTTTGTTCAGCTGGTTTTTCTGCCAGCATCCTAGCAAAATTCCCTACTCTCCTCCCCTTAATGTTATTCTCCCTTTGCAGAGCTGTTCTCAGCACTTCAGCATCCCGTGATGTGCAGGTCTCAGGCAACTCTGACAGCCTCTGGGGAAAAGAAGATCTTGGTCTCATGCCTCCCAGTCTCTGGTCTGGTTTGATCTCAGTAGGAGTGGAGGGAGCAGAAGAGACATAACACTTAAGCCCTACTTTGCTTTCTGGGTCACAAAGGCCTAACAGCATATATACAAGCTGCATAAGGAACCCAGGGGCATTGCTCAGCTGATTGAATGGAGCCTGCTAGTGGGCCAGAAAGGGTGGGTTTGGTTTTGTTTGGGTTTTTTTTTAACCCTCTTTTCCTCTTCTTTTAACTTTTTTTTTTTTTTTAAACACTCGCATCTTGCCAGCAAAAAGAAGATACTGCCTTACTGCACTCACTCCTGGCTGGAGCCAAAGAACTGGAGGAAGAAAGAGAAGATGTAGATGATGTCCAGATAGATATTGAGGGCTCCAAAGATGTATTCCTCTGGGTTCAGCGAGTACCGACGATTCCCCATCAGCATCTGGGTATCAAATGCCAGGAACTGTGAGGAAAGAGGAGGAAACTCATGGAAACAGTCACATGGAGATTTGGCACATAGAGGCAAGAAGTGCTCTAATGACAGGAGTTCTCCCAATTGCTTCACTGTATCCAGAACAAAAATACAGCCACTTCTTATGGGCTGTAACTGCAATTTAAAAGGTCGGAACAATGCACTGATCAAGCTGCAACTTTCCCCTTCCTTCATTTCACTCTTGATAGTCAAACCCTGAGCCTAACTATTACTTCAGGCCTGCTTCCTTCATGCTTTTTCCCAGGGTTCCCCTTTGCTTCATCCACCCCAAATATGTCCCAGGATCCCCTCTGGAGCAGTTCTTTCTGTTCCTCCTCAGCCAGTCCCTACAGCTTGTTATTCCCAGACTTCCCCCAGTTCAGAAACACCTTCCAGGTAACAAGGTGACCTGGAGCCAACATGGCATTGCAGCAGCAGCAGAGCAATAAAGAGCAAGAAACCCCAGATCCTGGGCAGCACCAAGGTCTGCAGAGCTGCCAGCAGAGGTAGCCGGGCCCAGAGGGGAGCTAACACCTTTCTGAGGTACAAACACGACTAAGTGCAGGGCAGATTTTACCAGTGAAGCCACTGCAGTCGGAATCTACTGCCCAGCCTGCCTGCAAGGGACACAGCACTCACAGGAACAAACACGGGCTACAAGGCAGGCTGGTGACCCAGCTGCAAGAAAACCTGCACCTTGTTGCACGACTTCAAGCTCAGCGTCTTCTCCCATCTCACCTCTACTCCCTCTGTTAATCCAGCCCACGACAGACACCTTGGTGTGGAGCTCCTCAGGGCTGGCAGGGCATCTTTGCCATCACCTGGGGTCAGCTGGCACCTCTGCCCTCCCCAGTCACAAATAACTGATCTCACCAGACATTGTCAGGCTGAGCTGACAAGCCAGCAACAGATTCCACCAGCTGAGTTTGACTGAAGTTTATGAGGTAATGTTAAGAAGTTTAGCCTGCTTGTATTTTACAGAGCGGTCTTCAATCATGAATCACAGAAGAACTATCTGAGCTCACTTGAAATTATTATACCTAATAAACAAAATTGCTCAACTGTTCTTATTCACAACATGCCCAATGGGCACCGCCTTGAACCCCAAGGCAGCCCTCCTCCTGACCCCCACCTCACGGTAACGCCAGGCGTCTTCCCACAAAACTCCCACACCTGAACGGCAAGCACAGCACTGCCAGGACTTGCTCTCGGAAGAGGCTTGCAGGAGGAACCGCCGAGGAGCAGTTGAAGGAATGAATCAAGCCTTTTCAGCTTTCCTTGGAGGAGCTGCCCAGCTTCAGGGCTTTTCCTGCCTGCAATGAACCTTCCTAGTGCTCCTTAATCCCAAACCATGGCCTCTCACTCTTTCCATACCTCTGTTTCTCTTACTCAAACTCATACCCAATCCTTCGCCCACTCCCACTCAACCAGCCCCAACTTGACTTTGCTCACTTCTGCAGCCTCATTTCATCCCCAGGCTCCTTTGAGCCCTGCAATCCAGCTCCCACTGCTGTGCCAGAGATGAATCTCTGCTTTTCCCACTCCAGAGATGCCTTTTTGCCCTGTCCCTACAGTGCTTTCTGCTGTTCACACCTAGTATTGCGCATACAGCATGGGTTTGCCTGTCACACCATGCTCTGCGCCAGCACTGTCATGTACACCAACACCTTCTCGGGACAAGGCTGAGGTCACTGCAATAATTGCTGTTCATGAGCCATTTGAAGATGTGGAGCTCTCTGCAATCCAGTGACTCGCTCTTCTCACTTTCCCAAGCACCCTTTAAGGCTGACAGAATTTACTCCTTGCTTATTTGCTTATTTTTCCTGCCAGCACATTCCCAGGCCTCATGACCAGCACCACTTACCATAGTAAAGATTATGGCACCAAGCATAGCGTAGATTGCGTGGAGCCAGGGAACCTAAAGGAAACAAATCCATCAGTCAGTGCCTGGGAGAAAACTGATTAATTAGGACCTGACACAGAAGAGGGCTTAGCTCTCATGTGGAGGATACAAATTAGGGAAAGTGCTCTAATAGCCCAGGATGGACTTGCACCACTTCCAGCTCCAACACGGTTTCTGTTGTTGACCTTTCCTGGCAAAAACAACAGGTCACTGTGCCTCAGTTTCCCCTCTCACTGTGGCCATTGTGTCTACTTGGCTCACAAGCTTCTAGATCAGGTACTTGTGTTTCCAAATAGCCTACTTCAACACAGCTGCCATCTCTGTGGCAATATCTTAGCACTATCCTGACAGAAACATTTTGCAGCAGCCCTAGGTGTTTGTTTACCCAGATGAGGTTGATGCCACTGGAAGAAACACCAAATGCTTCCAAGAGCCAGACCCAGCTTTAATTAACAAGGATAACTTAAATGGGTTCGTCTGCTGCAGTCACAGCAGGAAATTCACTGGAATTAAGACCAAACCTCAACCCCTGCTTGCTGTGGCACAGTAGCACACAGTGCTGATGGAGAAGGTGCCTACACGGACAGCTGATTCAACCCAGAGATTGCAGCCTGCCTCCCCAGATACACAAGCTCATGACAAGGCTGCCTCAAGCTACGCTTATCTTGACAAGCTGCAAGATAAAGAGTAGTTGTCTCAACAGTTTAATGGCAGTGGCTTGGCACTGCAAGCTGGTTTACCCTCACATTTGCACCGGAGAGAGATGGATCTCAAGCCAAGACAACCAAAATCTAAGCTCCCGGTTTTGGAAACACCACGCTGTGTATTTGTCCATCATCATACCAACTCCAGGGCTAGTACCAGTGGGAGTATCTCCTGCAGGTCTGGCCCTTGAAGTATGACGCAGGTCCCCAGAGAAGCCAGGTAAGATGTGAAGGGTTTGGAGGTCATTTAAAGGCTGTCATGATCAAAGCCAGGTGCCTCCATCTCCAGCACAAGCAGGCGTTCAGGATGATTAATGGTGGCTGCACAGCCCCACACACCTTCCCTCTTTCATCAGCATCTTCCAGGGTCTGTCAGGCTCTTGTCTGAATCACGACTCACCTAAAGACACTCTTGGATGGAGACCAGACACTCCATGCTGCCACACCAAACCCTCTATCAGGTGTGGTCACAAGCCACCCCAGGATTTCAGCTGGGCACAGCCAACACCAGCTGTGATCAGGTCTGAGCTAAAAGCAGGGAAGCTGAAGGAAGGGGCTGGACCCATGCAAGAGAGGCTGGCAGCAGTTGGAGGAGTGACAAGGTAGTCACTCATGGTCAGGACTTGTTGCCGGGCCCCTCTCCAGATGGACTTATTTCTGAGAAATTTGAGCCTCAAGATTCAAACACTGCAGCACGGTGCCTGAAGTTAGTGTGAATACAGCCAGGTCTGGCCAGACAGGCAACCCACTGCACTTGTCCAGAGTCCAAGTTCTGCCCTGAATTTGGGGCAAGAGCCCTGTTTTGTATTGGGCAGGCCAGCACCTTAATGTGTGCACCACCCTGGTTTTACCGGAGGGGAAACTGAGGCACAAGCAGGTGATCTGACCTCCTGTGCAATCACTACACAGCTCCAGGAACAGAAGCAAACTTCCTCAAGCCCCAGGCCCGTGCTGTCCTAAAACCTGATATCTGATTGTACAGCAAGAAGGCAACAGCCACCTGGTCTTGCCTTTTGTTTCTGTTGGTGTTTCTGCATGTTTTCTGAGAGCAGGCTGGGACACCCCTCTCAAGCCAAGCCCTGGAGCTTGCCCGCTTTAGGCTGATCGGCTCCCAGCGTAGCGCCAGGGCTGGTGGCACTGGGTGAGGAAGGAGGAGCACAGGTCATTACTCACATATTGGTAGGGCAGTATCACAGCCAGGATGATGCCACCAAAGAAGAGGACCATGAGCATCACAAAGAGGACGCCCTGGTAGGAGGTGAAGTCAAACTGCGGAGGTAAAGAACATCATGTTACAAGTGCAGACTGCCGCAACAGGAGGCAGTGAGGGGAGCCGAACTCCCCGTGTCCACAGGGAGGGACTCCCCAGCCGCTCACCCATCTTGCTGTCACATGGCAATTGCTTCACCTGCATCTCAGGTCCTATAGCCCAACATCCATCTGTATGGCAGACAGAGCCAAACGCTTACCATATCCCCTGTATGGCCATGGGCAAGAACTCGGTACCCAGCACATACCTGAAATCCAAAAGCCCATCGCACATGTTTGTGCCGGTGCCCTTCTGTACCCCACAGCCTAATCCTCAAAAAAACCACCTTGCCCCCATACATTAGCATCTTCCACCCCTGTCTATACCCTGACACATCCCTCACCCCAGCATCTGTCCTAATCTTCCTGTAACCTTCTCTTTACATCCCAGCATCCCTCAGGTTGCTCCTGTATCCAGAGTCCTACAGACCTGCCCCTCACACCTCACCCCCAGCGCTGCCTGACACTGCGGTCCTATGCCTGGGAGATGCTTCTCCCCGAGGGACTGACCAGCACAAACTCACCTTGGTCTGGAAGCTGAAGATCGTGACAGACAGACACACCAGGGCTGTGATCCCCAGACACAGAAGGACCGACTTGGTATTGTAGTAACTGCAAAATTAACAGCAAACCCGCTTTTCCGTATTTCCCACAGGGACAGGTGGAAGGAGGGATTAAGACAGGCAGAAGCTTAGCAGAGGTGTACAGGGAAAGTGTGCATCCTTGGGGCACAAACGTCACTGAAATTATCAATGTCCCCCTTTAATGTAAAAAAGGAAGGATAGAAAACACTAAAAAAAGCCTAGGTGGGTTTTCCTCCTGTTTAAATAGAAGAGGGTAGGGCAGGAGGGCATGTCTGTGCCTTCTGGGAACTCATGAACGGCTAAGATGGGGACTTACTATAAAAATCTATCCATCCATGGACAGATGGAGAAGGGGGAGGATTCAAACTAGGAGGTAATAAAAGTAGAATGACAAAGGTCTTTGCAGCACAATGAGAAATGAGAAAGCTGCAGCCACTGTTACACTACTGATGTGCTCGTAACAGGGGTTTGAGTCTTGGAAAACTGCAGGGAAGGAGGGATTTGAACAGGTAGAGAGACTGCAGGCTTAGGTTAGAATTTTTTTGTATGTCTGACTACTGATTTTGGTTACAGCACCAGGCTCAGCCCTAAGAAAAGCCAGTCCCCACTCTCCCCTTCCATTTGATTTGAGAATGATATCGCTGGTATTTTCCCCGAGTTGCTGAAGCCACTACTTTCTTTGTCCCCAGCACGCATCCATCAACACCCACTGGCTCATCTGCCTCGTCACCAGGCACCCACGTGAACCAGGGCTGATCTTGTGAGCAGATTGTAACAGTAAAAACACAAGCAAAAGGGAGCAAGCTGTAGACTACAAAAGACATGAAACTGCTGGAAAAAACTCCTTGTGTCACTCCAGCCCCATCTGCTAGAGTGCTGCTTAGTGGAAAAGGTGAGATCACAGTATATGGTAGTCCCCTGTAGCCCATCCTGCAGGCTTGTCCCTGGCTCTCTAGTGCTCTCCTATAGGATTTAGCGTAGCCAGGAACTACCCTGTGCTGCCCCAATTGTGACAGAGAAGGGGGGTACCACCATAGGTCTTGGAGAACTTTAAAAAGTGTTTTCAAAAGGGAAGGTCAGGCTTTGTGTGGCTACTGAACAGCTCCAAAGAGATCAGGTGGCCCATATATTTCAGAAGTAGGGAAGGTTTTTTGCAGGAAGAGACAGGACATAGGACCAGAAAACTTCCAGAGACCGCATGCTCAACCTACCTGGAGAGCATCCCAGTGAGATAAGCCATGGAGAGGGTCTGGGAGGGAAAGAGAACCACATTACTCCTGCATTCATGTCCCAGGGAGAGACACACAACAAATAAAACATTTCAATTATAGTGATGATAAGGGCAGTGAAGCCTTTTAAACAGATACTCAGGAGAAGCAATTTTTACATAGTTTCTAATCCTCCAGTGATTAATATCCACAGGGCAGGTTAAAGTGAGGGCAGGCCACCGCCCTGAGAGCAGTCCCACCCTCTCCATCCCTCTACCCCTTTTGCACAGGACTCCAGCACCCTACCCCAGATCCCACCACCAACCAGCCTCCACAGGTTGGTTTTTTTTTAAAAAAACAACCCCAAGGCTCCCTTCTTTCCTGCTTATCACATTCTAGTTCAATTACAGCTCTTCAGCCCAAGTGCAGGGCAATTAGAGGATGAAATTCCTGCTTCTGCAGGAATCCAGACCAGACACCTCTCCTGCTTGGAGCCATTATGAAACCCACGCTGGTTGCAGGGGCAGGGCAGACGCTGTCCAGATGTGCTACTTACAAAGATGCTCAGCAGGATCAGATTCCATGGGAAATACCTCCTGCAAGTGAAGAAACAGGGGCTGGTTAGCCCTGCGATGCGGAGGGCAGAGGTAGTTAGCAGCGCTGCACAACAGGTTGCATAAGATGTGCAGTATAATTAATGGCCTGTGCAGCAAATGGCAGGGATGGTGCAAGGGGACAGTCATCCTGCTGGGAATGAGAGAGCATTTGGGGTGCTCCTAGACCAAGGCAGCAAACATTCCCATGATATTCCAGCAGAGCAGTGCCCTGCTCCACTGAGAGCAAAGATGACCGTCTTCTGCAGTATTTAATAATGAGAATTTGGAGCTACACAGCAATGCAGTTTTTGCTGCAACATAGCTTCCTTTCCAGTTGCAATTTGACTTCAGCTTTTAAGGCTGCATTGCAGCAACCCACAACTACATCAGGCCTGAAAATCCAGCTGCCACCTCAGTCCCTACATCACTTTGTCAGCATGACCCCATCCCATCCCTGCAACATTATTGGTCATGCTTGAAACAAGAGGAAAAACATTCGTCCTTCATTTCACAGGGCTGTTTCAAATCCAAAAAGAATATATTTTACCTGGGTCCAGAGCAGCAAGCAAGAATCAAGTAGGTCACAAAGAAAACAGCACTGCAAAGAAAAGAAAGAGCCATTTAGGGAGGAAAACCCAGGCATTGTGCATTGATGCAGGAGAGAAGTCTCCAGCTGACAAGTTTCAGTGCTCTGCTGCGCTGTTTAAAATGCAAGCACCGTGCCAGAAGTCGAGGCTGGGTAGGAAGCAAGGCAGTAACGACCTCTCGCTGAAGCAGTCCTCTGCCCACAGCTGCCTACTTTGCTTATGCCAGTCCAAGGTGGGACAGCACAACCGTCCCTGAAAAACCTGAAGGATGGTTTTAGAGCAGAGCAACGGTAGCATTCAGGTCCAGGATAGATGGTGCACCCAGACATGTTTGCTGCTGATACCTCATCAGTGCATGAATTGCCCGTACAGAGGTGGCCAGACTTTGCTCATTTCCAGGCACTTCCTGGCTTGGTGGGATCAAGGCATCCTGCTGGGATTTCAGCAGCACTTAAACCAAGATTCGCAGAGCTGGTAAAAGGGACTTGCCTAAGGCCAGAGGGAAGGTCTGTCTCGAGGAAGGGAACTGGTCCCATGTTACTGCACCAGTGCTTGAGGAAGAGTTCAACAGCAGAAGGATCCTCTAAGGTCAGTGAATCTCACAGACCCAAGCCTAATATGCTGTTGCACAAGCCATCCCCAGGTCACAGGAGAGTTATTTATCTCGCATGACTTGACCCTTCAGCAAAGCAAAAAAATCCAACAGCTGAGGGATGGTCTCCCTCTGCTCTGGACGTCACGCAGCCTGGGTGTTTTTCCACAGTGCTGATGGGTTATGGCACAGCGGGAACCTGCTTACCTGCTTTCACCCAGAGCCTCGGGGGGAAAGCAGCTTCCAAGCATGCCGATGGCTGCACGATAGCCAGTCACCTTAGGTCTAATAAATGAACATGACGGCAAAACCCACGGGCCATGATAAATGCACCAGAGATAAACCTGAGCATTGCTCTCCCATGGGGAAACCAGGAAAGCTGTCATGGACACGGCTGAATAGATGGAAAGAAAGCATGCAGGGAGCAAATAGAGCCATTGCAGTTGTCTGTCTCCTTTGCATCCCTTGTTGCACATCTGCTCTTGCTTTACTCCCTCTGAGCCATCGCCCAGCAGTAGGAAAACACCCTAGGGCACCCACTTCTATTTTACAGAGTTATATAGAGAGTTGGGGTCTCTGCATATGAAAGAGATCCAGACCCAGATCAGGACAAGCAGTTGGAGACACTGGGATGGAGGGAAGGTTTGGCTCGCTGGCAAGTGAAGGGACAGTCAAAATTTAAGTCTCTCAAGTACAGAGCCTACCCCCAGCTGGCCCAAGATGGGTTTGCTCCTGCTGAAAGATATAAATGCTGACCATCCAGTGAGCTACAGGAGATGAACCCAAAGGTCAAAGCACAGAGCTGAGCAGAGCTTGGTCTTGTCTCCCTGCAAGGCAATGCTGCTTCTCCAGTCTACCAACTGGCCAAGAAGGAGCACAATATTTTCCTTTAAGGACCAAGAGGAATGCTGATGCCAGTTCCCTTCTATTGCTGCTATTTTGGGTCTCTTTGTCTAAGTTATATAAGCTGGTGTCTCATTTCCGGGCCTAGACACATTTCATGATTTGGGTGTGAACTAATTAAAGCCAAGTTCACAGAGCTTTGTTCACAGACAATTGCATCGTACACTCTGCCTGCTTAATTAGCAGCACTAACACAAGCAGCATCCAGGAAACCAGCACAGCTGCAAATATACTAACGCATGGAAGCCCAGCCTACGCTACCTCCAAGCTGACCTTTTGGACCAGGCTTGACTAATGAATGGCATCCCAATTTCTGGGCACTGAGAGTGGCTCTGTGGTGAAGACCCAAGCATGACAGCCCCACAAACATCCCAATCCCTCCAAATGCATTCCCCCCTCTTAACATTGCCTGCACCTTTCTTTATCTGTTGCATATCAAGGCATGCAATATAAACCCAGGCAATCTCCTTGCTTTCAATGGGACAAACATAAAATTAAGCCTCTAAGGTACCCTAGGCACCCTTTCAGGTCTCACATCTGGGCTTCTGCACTGTTTTCCTGGAAGGTCCCCAGTTTTACCCGGTTTGCTCTGCAAGCAATACTCATGTATTTACTTTGACCCTGGTTTGTAGAGCAGCAAGCCCTCTTTTTGAAAGTATTTGTAGATATCTAGCATATCTCATGTCTCAGACTCATTTAGGTGAGATTTTCTATCTTCTCACCTCAGAGTTGTCCATGAATTTCCTCAGCTCCCCGTGCACACATATTAGTGCAATTCTTCACACGCAAGATACAAAAGTGTTTGGAAAGTGTCTCCACATCACCACAGCTACATCCGGAGCTGTTTGGAGCATACATGACCATAGGAGAAGACAGAGATACTCACTAGGAAGCCCAATACCAGGCAGCGTGTGTCTGAATGTACCCCTTGACTGGCTCGCTGCAAGACAGAGAAAAAGGATGCTGAGCAGAAAGCATAGAAAAGCCAATCACTTCACAAGTTGCTGCTAAATTAAACCTGGGAACACACATGGGGTGATGCAGCACGGGGTATGTGAAGAGGAGGAAAAAAAAACCCCACACAAACGCGGCTGAATCTACCTGGCAGACTGACCAACTGGAAAGAAATTCAACCTGTCAAGTCAGAAAGACAGCCCTGCTGTTATCAATTACACAGTCAGGCTTGCTCAGGGAATGGCCGCTGCCTTCTCAGAGAAGTGATTAAAGAGCTGAAATCCTCGGGCTGACAGTGATTCATTATTTATTCTGGAGGCAACATGAGCTGCACATGCCCAAAATGCTCAGTCATCCGAGCTAGAGACAGCCGCTGCTTGAGTGTGGGGTATCTGCTTCTGCAAGGGGAGGTAACCCAGTCCCTAAAGCTGAGGTGGGCTGGGATCTGATGACCTTGATAACTCCCAAAGGACAAGTACAGCAGTTAATACTCAAGGGCAAGCAGCCCAGGCCTCTTAGCTGGGGATAGCACCCAGAAGGGACAATGCACCATCCAGAGGACATGCAGGGAACGTAGCAGGAGTACTGAAGGACCTCTCATGGTTCCCTCAGTTTTGTTTTTCTATTGGAGCACATGGGAAAAAAAATTCAGGTGTCTACATAACAGACAACACCCCCAAGTAACAGGTAATTCAAGAGTAGGTCATACACAGGACAAAGCAAGCATTGCTGCTACACAAGAGACCTACCAGAAGGTGAAGAAAGCCACAATAACAACAGTGACCAAGAGCTGGACCATCAGGATGGCATAAACCTGCAATGAGAGGCAGCCCATGGGTGACCCACAGACTCTCTGCTTCCCACCCAGCCCAGGGAAGCCAGCAAAGCCATTGTGGCCAGGTGCCTCCAAGGGCTCAGAGCTGGTCTCCTGCCTTCACAGGGGAAGGCTGACCCTGGAGAGGCTTGCCCCTTACCTTCCTGATGAACACTCTGCGCACGTTCCTGTCGTCCCAGCTGAAGGTTGTGAGCATCTCTGTGTCCCCTGGATACCCGCCACTGCCATAGCTTGGGCTCGTGCCTGAAGCAGAAGCCAGACAGATCAGCTCCCATCACCCGGTTCCCTCCCCAGCTGCAATAATCTGACCCCAGTGATTGACTGCAGCTCAAAAGGCCCAAATTTCAAGGTTTTCTTGTTGCACTACAAAACATAGGCTTGCTGGGATGCACTCTGCTCCCTTCCCACTCCTGCATCTTATTAGGACCATCTCCAAGAACAGAGGGGAGAAACCACTTCTGCAAACTCCAGCACAACAAGGACACCAGGGTTAATTCCTGTCTATGGTAAGACCATATTTTTAATGGCAATTAAGAGGGCTCGTATCATATCCTTGCTCACCTTTCACTGAATATTAAAGCGTCCCCCAGAGGAGCCGTGACTCAGCACCTCAGTCATTCCCATCAGGAGCTCTGGTGCAGGAGGATTCCCTCTCTGCTCTGTAATTGCCTGATGTTAGACTCTGTTTGCATCATTTCTTATGTCAACGGTGTGCCCTCTCCTCAGAGAGCCTCATTACAGCCAGCTTTTCTATAAGGTCAATCCCTGAATCTGATTTCCATGCAGAGAGTCAGAGAACAGTTTAGCAGCAAGCCTAAACAAGGGGGAAAAAGCCCCAATGCTACTGATGAGAATACCTTCCCCAAAAATCATCGCACCACACAACGCAGCCCTGCTTTGCTGAGGGCTCTGTGATACAAGCTCTTGTTGCTGGAGTTTCCCTGCAGAGGGGCAAGGAGGAAGCTGCACCATAAAGCGTCAGTTTGCTCTGCAGCCTGAAGGGAGATGGAGGGAAACATCAGAAAACCTCAGCCTGCTGGGGAGGCGACTGTGCCGACAGCCAGGGATGAAGGTAGCAGCGAGGATATTGGAGGGCAGGGGGCTGTGAGGAGAAACCCAAAGCAGCAGCTTCTCCCTGCTAAGATCAGCTGCACAAATTAGATGTAAGAATCAGCCTTCTCCACCTCCTGAACCTCATGCTCAAGAAAAAATAAAACAAATACTGAAACCTCGGTTGTCTTAGCACATCATTCCCCTATGCTATTCACTTCTCTTGCAAATATCCCCTTCCATGTTACTAATAGTGTCCCCACCTGGGTTACCTATAGAATGAAGGCTTATGTGATTACACCACCTATACATTCATGTCCCTGCCTGTTTGACAGATGCCTCCCCTCCTTCTCAAAGCTTTTTATCTCAGTGATACTCAGATCCTCCAGGTAGGAGGAGGAAAGACCCTCTCAAACTCAGAGGACAGGCTGCAGACACCAGGAAAGCCAAACTGGTTCTGGGTTTCTTCTGTTTGACTGGTCAAAGGCTGCTTGCTCTTACTGCAGAAGCCTCATCCTAAAGATGCCCTGGCAGGAAATAAATCCTTTGTGCTCTTCTTGTGCCTAATAAATCTCTTGTGCCTTCTTCTATGCCCCAGTGAAGATGAAACTCCTGCAGTGCATCCTCCCTGCGTTTCTGCAAGATCTCTCATCACTCACACAGGGTCAAGAGCACCTGAGGCCCATCCCCAGGACACTTCAGTGCCTCCTGAGTCAAAGTAATCAAGGCATCTGAACACCAAATTAGACACATAAATGCCTCTGAGGAATGGAAGGGGTTTCCTTCTCCCCAGCACCCATCACCTCCCACCTACGGTCACATCTAAGGTAGCAAGACATTGTGTCCCAAGCTTATCATTAAAGAAAGCAACCCAAAACACACACCCCTTCTCTCCAGCTACTTCCAGTCTCCTAGAAGCTGTTAGATGCAGCCCCATGGCATGTATCCCCCCTGCCCAGACCCTGGCACAGGAGCCACAGCTTGCAGCATGGCTGAAGGCAAGGAAAGGGGAGAAGGACATGAAATCAGAGGAAAACAACAGCAGGGATCAGGACACAGCTGCAGAGAGGAAATCCTGCCAGGCTTGTCAGGGAGGGGACAAGAGATGACACATCACCTAAACAAGTCCTCCGGGATACCCAAAATACCAGCATCCTAACCCATTCGGGCTTTACCCATCCTAATTCATCATGACAGTAGAAAGACCCAGATGGTTGTTATAGCAAGCTGGAAGGTTATTTATTCCCTCTGTTTCTGACCCCTGAAGGCAAAGAAGAATGGGAAAAGTCTGTGAAACCAGAGTGTGCAGGCACACACATCTCAGAGGGGGTTTAGCTTGCTCTTTCCCCTTCCCTAAACATCTCCATCCCTGCAGCTGCGACCATCCCTACTGGATGGAACAGGCAGCCAGCAGCCCACAGCAGAGGAGGACGACTGAGCAGAGAGGGAGGACTCAGGAGTCATTAAATCCAGTCCCTCCAGTGTTCTCTCCAGTTCAAGCTGTGCTGACCAAGCAGTTGGCCACCCCAGCAGACTCACTTGCCGGCCACTGTCCTGCATCCATCCCAGCTTGCCACTGCGCAGCCATTCCCCTGCACTGGGCACAGTGGAGCCTTTGTCTGCTTATCACGACCAAGCAGAAGCTGCACACAGCACCCAGGGAAGAAAAGCTGTTTGTTTGCTGAGGAGTCGGCCACACAGATCAATGCTGGAACAATTCAGCCTTCAAGTCCAGCCATGTTTTAGCATCCACTGGCTCTGAACACTGGCTCATAGCAGCCAGACATCACTGATGCCGCGATACCAATTTTGCCAGTTCAGCAGCCTCTTTGAAAGCCAGGGTTGAGCAGGAGCTAGAGGGGGGCCTGCTGCCTGCAGAGCCAGGAGCATTGCACCAGGACTCTCCCCAGCCCTGGGAGGTGGCATTGCCCAGCACAACCAGCTGGGAGAGGGGATTTTTCCCATGCCGGTACTGGGAAGGAGAGCAGGGACAGAGCACTGGAGTTCAGTCCCACCTCTGGAAGGCAGTGTGGTCTAGTGGTTGGGTGAAATGGCTTTTACATATAGATACAGACTTATATGGCTTATAGCTACAGCTCTAGGGTGAGCTCTACCATGGACCAAACTGGGCACCACATCCCTGGTTCCCCCCTTCTCTACAAGCCTGTAGGGAGAATCTCTGCACCCCTCTACCCCCTCTGCAAGGGGCTCACCCTGGGTACAGCCACAGAAGGACTTACTGGGGTCGACATAAGCCCAGCTGGGGTGGAGCGGGACCGATGGGGGAGGAGGGTAAGCACCAGACTTCATCCCTTCTCCCGCTGTCGCCTCCTCATAGGTCGGAGGAGCTGGTGGAGCCGTGGCATTGTCCTTCTTCTCCCCTTGCCCCTCAGAGTTGGGGGGTTTGTTGTTCACAGAAAGCTGCACAGAAAGGGGGGGCAGGGACAGAGAGATTAGACTGTAAAAACAGCACAGAAACTGCCCTGCAATGGCAACCCAACAGGGCATGGACAGAGGTCTGGGGAGTCCCTCTGTTGGAGCCCAGGAACTGGAAGGACACCCAGTAACTCCTGTGAGCTGGCAATGCCCCATCCCTGCACCCCCATGAAGGAGCATCCTCTGATGCGATTGAGGGAAGAGATGGGAAAACACCTAACATGTTAAAGGGGATGAAAAAATTATAGGCAACCAGGTGTGAGGGCAGACACAGCCTTGCCCAGGGTCCTCTGTGGTGCCTCAGGCTCAGGCTCATATGTAACACTGGAAAGTATCCAAATAATTCTCTGCTTTTCAGCCTACTTCTTTCTAAATTTCCCTTTAAAAAAGAGCTTTCAGTTACTGGGCAGAAAACCCTGGACTCCTTCATTTCCACTTACACCCACATTTTGGGGAGTTTCTCCTAGCCCCGGGGAAGTGCTCTGGTTTGGCCCTCCAATATTGTCTTCTAGCTCATTCCTCTCTGCCCACCTAGAGGCTCAGCCTTGCCGCTTTCCATAATTTGAAGATGCAGCTACGGGACTTGGGATCTCACGTCTTCAGACTATGACATCCCAGCAAAGAGCCAGCCTCAGGCCACCTGAGAACTTGTTTCTCCTTGAGAACATTATCCATTTAACATTCTAGATCTTTGTAAACCTGGGTTAAGTTATGAGCCTGGTATCCTGCCCTCCCTGCCAAAGAGGATGCCAGCTCAGTGTCAGGGATAGCATTCCATGGATCACAGGGATGCAGGGCTGGAACCACAAAAAGCCCAAAGTGAAGCAGATCAACTAGCCAGCTCTGCAACAGACAGCACAGTCCCTGTAAGGTGTTAAACTGAAGGTGTAACAGGCCCTTGAAAATAAAGCCAGGGTACCAAGCTGGTCTGTGCACCGTGAGCAGACCCCGCTGCATTGGGGTAACTGTGCCAGCTCATAGGGACTGTCCTCACCCTGTCCTCCATTACATAGCCCTTGGGTACAGGGTGGCCAATATCAAGCAAGACCCCCAGAGATACCCAAGGAGATACAAGAGGGACAGTGCTGCCTGCATCCAGGCAGCCTCCAGCATTGCACTGTTGTCATGGCAATGGTGCACTGTGCTGGCAGAGGACGCATAAACCACCACACACACAGCCCCCAGTCTCTGAGCATCGGAGAACCCCAAAAATCCAGAGCTCCTTGGGCCAGGAAGGAGGTGCTCAGGGCAGATGCCAAGCGCTGACTGCTGGGGGCATGGATGGGAAAGCACAAGCACCTGGCTGAGCTCCCTGACGGGTGGAGGAAACGGCTACAGGTCCAACAGCAGGGTTGAGCTCCACATCCAGCACCAGGAAAAACAACCTCCAACGCCATAATGACACAGCCTTCCACCCCCTTCCTCTGCCAAAAACACCCCCATCATGGGGGCCATCGCACCGGGCTTGCCTGGGTACCCAGCTCCCCGCTCCACAGCAATTGTTTTATTTCTTAATTCCCCTCCCTTCAACCCATTTTCCCCCTCCAAACATGCAACAATTATGCAAGCAGGACAACTTATCATCCAAGCACTGGCCTCCCACCTACCTTCCCCTGGGTCATGGCTCCTCGCTACCGATGCTGCTGGACCCTCTGAGCAGCAGCAGGAGGGAGAAGGCCGTGGCTGAGCACAAGCCTCCTCACCAGATCCCTTCCGCCTGCTCTCCCGGGGTGTTTCAGGGCTGGCTGCAAACGCTGCAGCCTCCGCAGCCTGCACTGATGCCTTCACCTTCTAGCAACATCCACAGAGCAACGGGTGCTGAAGGGAGGACCGTACCATTCCCAGCCTGCAGCACAGGGGGAAGCTGGGAAAGAAACAGCTAAAATGGAAGCGAGCAGCCACTGGCAGCGATGGGGACAATACACGGACACAGCAAAGGGGAGGCAGTGGCAGGGTCCCACACCATGGGGTGGGAAGCAGCTGCCCCAGAGATGCTGAACTCGGGGCTGGGATTGCAAAGGAGAGGGAGACGCAAAGGATGCTTTGCTGCAGCATCTCTCTGCCACCGCATGTCAGAGCCAACCACGAGCTGGGGAGCAGCAGCTTCCACAGGTCCTGCTGCAGCTGGGCACAGCAACAAGGGCTATTGTGGGGGGCTGGAGGCTCCCCTGGGGCAGAGGGGAAGGCCTGAGCCAAGCTCTGTAACATGAGAGCAGGAGGAAGGAATCCAACAGCCCTGGCTCCCTTCCTGACCCTTTCCAGGCTTTGCATGGAGTAGGATAGAGAGGATAAGGCTCATTTGCCCCACACGCCTTGTCCTCTCTGGATCGATGCAGCCCCAGCTGGGGGGCACAGGGAGGGTTTGGAGGTGTCCCCGGGCAGCCAGCAGCCCACGAGCACCACGCAGCACCCATCACCGAAGCAATATTTTTAATTCAGCCCCATGAAGGAGAGGGCTGAATGGGAAGTCCAGCTCCCAGCCCAGGCATGTCCAAGGGAAGGGGCACAAAGTGAATGAGGTTTTGTCCCCCATGACCGGGCCTGGGGGAATTAAAGTCTGGATAGCACAGTGAGATGGAGACGTCCCCTCTTACCACCCAGCCACAGCAGAAGAGAAGAGAATTGTCCTGTTCTATAGTGAAAGGCTTCACATGAGCAGAAGATTTGTCCAGGAGAGAAGAGACAGACAGTACAAACACAGCATGCCCTCTACCTAAGCACGTGGAGACACAGGCTTGGGATGAATGAGAGATGTCAGCAGAGCAGTCTTGCACTGTGTTCCCACAAAACGGAAACACAATTTCAGGCAGTTCTGGGCCTACACTCAGGCTAGGAGCTGTGCCCCTACATCCGAGCTCCCCACATCCTCCCACTGGTCCTTCCCCAGCCCCTTAAGTAATTATTGCTTGTCATGCCATAAGCATGCCAAGTCTATAATACAGGTACAAAAAATAAATTAGCTTATCTGTTTATTCTGCCATGAAAAAAAAAAAGACCCTGCCACATTTTAGGCTCCTCAAACACAGATCTAGAAAAGGTGAAGAACAGGCTGTCTGCAAGGAAAGGAAGTTGAAAAAAAACCCCACCCATGCCCATTTGCAGCTTCTGCAAAGAAGCAGGCAATGGAAGGGTTAAAAGGAAAGCATGAGCTGGAAATGAAAGAATGCGGCCAAGCAATGTACAGCTGGCATCCATACAGACCTAGCCCCAGCTATTCAATTGGAAAGAGAGGCAATTACCACAAGGACTGCAAAAACTTGTCAGGATTATTCAGAATCAATTAAGTGCCTGTTAACCACAAGCTCCTCAAGGGCTTTCATTCTCCTCAAGGTTGAGCAGAGGCATAAAACTGGGCAGGTCCCAAGTGAGGGAGAGAAACTCAACCCAGCAGGTGGGGTTCTCACTGCTCTAACCAGGCACAAGGAAACCATGCTTGGTTTGTTGATCCCCTTCAAGCATGAGACTACCCAAGGGGTCAAGGGCTTGGGAACAGAAACTCTAGGTGATGCGTGGCATTGTGGTGACAAAGGAGACACCCATTTTCTTAGTGAACCCAAGAGGGACTCATCCCAGCTGCAGTCCCTGGCCAAGCCAGATTCATTGGTGGGATAATGCAGGACCCCACATGCTCTATCCCAGGCTGAAGATGATTCAAAGAGCTAAAATACTGGGTCTGGAAGAGGAAAAACCCTCAGCAAAGAAAAGCAGATGGCATTGCCTACCACAACAGCCTCCCTCTAAATAAAAAGCAGCAGGAAGGGAAAACAAACCTGTCCACCACCCCATTGTCTAGAAGGCCTGTTGCCCAGCCCGAGCTCCGCAGAGATCTGAGGGGATCTCAGTCTTCCCTCGCTGCCCAGCCCCCAAACAAATCCAACACCAACAGGGAATATTTTCCTGTGGCTCTGGGAAACCATTATGTCTTCCCCCAGCCAGGAAATGAGCTGGGAGAGCCCGTGAGCTGCAAGACTTGAAATGAGTCTCATCTCTGCCATGAGGAAGACAAGGACAACTCTGCTGAGCTGATAGCAATGAAAAGCAGAGCCATTCAGCCCTTGCAGGCGCCATCCTTCTCCAAAAAAGCTGCTCTGAACCTGGTTCCTTGCTTTTCTGTTTGAGCTGGAAGCTCTTAAATGTACCACAGTCCTACCAACAAGGTAATTTTCTCTAGGTCTTCTCTTTTCCCAGTCTCACAGATGTATTAGGAGAATAAAAACACACAAGAGCCAGATTCCAGATTGTGGTGCTCACACACAGCATCACATCCACCATTCAACATCCCCCATCCATCTCCCTGACCAACTGCTGGCCTGGCTCAGCATCAGGCCACGTGAGAAGCCATTCACCTGCACACACATACCTTTAATACTCGGGGTGGGGGGAAGAAAAAAGAAAAAAAAAGAAAAAAAATCTCTGTCAAGGCCACACCCTGCCAAATCCACAAGAGATTTCACAGGGATTAAAGCAACTTTGCTGAACACTCAAATACATGAAAAACAAGGTAAAGAAAACCTGATGGGATAATTAAGGGATCTGCTGCTTCAACATACATGATGGCACACCCAGGAGCCCTCTGTAAATATGCTTTCCCCATCCCCAAGAGGGAAAAGCCCCCACTGCCATGGACTTCAGAAAAGCCCATTAAAAAAAACACAGGAATTTACCCTAGGCTTTCAGGCTGCTGAAATATCCATGGATTATTAATGCTAAATCCTGCTACCAGGATTGGTCCCTAGATGAGAGATTAACAGGCAAGCTGTGAATATCAGGGCATGCATGAAGAGGGGTTTGGAAGGATAAAAGAAACAAAAACACTGTTATTCTTGAGGGGCAAAATCCTGCCCTCATCTCCCATCCTGCCAGCATCCCAGGCACGCAGGCAGGGAGCTCCCAGTACCTTTCAGCCCCAAGTGAGCCACCCCAGAGCCTCAGCTCCATGAGAGGTGGAAGCCTGCTCCCACGAGCCAGCATCTCCCTTCCTGGCCAGCTCATACCTTCTTGCTCTTGTGCAGAGTCCTTCAACTGAATTAGCCCTCCTTCCTTCCCAAGCTGCTCTTGAAAAGCAGAGATAACTGCCCCTTAACATAGAATCATTTAGGTTGGAAAAGACCTTTAAGATCATCCAGTCCAACCATGCAATATAAGGAGCTAGACAAGCCAAACTATTTGGGCTAGGACGTTCTCCTCACTGGCTCCTGTATCAGTCTCTAGCTCAGGCACCAGTGTTGGCTATCAAAGCCTGAGCTAAAACCCAAAACCCAGCCCTCCATCACCCCTTTTGTACCATCAGTTTTCCATTGCCTGGAAGACAATCTTGCAAACTGTGCCCAGCTGCGCTGTCACACCGGATCACAGGCACCCCAACTTCTGGGTAAAATTAATTTAAGCCCTCAGAAGGGCATTTGAATTAGAGAGGGCTCAAACTCCAGCGGTGGGCAGTTGCTGCAAGTCAGCTGGGGACCATTATCTGAGTCAGCTTCTTGGTTGCTTGTGGTTGTTTGCCCATGCCATGGAGCTAAGGCAGTACCGGGATTTGGATGCTTTCAGAAACTTCACCCTATGTTTTTTTAAACGCCTCCAGAGCTGTGCTGTGTGATTTCAATGAATTGCAGGGAACAGGTCCCAGTGGTGAGGTTAAAAAGTAAACGGAAACAAAATCTGTGATACCCACAAATCACGTCAGAGAGTAACAACAACACACGCGTGTACACCAATCAAACAAATAGATAAATGTAAAGATGAGGCACTCCCAAGGATTACATTGTTCAGCTGCTCAGGGGTGCATTTCACTCATCGCTGCCAGAAGAACGTGTTCTTACCATCATGTGCATTTGATGCTGTTAAACGAAAGGAATTGCACAAGTATGCAAACCTGCCTCACTGGGAGTGGGGGAACAGAACAGGTTTGGGTGATGCTTGGAGTGACACCTTCATGCCACTGTGCAGTTTCTTCTTTAAACTATTATGAAGGACCTTTATATAATACAATCCAGGGATGTGCACAGGAATTTTTTAAATTCTTACGAGCCCATACAACAAGTAACCCATGGCCTTGTGGTGACGCAGCAGCCTGACACCCAGAACCCAGGTAATCAGCAGGGAGATGGAGGAAAGAGCTTTGCTGCATTTCAGAGCCCGAATTTCCAGCACTGAAACTGGCCTAAAATCCAGGTTGTTGGTGCTGTCCTGGAAGGAGCCTCTGTCTTTGCCCTGGAAGCTCAAAGTTAGAAGTGAGAGGGTCTCCCATCTGGCCTAATGACATCTCAGGAATAGCTTGTGATGTGCCCCCTGTCCTCCAAGCCCACGACATCTGCCTTCCTAGCCTACATCCCCAAGCGAGCAAGCACCTTTGTGTTTCTGCTTTCGCACAGCTTCGGAGTTCCCAGCAAGCCGCTTCCTTCCCCTCTTTCCTCCTCAAAACACATCTTTCCCACAGCATCCCTGCTCATGTGACTTCGCTAGGTCAGGAGATTGATGCCTGCCTTGCTGAAAGTAACTCCATTTCCTCAAACTCACCCATTTGTCCGCAGATTTCTCTCCCACTGTTATACCATGAGTGACCTGATACGCACTGTCTGGGTCTGTTCGGTCTTGTACCAGGCTGCCCTTGTCTGAGATCAGGGCTCCTATGCTCTGCAGTAACCTAAGGTGGAAGATTTGCAGTCTTGGTGTGTGCTCTTTGAGAGTGATTTTCACAGTTTCTGGTGTATGACAATACCCCCCGCACCAGCAAGACCTGGTCCATCTTGGATTCACACTCCAGCAAATTTACGAGCTCCATCGGAGCAGCAAAAAGAAATGCAGAGCTCCCCGAGCAGCTCAGTCCCCACCCAGGAGAGAGCAATGATTTCCACATGCTGGACTTTGCTGGCAAGGTCTCGGAGGAGCTGCCAATGCTCCTCTCCACTTTATACAATTCAAGGAAGCGAAGCAAATTGCACTGACACCCTGGGGCCAGATCCCATCAACACAGGCACAAATGCAGAAGGAAATCATTGCAATAGCCCAGATTTAAAAAAAAAAAAAAATCCTCAAAAAGTCTTTCTACCAAAGAAGGATGGCAATTCACGGTGCTGACAACCCAATCCCTGTGCCATGCCCAAAAACCCACACAGAAATCAAGTAACTAACCACAAACAAAAATATCCCACACTGAACCTGTATTCTCAGAAGTGGAAAAGAGCCAGAGGCTTTATGAAACCAGCTTTGTGGTTCTCTTACTGTTGCAGCCTTGGCACAGAAGTTGGTGTCTGGGTAGTACCATAAAACAGAGAGAGAAAGGCACATAGGGGAAAAGAGGATGAAAGGTGATAGACAGACAGACAGAGAGATAAAAAAGGATAGAAGGAGGGAAGAAACCCTTTAAAATTTTAAAGAAATAGGCTGCATCTTCTCCTATCTACATACCTTATGTAATAGTATAAGTGTTAGGAGCAGTTTTGGAGTCTGTACTAGCCCTTTCCCAGCATATGTTGATCGCACAGACCAAAGGAGACCTCTGCAGAATCCAGCATGGTGGAAAGGGATGATGGCCAACCATGAAGGCTGTTGAGGTCTTTTCATGGGTCATATACAATATATCGAACTGTTCTGCTCCTTTCCCTGATTTTCCTACCTTCCCAGATTCAACATAAATCTCCATCTGGGGTGCGAGGAACTTCCTGAAATAATGTGGAAAACACAAAAAGCATAAAGGTATTATTTGATGTGAAAATTATCATCACCAAAGCAGCTCTCTGCTAGCAGCTTGGTGGATAGGACCTTCTGGGAACTCACACCAAGGTCCTAACCTTGTTCCTGATACTGTCCCAGAACAGAGTAATAGTTTCCAAGCCAGTGTCCAAGCCCCTGTAAGGATAATTTCAGGCAGAGGAAAGCTGGTGGATGCCCATGGCCTTTGGACAAAGTCCTTCTCCCAAAAAAACGTTCTTGTCCTCACGGCTCTGAGCCAGCCATCCTGTTTACCTGCTGCACTACTTCATACCCAATAGTTGATTTTAAAATGACTGTTCGGTTTAATGGCTGGGAGGGATTTAATGTAACCTGACATCTTGTCTGGCTTTCTCTCTGTGATTGCTGCCACTGGAGCCTGAAAGTGATCCTTCTTTTCCCCCTGTGGACCACAAAGTTTCTTGCACTACTCCCCTTGTCTGGCTGTACGAGGACCGTGGCACTGACCTTGGTCTCAGATGAAAGATGCTGTTTTTCAGAAGCCAAGCACCTTTTTCTTTCTCCATCAATCCCAGCTGGTTGTTAGAGGGATTTTCACAATAACCTAATCCATGCACCTCACACGCACCAGCAGCTCCCCAGGAAAGATGCTGAGATAACAGCCTCTTCTCAAAGGTAAAGTTGCCGGATGTAATCCCGCTTTCCTCCCAGCAAAGATCAAGAGATAGCAGCCAAAAAAGACCCGCAGCACACGTGAACTGTCAGTACCCACACTGGTACCCACAGCATTGATGGTGAGATAACACAGATGTTGCAACAGCCCTAGCTCTGCAATCCCTTACAGCGCTGAGCATCTCAGAGCCACAGCGCTGCAGAAGTCAGGACAGAAGGGGACAGGGGACGCTGCTTCTACAGCCACCAGCAGGACCAGTTCCTGGCAGTATCTAACCTAGTTGGTCTTTTTTTTAAATCCGGGAGAATTACTTAGAGAAAGACATCTGAATTGAGCTCATCCACTTCTCCTTCTTGGACTTGATTACTTCTGATTTACATCAAAATGAGGAAAATAGTGAAAAGGCCAGACACTGGATGCTCTCAGTCAATGTCACCACACTAATGTCAAAGCCATGTTCCCAATTTACACCCGCTGGGAGTTTGGCTCATTAGATGTGATTTGTTTTGCAAACATAGCACTGGGTATCCAGCGAAGGGTGAAGCTGAGGTCTCCTGCTCAGTTCTGTCACCTGAGGATGATGTTGCAATCTGACTGATTTTAACTAATGTAATATTCATGCCTGGGTAAGTAGCAAAGAGCTTACAAGATCTGGTAAGGCCACAGGGTCTGTCTCACTTCAAAATCTGCTGGCTATATGGATATCCTGGTGTCTGGCTTTGTTTCATGGGTTCAAGGAAAAAGCATAAATTATTTTCCTATAATTGTTTATGCAAAATATGCCATGCCCTGGCCTTGAACTTCAGCACTCAAACAAGGGAATAACGCTCCCCTTTCTTCACCCCTTAAGACATGATTAAAGGGAGGTCATCACCTAACTCAGCCCTGTCTCTGACCTTGTAGTATGTTGGGATTGGCCATAGCTTGTCTATCAAGTCTCTCTGCAGAGGCAGAAACCACAGTTTCTCCCTCTCGCTGGTTCTAAACATTCTGGATCTCATTAACATGCTGTTAGCAAAAGAAAAATTGTATTTTCCTGCAAATCACACTAGGAAAGAATTCAATCCCTGCCTAGGTGCTGTACAGAGACCACCTCATGCTGGGGTGGAAGGCTTTGTGGTCTTACAGATGTCAGGGTTTTATATGGCCACCAGAAATGTGTACTGATCCTGACGTGATCCAAAGTCCAGCTCCACCAACACCAGAGTCTCACTGTCTACCTTGACTAAGACCCTAGGCAAACATTCAGAACTGCACTTGCAAGTCCTTGAGATGGGATAAAAAAATAAAATGAAGCCTTCCTCTAACACCAGGCCCAATTCCTGGTCTGCGCTCAAGCTCAATTTGTTAAAGTCAGTGAAGGAAATCAGGGCTGCATTAATCCTTCTGCTTCAATTAAAACAAGAACAATAAACAGTGCAAGAGCCAACAGAAGTTTTGCATGAATAGGGATTTTGGATTTGGCCTAAAATGCCAGAAAAGGTTTTGATTTTTTTTCCATTTTGCTCTTCTGGGTGAATACCCTTTTGATGTAATATGACAATGGGAGAATATAATTTTTCCTGATGGTCACCTCTCTTTGGGGAATACAGACATTATCTTCTGCTCTGTCTGTTCTCCAACCAGGAGTGGGAGAGAGGTAAAGCTTTCCTGGTGTGTTTGTGAAATGCAATTACAAACATACCTTGGTTTGCATTGCAGCAAGAGCTGCGCTGCTGCATCCCATCAGAAAACAGCCTAGAGCTAAAAGGGGTCTTAATCCACTCCCTCAATGCTTTGCAGCTCACTGTGAGCAGGCATCTTTGTATGCCACATCCTGCAATGGGCAGCAGGAGCCTAATGGTTAACAAACTCAGCCTAGAGGAAGGTGAGGGACCTGTGTTTGGTCCTTTCCCTGCCAGCAGGACCTGCACCCACAGAGCCACCTGTCTGGGTGATGCCCACGAGGGTCAGGACATTCAGGGTGGAAAGGTCCCTGGAGCCAAACTAATGCTGCAGGTGCTCCGATTCCCAGGTGAAAAGCTAGCTGAGGTGTTTCTGCCCCTGCTGATCCCAACTCAAACATGTCCATACCCTCATCCCCATCTGCTCCGCTTCGCAAAGTGTCCTGGTAGCCCATGGCTGCCATTCCCTGTGCTCCACTGGGGGCCGTGGATGGGACCAAACGCACCAACACATCCATTCATCCAGGCAGCAAGCAGAAAACATCAACTGAGAAACAAGACTAGTCACAATTCTAGAATTCAGGGGTTTTTTTCTTCTTACCCTTTGGATTCTTTTAAAGGCTTCCCCTAGAGAACTCTTAGAGGTAGCGTTTTCAGTTTTACACCTCCTTTCTTGGAAAGAAAACACCTATTTCAACAACCAGCAGAACCAAGAATAGCTGGGTTTGTATAAAGTTTGCTCCCAAGGCTTAGTGCTCCTGTGTCCCCTCTCCGGTGTCTAATAAAAAGGGCATTTGCTGCCATGTGAAGCATGGGTGCAGGTTGTCTGTTCAGCTGTCAGAGAGGAGGGGGAGTTGTCTGCAGGTGTTCTCTATCCCCAGAAAAGAGAAAAAACCCGGAGCTTCCATCAAGGTCTGAGCAGCACACACACCTCCTGCAACAGATCAGATCCAAGCAGGAAAACTCACTGTTGTTTATGCAATAAATCTTTTATTCTCTGTGGCTTGGAGGTATTTTAGATGGAATGGAGATACCTTAAAGATGTTTATACTTTCCTGAAAGCCAGGGAAGCAAAGATATCTGAGCCATCTAAGGCACTTGAGAAGCAAATTGTTGTGCAAGCACAGTTCCCTTGCTTGCAAAATGTTCTTCAAAAACGCATTTTCTGCCATCAGGAGGAAGCACAGTGTATCAACCCTCCGCAGACGCCAACACACTCTTATTGAGCATTTGCATTTGATCCCAGGGGAGGGCTGATAATGCCGTTACACTTGAAGGGCTGTGGATTAAAAGCTAAAATAATGCACTTTCCCACCTCAGACGGCTTTGCTACAGGGCTGCAATGCTCTTTGCTGCGCCCAAAGCTGCAGCACATTGGTGTCCCAAAGCTGCAGCGCACTTGTCCACACAGCCTCATGCCATGGACCCCCTCTCTGTAGAACTAGAAGGATTATAGTCACCGCAGTGCTAGAGGTCTCTGGGTGAAAGCTGGGATGTGTGATTATTCTTGCTGGAAAGCAGCATCTCACAGCAACAGTTTGCTCAGCCCCACAGCAAAGACCACAATAGCAGGGCTCCTTTTCAGCAAGACAGCTCATGATGCAACACCAACCCTTTCATCATGGCATGTAGCAGAAACCCACCATCCATAGCACAAACATCTCAAAACACGGCATAAACAAGAGCTGCAATGAACTTGTGCATTGCCAGAAAGAAGTGAGGACCATGAGGCTGTGTTAGATTTTTAAGTTGCTCAGAGCTAATCCTGCTTACTTGTCTTTCCTTTTAATTAGTCTTCATTAAGCACACATACATCACAACTTGCTTGCCATGAATAACTATTAATCAAATAGGGTATCAGCTCCAGTTAATTGCCTGTATTAGTTCTCTCTCATTCCCTGCACTAATAACAGCCTGCATTTGTAATCAGTCCCTGACATAACTAGTTCTTGAGTAATGCTAAGCTTGCAAATCTGTACCAGGTAGGCAGGAGCAAGAGCCTACAGGCTGGATGTGACCGTGTTTTGTGGCTCATCAGCACCCCAAATATATTTAGCCTTACAACCCATTTTGTGAGATTGGCTTCGTTGTGGGAAAACCGGAGGCTAGAGTGGTGCCGTGATGGGCCAAAGTTCCCGAGGAAGTCCAAGAGAAGGATGTTCAAAAGAAGAAGTTGAATACAAGCCTTCCAGGCTCCAGACTCACTCACAGACTGGACTTGTGCTCCCCACAATCTCTCCCTTGTTAAGAGCAATGTCCCCGTAAGCATCTTTTTTAAAGAGAGGACAAGAATAGAATAGAATAGAATAGAATAGAATAGAATAGAATAGAATAGAATAGAATAGAATAGAATAGAATAGAATAGAATAGAATAGAATAGAAGGAGAATAGTTCAGTTGAAAGGGACCTACAATGATCATCTAGTCCAGCTCACAAGTATTGTCGCCCAGCTTTTGTGGAGGAAAGAACAGGCCTTCACATGTCCTTATGGGTCCCTTCCAACCTGAGATAGTCTATGATTCAGTGACATAATTTAAGCAATATGGAATATTTCGCATCAACTTTTCACATCAGTTTGGTGGCACTTGCACGGTTCCTCTGGAAGGGAAAAATATTTGGTTTATCATACAGCGGCAGCCTTTGTTAGAGCCAAAAAATGGACCCTCAGTTCTGGTGCTCTGCATCCCTTTGAAATAAAGTGGTCATTTCAACTCCAGCTCTACCCTGGGAGAGCACTCCTCCCAGATCACTGTGCTTTAGAATAACTACAGAGTCTGCTAACAAGGGGTAAAAAAGAAACAAGTGTTATCTTTCCAGCAAACCCACCAACCCCTATCATATAGGGAGCAAAAGTCTTTACAGACATCACCCAGGAATGGGCAAATGTGCCCCAAGCAATAGAAGAAAAAGGAAAATGGACTTGTTGAGCAAATAGCAGATGGTTGGATGTGAACAACCATGCTCCAGAGAAGAAAATATCATTCCTCTTTTGGGGATTAACACCAAGAAGTAAAAAGACATTTCTGAAGAGCTGAATTGGCCAAAATCCCTGTAATTAGAGCACAGCCGGTACTCCAGCTGTGTGTGTCATTTTTTCACACTAGAATTTCTTTCTTGACAGTCATTTCTTGGGGCTGGTTCCCATTTTTCTGGGTAGGAAATCTGTGCCCAGGCTGTAAAATTCTGGTACTCTGAGGAATCGAGTTGTAGTAAGTCACTTGGAGTTTTGCGCCTCTGAGAGACTCTTTTGCATCCAGTTTTGCCTGGTTATTTAATCACATCCTGCTTTTCAACACAACCCCACCTCAGCAACATCCCTAGCCCTACAGAACCCTGCCTTGCTTGCTCTCCTCTCCATGCTGTGAGGTGGTAGAGCTTGGAGAAGATGGGCAACAAGCACCTCTGGGGATAGGACCCCTAGTAAGAAAGCACAAGAGAAAGGGAACAGTGTTTCATGGCATTGCTCGAGGCTGATTTATGACCTCCCAAGGGTGGTGAGCGCTGCATTCCCCAGCTTTAATAGAGGGGGCAGGGTCTGATGTTCCCTCAGCTGGAACACAAATGAAAAAAAGCATCAGGTTTCCTAGGATCACAATCCCACCTCCTTCAGCGGGTGATCCTTTGGCCCTCCGCATCCATATATATATATGTTGTCCCCCTGTCATCCTCTATGGACACAGCAGCCACGGTAGCAACTGCTTGAAGACACCACAGGCAGGGTCAGTCCTTGCAGCCTCCAGCAGCCTCCACTCCATGATGTGGGAACTGCGATCCGTAGCCTTCACCCGGGCTGTCTTTGCAGAATTTCTGGCGACTTTGGTCTTCATCCTCTTTGGCCTGGGCTCTGCTCTGAACTGGCCCTCAACTTCCTCCCCGAGCATCCTTCAAATCGCACTGGCTTTTGGCTTGGCCATCGGCACACTGGTCCAAGCCCTGGGGCACATCAGTGGAGCCCACATCAACCCGGCAGTGACAGTGGCTTGCCTCATCAGCTCCCAAGTCTCCTTCCTCCGTGCAGTCTTCTACGTGGTGGCCCAGCTCCTGGGGGCTGTTGTGGGGGCTGCCATCTTACATGAGATCACCCCTGCAGACTCCCGGGAAGGCCTGGCCATCAACAAGGTAAGACTTCAGCCTGTGGATGGGCTTGCAAGGGAGCAGGAAAGATTGGGCATGGCTTTTGGGAAGGCTGAGGGATGTGAAGAAGGGTTTTGTGGCCAGCAAGGACCACCCCTTTATTTAGTGTTGGGTAGGAAGCCACTGTCAGCTGCAGCCCAGCACCATGAGCTTGCTGCACCAAGGGTCCTTCCAGGGGCAGGGACGAAGGCAGAATTCCAGGCTGCCTCCTCTGCTTTTTAGGACTAAAACCAGAGATATGATCCAGCTGGCCACAGAGACACCTCCCTTAGAAGACAAAGCCACCATCATCTCAGTTTTATTTAGGGCTGTATTGTGGAGGAGCTGGATTCCGAGGAGACCCAGCTGTTTAGGGAAGGACATGACCAAAAGCATCACCTCTCCATTCCTCTTGCCCCAACCTTGTCCCACTTTCCAGTCTTGGTGTGGGTACGGGCAGCCTTGTCTTCCCTCTGTGTCCCACCATGCCACTATTCACAGGCTGCTGTGCCAGATTCCCAGCAATGGGGATGTTGCACCAGGGTAGGGTTTTTTGGGGGGGTCTAAATCCCAGCTTTTCATTAGATTGAACTGCTCATTTTGTTGCTTCCCATTGTGGAGGGATGGCCACACCAGATCTAGCTGGTTCATCCCAGTGCCCAACACACATGGGTGCCTGGGCAGTGCCACTGCACAGTGCCAGAAGCATCACAAGGATCCCAGTCTGGTTTCACACATGCACGGAAAAAAGAAAACTGGGAAACCTTAGGAAGCCATGAGGGGACTCCCCAGTGGTATCCCAACCTCCAACATCCCCTTCCCCACCCACGCACAGAATAAAAAGAGGGAAAAAAAGATTAAAAATGCGCAGGGTTCACTATCCCCTCTCTTTTCTCCATGCCCCACCACTCCTCTTCAGATGGCTACAGGCAGCTGTATCTCCTCTAGGGACACCCATGCTCGGACCAGGATCACCCAAAAGCAAGCCAAGCGGTGAGGGAGGAAGCGTGTTTTAGGAAGCAGCACACAGAAATCCCCTTTCTTGCAGCAGGGAGGCACTGCCAGGACCCAGCTTCGCTGCCAAAGAGATTAAGAGGGTTGAAAAAGGGATTGTGGATTAATCTGAACAAGACTATTTAGACTGATAATAGCAGAGGTTTAATAAGTAAGAGTTTTAAGAGCAACTTACTTTCAAAACACCCAGCTCTGTTATTTTACAGCTCAAACCACCTAAAAGAGGGAATAGGGATTTTGATATGTTTTTCCCATGGGTGCTGTTCATCTTGTAGCTTCCTGCACGAATTACCTTTAAAAAAAAAAAGGGGGGGCATATCAGAGAGAGGAGAGTGAGCAAGATCTGATTCTGGATCATGGCCAGGAGCACAATTGACGCCTTCATGGTGTCTGAGCGAAGTGATCTCAGGATCAGCATTTGGGAGGATGCACGGTGTCCAATGCAGAAATGGCAGAGACGTGCCAGGATGGGCTGAGGGAAGCAACAGCGATGGGAGGCCGTGGGCAAGCGGGACTGCCAGCTGCAGATCTGGCTGGCAGTGCTGCCAGATCCATCCAGATCTGGATGAAAAATCACCAAGAAGTAATAAAGTGTCAGAAAGCAGAGTTGGAGGAGAGGGGGTGCAACAGGCACAGCCTCAGATCAAATCTGACAAATTCTTTCAGTCAAAAAAGCATGTGAAGGCATTTTTTTTTTAAATGCCAAAATATTTCTTTTTGACATTTTCAAAAGGCAATTTGTAAACTTTTCCAAAAGGCATTTTGCATTTTAAGTATGAGGAAAAGAAAAAAAAAAAAAATTCCTAGGGGGGGAAGAAGAGTGGGAAAAAATACCCAAAGAAATGCAACTAAAACATTTCCTACTATGTCAGTCAAATCTTACCCACTTTTGTGGGTTGACCCATTTTTCCTTTTTCCTGGGAAATTTTTCCTCCTCTTCATATTGGTGTCAAAAATCTCACCTATTTCCTATGTCCTTTTTGGTTCTCCTTCCACATTTCCAACCCAGTCCCCAGACTTCCCTGTCCCTGAGACATGTTTCTTCTCCCCTTCCAGCTGCACAATGAGACGACGACGGGCCAGGCGGTGACCGTTGAGCTCTTCCTCACCTTCCAGCTGGTCCTGTGCATCTTTGCTTCTACTGACGAACGCCGGGAGGACAACCTGGGCTCTCCTGCCCTGTCCATCGGCCTTTCTGTTGCCGTGGGGCATCTCCTTGGGGTGGGTAGAATGGGCTAAAACAGAGCACTTTTTAGGTTGTCTTTGCCTTTGTGCCCAAAGCCTACTTGGCTGCATGCTCCAGAGTGGATGGGGGATTTGTAACTCATGTGGTGCCCATGGCTTTCCAGTGGGTAGAAGAGAAAAATCCCACCAAAGCCATAGAAGAGCCATAGCCTGAGCTTGTTTTTTACTGGGCATGAAAAAACTTAACCTGCTGGGCTCTGCTGCTCCTTGAGTCCCGCAGGGAGCTCCCAAAGATCAGCTGGGTCTTCTGTCCTGGGTGTGAATGTGTCAGCAACTGAGGCACTCAAGACCACAAGACTGGGAAGTATCTGGGATGGACACCCAGGGAAATGCCTCCTGGATGACAGACCAAAGCAGCCCCCAACACTCCCAGCTTCTCAGTGCATGCATTAAAACAGCGATGTTTACACCACATCTTCCATCCTTAATGATCTGCAAGCCTATGTGTCTATGGGACTATTCTTTTCCTATCCTCGGTAGCAATTTTTCTCAGGAATAGGCACAGCAGGAAGAGCTTGTCCCCGCAGTCCTGGTCACGCTGCAGGGCACATCACCCAGCCAGCAGCTGAGTTGCACCATGCACAGGACACACGTGCTCACACAGAAGATGTGCAAATACAGACAACTCACCTATGTTGACTCAGGTGCTGGGAGCTGCTAGCATCCCTTTTCCTGGAACAGGCATGCTGGAAGGTGAAACGTCAGCTCAGTGAATGAATCATGTTAATAACGCACCAGGATTTTTTAAAAAATGTGCTAAAAGTGCTTAATACTAACAACGTGTGGTGTTTCTCTGCAGATCCGTTACACTGGCTGCTCCATGAATCCAGCCAGATCTTTCGCCCCTGCTGTGATAGTCGGAGACTTCAGTGACCACTGGGTAAGAAGTCAGGTCTACATGTTATTTTGGTGGGATGAGCCTCCCAAATTACCAGTATTCCTAGAAATCCACAGAGCCAGCCAGATTCCTGGCATTTCTATGCCAGCTCCCAGCTGGATGAGTGATGTAGAGATTAAGAAAAAGAGGTGGGGCTGCTTGGTGCTTAATTGGCTTATCTGAGCAGGGTGCACTGCAACAGGAAGAGGGGGTGTGGTTTGTTGACCCTGACTTAGCAAAAGAAGCACAACCAATGGAGAGGGGAGCTCTCCTTGCCAGTCCTGGGGAACTTTCCTGTTTCCGGTTGGATCTGGGCACACATTTTCCACCAGCTCCTTTGGGAACGTTCCAAGGCATTTCCATCTGCAAAGAGTGTGTTCGGAGCCAGACCTGTGGTGGTTCAGGTTGATGCACCCAAAGGTGTCCAGCCCAAGCTGGTAGCCTCCTCCTCTCTATAGCAATGTGTAAATGGGTAGGAAGACACTTCTCCAGAGGAACCCAGATTAGTAATCATGCTCATGATGGGCCTATCATTAGGGAAGATCACACAGCTCTCAGAGGAGGAAAGACAGAAGGGGATGGTTAGGTATATTCAGGCACAACAGCAATGGATGGGAGTTCAGGTCGACAGTGATGGCCAAAGCAGAGCTGGCTTCTGCATTTTGCTCCCAATGCACACAGGGTAGGAAGAAACATAAGCCCCCTGCAGTGCCCTTCAGAGACCGTGGTTCCTCTCCATCCTCCAAACTCAGGCTGGTTTTTGCTCACCCGATTCTTCTCTTTCCCCTTCTCCCAGGTCTTCTGGGTGGGCCCCCTGGTTGGGGCAGCAGCAGCCTCCATCATCTACAATTACATCCTCTTCCCGCAAGCCAAAACCTTCTCGGAGAGACTCGCCATCTTCAAAGGCTTCGAGCCAGAGGAGGACTGGGCAGAACGCGAGGTCCGGCGGCGGCAGTCAGTGGAGCTTCACTCCCCGCAGACCCTGCCGAGGGGGATGTCTGAGAAGGTGTAGCCAAACCTCCTCCCGGGCCGAGAGAGGAGCTGGGGAAAACTCCGGCATCTGTTTTAGAGATGGTGCTTGTTCAGATGAGCATTTCACTTCTCCCCTCTCTCCCTTCATTTTTGCTGGGGGACTAAAGTTGACTCATCTCCTGGGGAGATGCATGGTGATGGCCCAACCCATCTTCTGTTGCCCAGCTCTCCCCATGGCTGACAGTTTTCTGGTGCTGGGGCAAAATGCCATTAAATCAAAACCACTAATGTAGCAGCAGGAACGAGAACACTGGGATCCTACCCTCAGCCAGCTCCTTCCACATCCCCCTTGCAGAAGTTAGTGCTCAGTGGAGTTTGTTGCCCTTCACGAAGAGCTCCGAGGCACTGCGGAAAGTTGTTATTACAACTATTTGTTGGGTGTGGAGGTTGCCACCCAGTGTCTCATTGCTGTTGAACTCCGCTCACCTGTCTCCCATTTCTTCTCATTGCCCAGCTGTTTGCACACACACACAGAGAGGAGCGCTCGCTCCGTGCCACAAGTATCTCACAAACTGGAAGTTTTGCTGCTGCCATTTCCAAGCACCCATGGGATGCAGATGTTCCTCGCTCACATGGAGGCTTTCCTGAGAAGACAGGACAGGAAGCATGTCTTTGAGTCCCTGCTGACCCCATTGGGGAGCTCTCGCAACTGCTCTTTCCTGTGACAATGAGAAACCTCCTGATTTTCAGCCCAAATTCATCCATGGCTCGTTTGTTCTTGGACTAGCATTGTCCTTTAGCTTTAATGCTCCATCTCTCCTCCTGGTTTTTGCTTTCTTTCCTCTGTTCCTGTTCCACAAAGAGTTTAAGGTGTGATCTTCTCCATCACTTGCTTCCTACAGCCCAGACCTTTTTCCTGGCTGCCTCACACCAAACCCCCATAACCATCTCACCCCTTTCTTCTGCTATGTCAGGACCTGGTTACAGCCCCCAGCATAGTCAAAGAATTCGGGTTAGTCTTTGTGATGCAACTTTGCTCTTTCAACCATTAATTTAATCCCGTGTCTATTACTTAGCCTAAAAGTCATACATTTCCAGCATGACATCCTAATGCTTCTTTCAGTTGGTGATGTCTCCCCAGCACTGCACTGTCACAAAATGTCATCACCACATTCAGGCTTTTTCTGCTAAGGCTGTTAAATGGAAATATTCAATAAGACTGGACGTGGTTCCAAATCATAAGGAACATTACGGATAATTTTCCTCCCTCTGACTGTTTTGACATGAGCCACCACCAAATGATGTTCTTCTCTTCCTCTTTGTCCACTGTGCTCTACTTGTACCAGTCTCCTCCTTCTTTTGAATTTGTAATTTCCTCTATTCCTTGCTGTGCTCTTCCTCAGGCATGTGCTAATGGCTATTGCTGGAGAGAAAAGGAGTAACCAAAGCTTTGATCTGACCCAGACCAGGTGTTACCGTGGTCTTCATTTCACCATACCAAGTGAGGGTGAGAGCGCGGGAGCTCCTACATCACCTCCTCTAGCTGTCATTTGCTGTCCCCGATGCCACGCTGTGAAGCAAGGGGAGAAATGCTACCACAGATACCAAGCTTTATTTGTTCTAGCCAAGGATCCATTTTACTCTACTAGTCACTTAATGCAAATATCCCCAGAAGGCTTCTATCAAAGTGCACCAGTTTTAGCACTGGTTTAACCCATTCTCTGCCCTGCCACAGCAAAAATATTGATTCAGGTCCTCCACTTTGTTCCTTCAATGGCAAAGGATCATTTGAATTTCAGAAAAGGCTTGTCAAAAAAATCTGTCTGTTCTCAGCAATGGGAATTAAAATCATGTCTCAAATCAATCAGAGTATAAAATTGTATTTAGATCACCAAACACTCAGTTTTAAAAGTAGTTTGTATTTTTGTTACTTTTCAAAGGAAAACAAATCCATGTATGTCAGGAAAACCCAAAGAAACTTACCCAGAAGTTATCCTGTCAATGTTCTGCTGTATGAAATGCCATAGAGCGGATTTTTTTTTTTTTTTTTTTTTGGTAATGTTCAAGTGTTCAAGTTAATTACATGCCTTTTCCCCTTCAGATGTAAGCATTTAATTTATTGTTTACTCTGACAATGTTTAAGACCCACATAAACTGCACAGAGCCCAAAAATTAGTTTTAATGTTTAATAATTACCACACTCTTTCAAATAAAGTGCTTTAAATTCACTTCTATCCACCAAATTAGTACATGTGAATCAAATAATGACACATTTATGGTTATATAATATATACAGTCATATAAAGTAACCTCCCATACCCTGAATCCCACAGCCACCACTGCAGCACAGCCCAGTCCAGCTTCGAGTGCTGCTACCTTGTGCCAACAACCTGTTGATGTGCGAAAGTGTCATTAAAAGAACAACCTCCATCTTCAAATTAGGGACCCACAAAATAAAAGACCATCCCCACTTCAGCACCCCTCGGATGCTCTGATTTCTGACCTGTCCGGATTCTGGTCTCAGCATGCCAGCGTTAACACAAAGCAATCTCACTAAACCAGATTTTCAGAGGGCTAAAGCAGCCTAAGTCCTCTCAAGTCAATCAGGAATGCGAATTCACCTTCTCTGCAGAGCTGCGTCATTGACTTCAATGACACTTCCAAAACTTGCACCATTAGGAAACCAAGCCAGTCATTCCAGATTTACACCAGGGCCACTTGAATTAGAGGGCAGGATCAGCAACCCAGAGATCAGAGCTGCCACAGACCAATCTAAAAACCTCACTAAATTGATAACAATTTGTATATTAGACCTTAACAGGAATGCTTTGAGCCAGGATTTAAAACCACCCAACTATGCCTATCCATAAGCTCATGACTCCACAATAAAGGTCTGCAATATATATTGCACCATACATTAACCTGTATTAGCTTCATCGTGGACCTGTGATAAATTGTATGACCATGAAATCAAAATGAAAATCGCTGTACAATGTGTCTCAGATCACCTTGCTTCTTATGTCCTGCCATCACTTGAGACCATGAAGCTTTCCTTCACCTCCCATTGTCCCACCTCTGAATTCTGGAGGTCCTCAGGATGATCAGGTTTGGGGTGGTCATTCTGCAAAGCACTGTAGGTTCCTCGGGGTGATGTGAAAATTCAAGACATGCCCAGACCCCTTTCCTTGACTTCGCTGCCTGGCTGCCCTATTCAGCCCATCCTGTTGCTTTAAGATGCCAATTAAATGCCAAAATACTGTATGTCTTCAGCAGAAATGTGTGATTTCACAGAAATACCTTTTGAACCACTGTGTTGTCACCCAGGGCACGGTCACACAGTTCCCTAAGATGATTCCCCCAGCCACCTCTGGTGATCTCTTCTTCATCCCACTGGGTCTCCAGGGGTCCAAAACTACACAGCCCAAACACTGGCTATGTCTCAAGACCTGGAGATCTGGAGAGGCTGCTGGGACCAGCATCCTCCTGGGAGGTGCTCTGTAGCATGGCAGCAAACCAAGACACCATGATGTTTCCCAACATGCAGATGCAAAAAGTGATAAAGATGTGCAAAAAAAGTATCGTTATATTTTCAAGCAAAGGAAATCTCCCTTTCTGCACGCTCCTGTGCCTTTGACATCAGACGTTCATCACTGACCTCATGAAATGCATACTGATGCCTTTTACAGGCATCTTGTAGTTAGTTAGTAGTTAGACATTCCCTCGTTTCAGCATTTAAAGTCCATGAAGAAGGGTTGCAACACTTATCTACTGATTTTTTACCTTGTGTAGAGGTGGGCAAAAGCAATCTGAAAGCATCAAAATCTCTGCTCCAAAGAAAGCTGAGACGGTGTGTCCCAAGAGTGCAGACCTCAAACCCAGCATATGAATTGCTCCTCCAACACATGGCTGCAAATGGGGAAAGTGCAGTGCCTTACCTAGGAGAAAATGGAAAGAAAATCAGCCTGGCTTGGATAACACCAAACCTACCAGTGGCTTGGAAGACACGGTGCAGGGCAAACCACTTCACTCCTGTAGAGTGCTCACACTTGTAGGACAGAGAGGAAAAGAGCACAGCCCAGCTTCAAACCTCAGAGATCAGAGCTGAGTTTTCTGCTCTGAATTTCTTGGCCTAACCCTGTACAAATTCTCCAGATACAGATCTTCAAGGCCGTGTGAGCATTCAGCTCCCATCTGGCACCTGCCTTGCATGACCTACCTAGGACGCAGGCACATCATTATTTTTATGGATCTGTTTATATATGTAGAAATATTACCCAAGCATGTTTTCCTTGAAGAGGGCCTTGCAGGCTAAATCCATCCAGGAGAGCAAGAGGAAGAGGTAGGGCCAGGTGTAGCCTGGGAAAGGACCACAGACCTTCTCAGAAGGTGGCTGGTGCTCCATGGGGGAAGCCAAACCCTCAGCTAGCTCTTACATCTTCAAGGCTTGCAGCAAGTCCCATTTCACAAGGGTCTGCCAAAGGGTCTGGGTGCAAGACCAGAGGTTCTTCTTCGATTTTCAGCCTGATTTTCCAGGAATACAAACAACCCAAAGAAAAATCACACATTTCTCCAGACACCACTCAGAGCAAGAATCTGAAGCTCCAGATCTGATGCAAGGGATGCTACTGCCACGAGTCTTTTTAAATCCTAATCAGTACATGCTATCTAAATTTTTAAGGTGAGAAATTTCTTGATGCATTTGCTCTGGGTCTCAGAGGCAGAATGGGGTGAAAAACTGATTTTCCAGTTCACCAAGGTAACCAGCTGTCCAGATATTGTCACCAATATTTTGCTTTGCAAAGTCTTGGGCTCTTGGAGCCAGGTGATTACACGAGAATTTCAGCTTTTAAAAGTTTCCAGCTTCCTCTCTGTTACATTATTTATGGTGTTTATAAGTGCTTTGGAGCCTGGTCGTGCTTTCAGTTCCCCTCTGCCTTGATGCAATTCAACCACCTCCACCCCAGAGGTGGCCCCTGCTCTCCAGCCAGCTCCATGCCTTCCCGTCCCTGCAGCATGCACAGCAGGATGGCTTTGCCAAGGCAAAGAGGGCAGATTGCTTTCCTCGTGGCAGCTCTCTCCCCACATCATTTCAGCATTTATTCCCAAGCGTGCTCCTTGCAATCTTGAAAGGAAACTGCATGGCGAAGACGACATTTCCACGGCAAACAAGAGGAAAAACACCACTGCCCCAAACACAGCTCTGTCTGAATCCTGAGGACACTGATAAACAGCTGCTGGCCCATAAGAATTCGAAGTATTTATCTAGATGAGCAGAAACGCAGCCTCTTAATGTCGCTGATGCAGGTGGCTTTGCTGGAAAGGGCCAGACCTGAAAATCAGGACACCAGGGTTTCAAGCCCAGCTTTCTCACTGTGTGATCTCATACAGGTCTTTTTTCTAACATGCCCTTTGCTTTCCCTGATACACATTATTATCCCCACGTGACAATTTAATGATGATTTCAATGCAAATTAATTATTCAGGATGCTGGCATTTCCATTGCAGACCAGCCCCAAAGCATTTGCATCCGCTTGTACGCCTTAGAGACCGTCAAGTAATTTCTAAGCAAAGAGCAGAGCAATGCTGTTATTAAGCTTTAACACTATTCAGCATTTAAATAGCTTCATCCCTGTTTACAGGCTCACAGGTTACGAGGTCACTGTGACCACCCAGCTCAGCAGAGCAGCCACCAAGGGCTGGCAGACAGCTTCAGGACCAGCTTCTCAAGCCAAAGCGGTGGGATGGCAGCAAGGGACATGGAGACATCCCCAAAACCAAACTCAGTCTCACGGGGGGGGGGGGGGGGGGGGGGGGGGGGGGGGTTTGCTCCAAGGCTGGGTCAGGTTACTAGGGGAAGCAAAAGCCTCGTTGCTCCAGGGCAGGAGAAGGTGGAAACACCATCAGCCTCAGGCCAGCAGAGCAATCCCTCGCCTTTAAGGAGAGTGCGAGCAGATGGTGGGTTAGATAAGAGAAATCCTTGAAAGCCCCGTCTGAAACACTTGTCCAGAGACATCAGGGTTGCACTAGAAAGTGGTGAGGCTTTGCGCTAATGCCACCACTTTCCCTACCACCACGGCAAGAAGCAGCCCCAGGAACTGAGGATGAGGAGCGGAAAGTTTGTTACTTCTTGCTCTACTTTTAATTCCCAGTGCATATAATTTTTTCCCTATCAATGGCTTGCTGCAAACTCCCAAAGCTGAGCCAGCAATAAACACCCTTTCTCTTAAAAAACAAACTAAACCAAACTTTCTCCCCGGCCATCTAATCCCAACTAATCACAGATTCCAGAGAGTGGAGTTGTCTCCTGTTACTATTATTATTCCTGCTTGTATTATTGTGCCAGTTTTAAGGTCCCTGGTTGAGATACAGAGCCAGGTGAGGGGGGAAAAACAAAAACCAGGCTGGTCTGGGTCTCAGCAGCATTTGTAATCTGAATGTGGCTGCCTGCAGTACCATCTGCCAGGCTTTGAGGTCCAACACGGAATTGAACTCATCACAAATCTGGGCTGCCACGGAAATGACAAATTAATAGCAGCCCCATGTGGGCTCAGAAAATGAAATCAGCAAACTGGGGACGACAGGGACCGACACACGTATTCAGTTAATAACACACACGCCTCCGTGGGTGAGGCAGAGTCTTGGGAGGGCAGGGCCCCGGGCAAGGATGAGGCATCAGCTGCCTTCCTCTCACCCTGGCACCCTGCACCCCAAGCCAGAGGTGGGCTCAGGTCCCAATCCCCCTCCAGCACACCATCCCCAAGCCATGTGGCCCCGCAACTGAGTGGTAGATGTGGGCGATTTTTGGTTGTGGTTTTTTTGTCTGACGACACCAGTGAGGAGGAGGAGGAGGAGGTGGAGGAGGAGGAGGGAGGAGACTGCTAAACCTGTCCTCCTTGCAAAAAGCCTCCTCTTCTTCTTTCCTCCAAAAGCCTAGGGGTGAAACAAGGTGTGCTTGACCCCACCACGTAGGTGCCCGTCTGTCAGCAGGGACCTGCGTAATGCCTTCTCAACATCTTGCCCAATTCAACTAAATTTGACACATCAAAGGCACTTTCAGTTCATACAAGCTCCTTGGAGAGCATGCAGCCATAGAGAGGAAAAGGACCCTTCCCAACACCTGCTCAACATGGTTAGCCATCAGAGAAGCCAATCAGGAATGCCCCAGTGAGGAAAGTCTAGCAAACAGCCTCGGGAAAATAGGTTTTGCGTGGCATGTTGTTAGAGAAACATCTTGTTTCTCTCAGGAAGTTTTCCCCATCGTTTCCAGCCTTATTTGATTATATCTCCTAGTCACCCAGAGGATTTTGCTAGGAGGTTATTATCCACAGTTGGGAACCTGGGAGGGCATCTGTCAGCTCAACACTGCTTTTTAGCTAAAGCGAGGCATGTGGCAGAGGAGCTGCCAGCAAAACGCAGCCACCTCCAAGGGAGGTCTATGGCGGGCACGTTACGAAAGGGTTTGGAGGATGGGAACAAGGTGCGTTTTATCCAGCTGGAGCCACAGGCAGGGCTGAAGGGAAGTGGAAAGCAATTACTCCAGCTGGAATCTGGCCAGGATGTCTTGAAATACCAACTTGCAAAACTTTCACCAAAACACGCCAACGGACCAGGTGTTTCTAGGACAACAGATCTGGTCTTTAACTCTACAATCCTCCCCAGGATCAGCAGAACCAGGAGGAAAACATTATCAGGAATTAATGCTGTAATGGATCCTCAGTCCCTCGAGACTCTCCGGGTCTGTTTGCTGAGCTCAGGACTTTGGGTATATCTGGAGGAGAAAGGCTCATTTATTTTCAGCTCTGGAGGAAGAATTCCCCTTTTCTTGCTCTGAAGAGGAATCCCTCCTAGCTCTTGACCCCACAGGATATGTGCAGGTCTGACTGCACCCAGCAGAAGGCAGCAGTGAATGCAACTTTTTAGCGCTTTTTAAATTTAAAGAGGGATTTAATTGATTTTACCAATCTCTTGCATGTAGAGCTTTGTTCACCACAAGCTAGAGTGTGACCACTTGTGCAGAGGCACGTGGCAGCCATGGATAACCCCAGCCCGGGCTCACTGTGTTAGGCATGGAGAGATGGCATCACTTGAGAAAGGCAAGATGCAATCAACCAAGCAAGGAAGGCAGATCTGGCACCCAAACCTATTGTAAAAACAAAAAAAAAAAAATCCTGGCACAAGACTACAAGGAGTATGAGGGAACCAAGAATTCATTGCTAAGTGTCACTGAAGCCTTTTTCCACCCCAGAACCTCAGTCCCCCAACAGCTCCATGTTGCACAGTGCTGAGAGCCTCCCCACCCCGCTCCCTGCCAGCCAAGGGTTTGCAGCTGGATGGATTTAGGATGGAGGACAGTGCCACAGGAACATGAAAGGAGACATGTAAACATGGCCTGTGTCCATGCAAAGCCTGTGGCTTTATGCTGGCATTCCCAAGAGCAAAATCATTGACCTCGTTGAGCAATAGCCTGAAAGGCAAAAAGAAAAGAAAAGGGCCTGAGATGACAGGAGTAGGATACACCCCTCCCTGGCTACAGGCAGTGAGCACCCCCCAACTGCCAACCCACACCCGATGCTCTGTAAGGAGCAGCAAAGCAGCAAGGCAGCAAAGAGGTCCACAGTCAGGTTCTGCAGCAATCAGCCCTCTTTATCCGAGCTAAGCCATCCCATTCAGCCTCTCTCCAGGCACCTCGAGGAAGGCCCGGCTTGTCCATGGCTCCCCGGCTAGGCAAAGCATCCCCCAAACCCTGCCCTGCTGCCAGGACAATTGCAAGCCACTAGTTTCCTGGAGTTGAACTGTCTTGACAGCCTGGGAGCAGCTCCAGGTGCTTCACTTTGCTTTACGTTTCAACATCCCGCGTAAATTGAATGCACTGGGAGTCCTGCCCCAGGAGATTTCCTCCAGCCCGACACCACCACAAGAGCTTTCAAACGAGAATACAGTCCTCTCCAGTGTGCAAGCACACAGAGAAAGGGAATATTAATGACACCTCTGCTAACAAAACACCCAGAACCTGGCGAGAGGTAGTAAAAGGGAAAAGCAGAGGAGGGAGCACGGTATCATTATGCAACCATGTTATCTAACGACCACAGAGACACCCTATAGGGGCTCTTTGTTTGCAGAGGGAAGGAGAAAGAAATGCCACCAATATCTGAGTCACTGGTTCACCAAGAGGCTCCAAAGTTATTTTCAGATGGAAACTTTTCCAGTTTCACATGATAATTTGGGAGGACTGGCTAATTCCCTGGCTCCACCCACCGCCTTGTAACAGAGCTCCTTGCTGCTCTTGCATATATAGAGAGGTATGGCCCTACGACTGGGTGCAGACAGAAGAGCCTGGAGACAGAGGAAACCTAAACTTTCTTCCTTTCTAGCTGCCCTCCACCTGCTCCCACCATGAAGAAGGAAATATTAACCCTGGCCTTTGCTCGATCCGTCTTTGTCGAGTTTATCTCCACGCTCATCTTCGTCTTCATCGGCCTCGGCTCAGCCCTGAAGTGGCCGTCTGCCCTCCCCAGCATCCTTCAGATTTCGCTGGCATTCGGCCTGGCCATTGGTACACTGGTGCAGGCGTTTGGCCACATCAGTGGCGCCCACATCAACCCGGCAGTGACCATCGCCTTCTTTGTCGGGAACCAGATCTCCTTCCTCCGGACACTCTTCTACGTGATTGCCCAACTGGTCGGAGCCATCGCCGGGGCTGGCATCCTCTATGGCGTGACACCAGCCAATACCCGTGGCAACCTGGCCATAAATGCGGTAAGTCTCCTTACCTGGAGGTGGTTCATCTTGCCATGCAGGCTTTCCTTTCCTTGTGAGTGAGGAGCTGGAGCCAGCGCCAAGCCAGAGAGGCAAATCCATAAGGATGATTAGTCTCGGCACATTGTCCCACATGCACAGAGAGACAGGAATGGGATAGGAGCAAACACCGGCATAGCCAGCAGGGTATTGATATGACAGCTGTATTGTGTGGGGTAATGAATGGCATGTTTTTTTCCTCCTTTAATAAGTGCTTCCTTTATCCTAAGGGCCCGAGTGAGTCACCCGCACCAGTGAGATGTTCTTGACTGCAGCCTCTCCACCTGGAGATTAGTGCTGGGATAGGAGCCGTGCCAGGACAGAGAGGGGGAGGGCAGGGAGCAGAGCCCAGTCAGACCAGTATGGGCAGTGGGAGCAGAAGCCCACTGTAACCAGTGCACTGGGGGAGCTGGGAAACAGAGGTGGATGGATAGAGGTGGTGAAGAAGAGCTGAAGAAAGAGCAATGCGCGGGAGGGCTCGGAGAGGCTGCGAGGGGCAGGGGCTGCTCTTGGAGGAGGAGGGGAGGTGGTGGGACCCTCTGAGGTATGCGGGGACGAGGAGCACGTCTCAAACCCCTGGGGCAGTGCTGGGAAACCACCTGAAATGGGAGCAGTGTAGCTACCGCTCCAACCATGGCCAGGTCTGGAGCCTTTGGATCAGCACAGACACCTTGCAGACGGTTCGATCACTAGGATGAGGTGCTGCAATGCATCTTATTCCCACATGCTCCATGTCCCAAACCAGTCAGCTTTAGCTAAAAAACAAGCTGCAATGGCTTGGGTCTCTTTGCCCTTCCCATATCCAGTAGAGTCGAGTCCATCTGACAGTCCCCAGTGGTTAGTGCAAAGGCAACGAAACAGCAACAGTCTTACCCCCATGGCCACACCCCAACCTTCATCCCAACCCTCACCCTTCATCCCATGCACCTCCATGGTAGCTGCCAGCTGCTCCCCAGCCTCTTGGTGATGTGCTCCACAAAGTGGAGGGGAGAAGAGTCAGGATACGACAGCTTGCAAGGATCAAGGAGGAAAGGAATACAGGAAAAAAAGGAACAAATCAGTGTGGGATTTGGTGGGAAAGCGCTGAGTGTTGCAGAGACAAGCAAGCGGAGAGAGATGTGGCGAGACCCGGGAAGGGAGGGGCTCGGGGGAGAGACAAATTTTGGAACATTAAACAGAAAGAAAGACAATTTCTTCCCTTTCAGGAAAAGGAGCAGTGAGCCCAAGCAGTGGCCAGCACAGCACCTTGTGCCCCAGGGCTGGGCAAGGGACCTAGGGGGATTCTTGTGCATGGCAATGCCAATCCAAATCCACCAGCAAAGCACCTAGGAGCCCTCTTGGTGATGCTGAGCCCCAGGGATGGTTAATTATTGTTGCTTTCAATGGTTTACAGCTCAACAACAACACGACCCCAGGCCAGGCCCTCGTGGTGGAGATCATCCTCACCTTCCAGCTGGCCGCCTGCATCTTTGCATCCACGGACAACCGGAGGAACGGCAACGTGGGCTCCCCAGCACTGTCCATCGGCCTCTCTGTCGCCGTAGGCCACTTGGTGGGGGTGAGTGTCCAGACAGGAGGACACAGCAGAGTCCTACTAGGATTGGGCTCCCCCAAAATGCTCTCGTGCAGTTGGTCCCAGACAGAGCTGCACTGGGAGAGCCAACATGGGACATACGGGGGCTGCTTCTCCTCCACCTCTCTGCAAGAGAAACAACACTGGGGGCTGTTTCAGTCCCTGCTTCTGAAAAGTTAGTTGTATCTGCTAAGCAACATGATGCATCTTAACCCAGTCTCCTTTCTGCACTGACAGATCTACTTCACCGGCTGCTCCATGAATCCAGCCCGGTCCTTTGGGCCCGCAGTCATCGTGAGGAGGTTCAGCCCGGCACACTGGGTGAGCGTCAGCAGCACATTGGGATGGGCTGGCCGAGAGGCTGCCATGGCCAGATGCAGGCAGCAAGGGGAGAGGGCAGCGGTTGCCAAAAGGATTACAGTGCGGGGTGTTTCCAAGCCCATCCCAGGCCTGAAAGGATAAAAGGGGACTGGAGAACGAGGGAGGTTGTCACCCTCGATGCATGGGGAACATGTTATCCCCATGGCACAGAACCAGCAAGAGGACAAGCATAACCCCCCGTGCAATGGCGCACGCTGAGCTAGGGCATCATCCGAGATCAATAAAGCCCACAGAGAAGCCCAGCTTAGGCTTTCCACTCGCCCAGCACTGCCTGCAAGCTCAGACCCAGCCTTGCAGACCAGGCTTGGTGCCTCCTTTCCAGCACACCACATCTCTGGACTCATAAAGAGCTTTATGTCTTCAGCAAGCAAAGGTTGAGGCGATTTCAGCCCATGACGTCTACTGGAAGGGGTATTTGTATCTCTCCATGGGCTAGGAGAGGTGGAGCAGCGAGGGATGCTGGTGTGATGGCTGGACCTGGTGCACCAGCCTCCAAGACCTGCTCTCACCCTCTCCCTTGTTGCTTTCTAGGTGTTCTGGATTGGACCCATCCTCGGGGCTTGCTTGGCTGCTCTGCTCTACTTCTACATCCTTGTCCCCTACTGCATGAACATGTCAGATAGGGTTGCCATTGTCAAGGGCACCTACGAGTCAGAGGAGGAGTGGGAAGAGCAGCGAGAGGAGAGGAAGAAGTCCATGGAGTTGACCCCACCATAGGAACAGTTGAAAAAAAAACCAAGCGAAAGGAGGGGAGGGAGCCCCACACATGGGCTCATGTGTGCACCAAAGCCAGGCAATGAACACATCCAGCTACAGTAGACTCTTAAGCAAAACATCTTATAACTCAAAGACCATCTGTGACTAAGAATGAAAGGAGTATTGCAGTGTCTGTGTATATAATCCCTCTACATGAGTGTGAGCGCTAGAACCTCTCCTAACTTGACTGCAGCCAGCTAAGCCCAGCAAAGGAGTTTCTGCCCAGGGCAGCCTCTCAGCTGTGGTTTCACACCCATGCGGCTGCATCCCTGCCCTCCTAGGTGCCAGTTTTACACAATTTTCAGAGGCCTGAGAGCACACATTCTGGGGCACACAGGATTTCACCCCTGTGTTTGATGGCCCAGGGGACTGAAACACCATGTAAATACCAGCAAAGAAGAATGACTGCTTTGGGCAGGTGGGTGCAGCAAAATCCCCCGCTTTCTCCCCACCACAGGGCCCACGCTACTCATAGATGCTCTTTCATGCATTAGCTGGTGCTGGTGAGTCCTATTTATTTGTGGCTGCAGAAAGAACATGATTTTTCGATTTTGTGTTGAGATCTTTGTAATATACTATATTATTTATTGTGAATAAAGGAAAGTTTAAAAAGTCATGTGTGCAAATCTGCTCCAGTATCAAATTTTAGGAGCAAAAGTGGGTTAAGCTGGATGCAAAGCCTTTCCAAAGAGCCAGGGCAAGAGCAAGTGCTTGGACCCCAAATCCCACGGCAGCTGACACCATGAGCAGGTGATTTCAGAGGTGATAATCATTAATCCTGAGAAGGAGAAATGGACAGTAGTGTTGGAATGGGGCGACGGCAGGAGGTGCCCCACAGCAGGGTGCCAGGTCCAGGGCAGTTTGAAGCCCATCTCTGAGGCTGGCATGAGCTGGGAGGAGCCAGCAGCAATCCTTCATGCACTTTGTCAGTTTGACTCAGGCACGGCTTTCTGCCCTACCAGTTCTCCCAGATGGCTCCATGGGTGCCCTCAAAAACTGCCCCACAACGCTCCCCAGCCCCCTCGCCAGGTGCCAAACCCACACCTTCACCCTGACCTTCTGCTGTAGCCCTGCTATTCCAGTTCAGCCACAACCCTCTGCCAAAGCATCTTGCTCCCAACCTGGGCATGGGGACACTGTGCGCTGGCACCGTGCCTCCCACCAGCTCCCTGAATCCAGCCCCGTGCAAAGCTCCGCCGTCACAGCCCCTCTTCTTGCTGCAAAGATGAAGTTTCCGCTGAGTGCAGACCCCCAAGGAGGAGGGAGACGCTTGCCTGGGAGATCCCCGATCCCAGATGCAGCTTGATCCCAATCAGACAGGTTATGCCACCTTCACATGGCAGCACCCGGGAGGATAGGCAGCATCACATATATTTTGGCATGCCTAAGCAGATTTGCAATCCAGGCTGTGGCACTGCATGAGCCTGGGTAACAGAAGACCCTCGTCCCTCATTTTCTTCTGCCCCCCCAGTTCTCAGCAGAAGAGGTTGCTGAGAAGCAGGAGGAGAAAAGGAGATGGAAAAACTCTTAGTTTGGGTCACACAGATCAGCAGCAGAGCTAGGAAGCAAAAAAAAAAAAGGAACCCTGCACCCTGTCTTAACCCACTGTGCCTCAGTTTCCCCTTTCATAAGGGGGAAGGATATTAAGCCCCTTTCTCATTGGGAAGGGTCAGCATGGTCGCACATGGCATGGGAGATGCTCTACAGACACCAGCCCCAGGGAAACATTAAAGCACCTCCGGATCCCAGAGACACCCCTCTCAGAGCAACCCACGGTGAAGCATGGGGCTGGGGCATGTCAGCATCCCCAAAAGCTGCATCCCACAGCCTCCTTCCACTGCAGCCCTAGACCCTGAAGATGCACCCGAGGGGCACATTCAGACCCCCCCGAGCCAGGAATCCTGGGCATCCCCCTGGCTTTGCTGCTCTAAACCCCATCCACCCTAGCACCAGAGAAGGGACCCGGGAGTCCTGGCATACCCCACCCCACAGTGGGAATCAGAGGCCAGCGCAGCACCCCATGGAGGGGCCCAGCCCACACCAGCCCCGCCAGCTTGATCAACAACCAGGAGAAGAAACACAGCCTGGGTGTGAGCCCTCCCTGGGGATGAATCAGAGGATCCTGCAGCAGCAGCTTTGCGTCAGCACAAAAAGCATCCAGGGCCTGGCTCAAAAACACGTGCAGGATGGCCCCACGCAGGGCTGGGGTCAGTGGGAAGGGGGACACAAGCAATTAACCCCCTTCCCCAATGCACAGGCAGGGGCAGACCCTAAACCATGGGGTAAATGCAGGCGGGAGCCCCCTGAGTGCACCACTGAAGCCAGCAGCATCCCTACACGTGCAGAGGTCCGGTGCTCAGCACGAGCCCTGGCACACCTTCCCCGCCCGGCTTCTCGCTGGTCCATGTTGCATTTCATGTAGGCAGAGAGGTTGCATTTAATCCAGACCAAGCCCTGGCATCCAGCGAGCACCGTGACTTCACCTTCACCAGGACAGACACAGGCAGAGCCCAGGTCATGGCTGGGAAACCCTGAGGTCCTCCTGCCTGTTCTCACCTGCCCAGAAATGGGAACAGCAGTGATTAAAGACAAATAGAGAATTTTTTTTTTAAAAAAAACATTCAAGCTGCTTCTTCAGCCCCATTTTGAATGAGATTGTTACTGCTGACCACCAGACTTTCAACGCTCCCTTAGCAGAAATAAGCCATTCCACAGAAAAAATGCCTTTATATCAGCAGACACAGCAAGGGCTGATATAATCCTTGCGCATTCAAACCAGATTTACCTGTAGCGCACAATAATGCAGTCACAGCTACACCACGCTCATTTTCCCAGCTTCTCCCCCGAAACAGGAGTTTCCATTTCAGAAGCAGTATCTCAGCACACCTCCAGCCCGCACACCCACGCTGCCGCCTACCCTTCCTTACAGCCATACAGATCCAGCACCATTTTGGTTATAAAGAAGTGAACTACATCGGTCCTTTGTATTACCGGCTTTTTTTCGACGTACATCACCAGGTGAAACTATTACACCAAAGCACCTCAGCATACCATTCTTGTATATATTTCCCATAATTAAGAAGGGGAATGGATGCAGTTATTTCCTAAACATGCCTGCTAGCAATTTCTTGGCACTAAGAGGATTTCACAGATTATTTCTCATTCTTGAGTATCTTTTCCATTAGCAGGTAATTACTGCTCAACTTTAAAAATTTCTTTTTTTTTCCTGGCAGGAAGGAAGAACCCTACTATTTTCACATGTTGTAACAATCTAGAAACCTTATATCTTTTTACGCAAAGGGCTTTCAGTCTGTTTAAGGAAGGTCTCTAGCAGCTCTGTGTATCATTGAAAGTCCCTGAAACACAAGCGTGCTGGGCCAGACAGGGGAAGGAACCAGGTGCTTGAGGAGAAGCGAGACCCAGTGGCAATATTTCAATTAAACACAGATTTTTCAATGGGTTGCGGGTGCCTCTTTGCTTCAGTCCCTTGCAAAGGGTCACCCCCTAGCTCTCTCCATCACTCTGCCCCTGAGTGAGAAGGGATAATGCTCCACAATTTGGGAGCACATCCCTTCTCTGCTACCAGCTCGGGCTATTTTGCAACCCTAAGTGCTTTGCTTAAAGCCGCGGTTTCTGACTTCACGTGAAAAGCATGAGGCTGGTTTCACCTAGAGAACAAAGCAGAGCAGTGCCCAGTCCTGCTTCTTGAAAACAGGGTGAGAGATGAAAAAGAAGCCCAGGCAAACACCAGGGAAGATGAAAGAGCGCTGCAGAGGGGTGCTGCAGCACATCAGCTGTCACCAGAAAGTCCAAGCAACACAGGGCAGTGAACCCCGACTCCAGGAGGATTTCCACCACTTTGCTAGAGAGTCCCAAGCATGCAGGGACACATTCTGGAGCAATGTGAGCCACAAAGAAGCCAACCTAGAGACATCCTGCTCGGCACATAGCTCCACACCACGCTGGGAGATGTGCAAGACTTGCAAATAAAAAAGTTTCCAGTGCATCATCCAGGGCCGATGGGCAGAAATGCTGCCAACAGAGGAGAAACCTATGTGCAGAGACATGGCAGCGGCTGGCATGGGTGTTGGCGTTAGTCATGGTACAGACTGTGCCAGCACCCAGCTCCTCCTGAGCACAAGCACCAAGTCCTCTCCTACTCAGCCTCTGCCCAGCTGCAGTACCTCTTCCTTACGAGCCAGGAGACAGCTCACATGGCTGCTGAGGGCCAACAGCCACCCTTCCTGTTGTCAAAAGGCATCACCCTGGCCAGGTCATGCAGCCTCCACCTGAAGATCAGCCACCATAATTTTTTGTATTTTGCTCACTGGCTCGTATCATGCATGATTTGGTGTTGAATGCCACAGCACGTTGGGTCAGGCTTCGGCACCCACTGGCAATGGGCATCACTAGGACAAGCTGCCACAAGCCACCAGTGTCCCGCTTGGTCCTTGCTTCAGCATCACTGCAGTGCACCGAGACCCTGCTGTGTGCGTGGGCAGACATGGGCACATGCAGCGCTAACACGCAGAAATACAGGGTAAGATGAATGTTGCCCCCAAATAAACCATGCAATTAAAGAGAAGGGCAGAAAATGTCCAGAGAGCAGGGAGTGCGAGAGTAGATGTGCATGGTGTCTCTGTTCACAGCTCAACACCCTCCTACAGCTCCAAAAATGCATCTTGAAAGCCCAGAGTTGGAAGTTGTTAGCAGGTTCCCCAAGGTGGGGGACCAGAAGAGGACAGGGGTCAGCCTGCCCTGGCACCAAGCATGGGTGCTCTGGAACAGCACCCATGGGAGAGCAATGGGTGCCCAGGGCACCTCTTGCTGCCCTCTGCTGGGATGCTCCATGGAGAATGGGCACGGGACCAGGAAAACCCTCACCAGAACAGATCCACCTGAGGGAAAAACCCCCAGTCTTGCTTCCACCAACCCTTCCCCAAAGATCAGCCACATCACCCCATGTGAAAACAAGGTTCCCTCCCTCCCCTGCACATGGGGACCACAGGCTCAGCACCGGCTGGATCAGGGCTCCATTTCTGCTGCCAAGTTTCCTCTTGCTCAAACTTTTGGGCTCCACTTTCCAGGATGCAGCCCACCGCTGCCTACTTGTTCTTAATCACCGTCCTGCAAACAAGCAAAGTCCAACGGCGGTTCATATAATGGGTCCTTGTGCTGCTGGGCGGTGCCATCAATAAAAAAAGAGTAATAAGTAAAGAAGGGAAAATAAAAAGCAACCCCGCAGCCCTGAGGTCTGCCTGACAAAGGTGCTTTGTTGGGAAAGGTCAGCTCTGGAGCCGGGAGGGTTTCCCAGGCACAGCCGCCGCAAGCAAGGAGGATGCAAGGATTTAGCAAGCAAGGAGGGGATTAAACACAGCTTTGTTAAAGCACAGCCCAGTGGAGGCCTCTGAACTGTCTAAGCTCCCAGCCAAGGCAGATGCACGCGCAGGATTTGGGCTGGTTTACTCCAAAACAAGAGGTCCCCAAGCTCATTGCCTCCAACCAGCATCAGGGTGCACAGGAGCAAGGGAGGATGAGTCCTTGAGGACCCTTCCCGTGCAGCAAAACTGCAGGGCTGGGCACAAGCTCAGGGAACTGGTTCAGCTCAGAAACAACTCCTAAAAAGTAACCACTAACCAACAAAATAAAATAAATCCTCTGGCAATATCCTCCAGGATACTGGCCCTTCTCTGCTGCCTGACATTAATCCTGTTTGGCAAGACAGCAAGAGCTCTTTTGCCCACAAGCAAGGTGCAGCTGCAGGTTGATATAATGCCCTGTTGTGCAGCCTGGAAAAAAATGGATGAAAACAAGCTTAAAGTGTCCTACACAATTTGCCTTTTTTTTTTTTTTTAAAAAAAAAAAGAAAAATCAATTCCCCTTCCCTAACAATTCTTTCAACTTTTAGCAGTTGGGATGTTTCCCTCATTCCCAGGAGCTGTATTTATCTGGTGGCAGAGCAGCTGTTTTCCTGCCAGAGCAGCATTGGCTAGAGAAAACAAACCCTTTCTCCACTCTTAAAAAATTCCTTATTTTTAAGCTACTTATCCAAACAGCCACTTGCTTTCTCACTGAGAGCCATTGCCCCCCACTTAGAGATCAGAGTCCACAGGAATTATGATAGCTGTTATCAGCACCAATCACCATCATAAGGGAAAAGTATATGAAATGCGATCAGCTTATTTTGTTCCAAGTAGATAAGAAAACATCTACAGGTGTTTCACAAAGAAATACCATAAGAACAGTTAATCAGTTGATAAAACCTTCATTTGAGTGTGTAAATACGCACCTACTAGCACTAGTGACATCAATGGGCTTTTTATCTATACGTCTTTGTCCTGGACTTTTGCCACATTGTCTCTGTTAGGGTTTTGCTTTAGATTTTGAGCTAAAAACCGCAGCTGCCCACCATTAACCAGCAGAGCTCGGCTCTCCCTCTCCACAGGCAGCACCCCTGCAAGAATGAGAGCCTGTGCTTGAGTTTACTCATCCCTTCCGTATCATTCAACCTCCAAATACTCATTTTTTCATGGAAACAGCAATGCATCCGAAGAGCATGCCTTTGCTCCAGCAGCCACCCCAGCATTTCAGCGGTTCAAGCAAAACAACGCCTTGTTGCATTAATAAGACTCTTCCCCACCGCAGAGCGCATCCACCCACATCAAGGCACGTTCCAAGACTATCTGTAATTGAGACATCCCGCGGCACCAGGATCATCAGGAGCAAACATCCAGCAGCAGATTTGCTGCCAGGATTTCAGCTTGTGCTGTTGCTATTTAGCACCAGCCCTACAGTCTCAAAACTAGACCAGAGCACTCAGATCAGGTACCCGCGACTGCTAGGAGTGTTTCTACTTAGGCATGGGAGCTGCAGGTCTGAAGGCAACCTCTGCCCCAGTCTGGTGGGGCTCAGATCCTCCTGCACAAAGCTTGAGCACTGCAAGAATGAATTCTGCACTAACGTCTTGGAAAAAGGAGGGCTCAGACAATTCAAGCTAGCCAGAGAACAGGCAGTGCAAGTGGGCAGACAAATTTTCAGTCTCCAGGTGAAGGAGCTGAGGCCAAAGGGTCTGAATTCTGCAGCTGCAGCAGGGTGCAACTCCCCAAGTTTATCATTTGGCATCCCCTGGGGTAGACTGAAAACCATATCCAAACATCCCCGGTTGAGCAAACACGGTTTCTCTATATAAAGAAGCAAGTGAATCTTGAGGCATAATTTGTCATCTAATTGCACCAACACACCCAGGATTAATTATTGCATTTGAATGTGAAGTTTTGATTTATGGCACAATCAGGTTTTGTCATCCAGTTACCAATGATTGCTGCCAAACTAAAAGCCCTTGCAAACCACCAAAGAAGGTCTCTAATAGGGTATTGTTTGCAAAACTAAGGAGTCAAGGGTTGTTCAATCACACACAAGCCTGCTAAGGGCCCATAGAAGTCAGGAGGGTGAAATTAAAACCTCTGCCACATTTGCTGCGGACTCTACTGAGGACTTTTTAGCCCATGCACAATGGTAACTTGTCTCATTAGGGTCTATAAGATTTTTTTATAGCATTACGGGCAGGAAGAAGAGGCAGGTAAAAAAAAACCAAACCCAAACCTGGTGAAGTTTTCCACATTGCAAAGCCAAGGGGACATCTAGCAGAAATAAACTATTAACCACCATCTCCCTTTGTCTCAGATAAAGAAGGGTAATTAAAAAAACACCCTAACCCTAAATCAGGATTGTGGCAGGCTGCAGGCACGTAACCACCGAGGTGTTGAGCCAAACCTTCTCACAGTCACCCAACCCCACAGGCATTGCCTGAGGACCTTCCCACACGCTCACAGCTTCACTTGCCCAGAGCTGCCCCAGTGCAGCTCCCGCAGGGCCCCAGCATGAACCAGCAGTCGCTTGGTGCTGGGCCAGGGTGCCCTGAGGGACCGAGGCTGCGCAGCGCACCCACAGCTTGCTCAAAACCACCCAACAGCATCCGGCACATCTCGCAGCAACCGCTCTCCTCCAACAGCGAAAGGGAAGCGCCCACCTTTCACTGCAGGGCATCCTGCTGAGAGCACGCAGGGAGCGAGGGACGGTCAAGCGGGGCCAGGGAGCCGGAGGGACGGCAGCCCTGCAGCGCTGAAGGCCATGGAGGGACTGAGCACCAGGCTTCGTAGGCAGTGAGGGCTCAGCCTGGTCCCCTGCCGAGGCTGATTGCTGGGGTTTTAGCCAAAGGAGGCAAAATGCACTAGTTAACCTAGGTGAAAGGACAGAGCCTCTAATCTGACTTTCATGTGATCCTCAACCACCAGCAGCTCCCCCTGATGAGGAGGAGCAGGGATGCTCTTGCAGCAGTGTCACCACAGCTGGATACCCAGCAGGTGTCCAAATCCCAAATGTGAGAGCCCCATGCTTGATCCCAATGCATTTTGCCTGTAATTCCCCACTAGCTCACCCATCTCCCAGCCCGGCATGGGTGCACGCTGGTTTCTCATCCAACCATCTGCTAATGAAACCACTTCCACTTTTCCAGGCTCATGTTCAAGTCTCCCATGTGAGAAGCATGCCCTTGGCTCTCAACAGCTTGCCTCGCCGTGTGTTTATCTTGGACATTTAGCGCTCATGAGACGTGCTTGGGGACAGGAGAGCAATGGGAGCTGGGGACAAGAGGGATCTCACCCAGTTTCCTTCTGCTATGCGTGCTGATTTTGGCTGGGATGGACTTAATTATCTCCATAGTAGCTAGTATAGGGCTGTGTTTTGGATTTGCGCTGGAAACGGTGCTGATAACCCAGGGATGTTTCAGTTATTGCTGAGCAGGGCTTACACAGTGCCAAGGCCTTTTCTGCTCCTCACCCCACCAGCGAGCAGGCTGGGGTGCCCAAGAAGCTGGGAGGGGACACAGCCAGGACAGCTGACCCCAGCTGACCCCAGGGATATCCCACACCATATGGCGTCATGCTCAGCATATAGAGCTGGGGGAAGGAGAAGGAAGGGGGGGGCATTCAGATTGATGGCATTTGTCTTCCCAAGTAACTGTTACGCATGATGGAGCCCTGCTCTCCTGGAGATGGCTGAGCACTTGCCTGCCCATGGGAAGGAGTGAATGAATTCCTTGTTTTGCTTTGCTTGCAAGCATGGCTTTTGCTTTAGCGATTAAACTGCCTTTATCTCAACTCATGAGTTTTCTCACTTTTACCCTTCCGATTCTCTCCCCCTTCCCACCGGGGCAGAGTGAGCGAGCGGCTGTGCGGGGCTCAGTTGCCGGCTGGGGTTAAACCACAACAGACCTTTTTGGCGCCCATTGCGGGGCTTGAAGGGTTCGAGATAACGACAGATTTGATTGGAATGTGCTAGATCAAATTTATAGCTATTATTGCCATTTAGCTATTAATCAGCAGGCTCCTGCCCTTGTCATAGGGCTCGCTTGCCTGACTGTATATTAGAGTCTAGTGCTCGTTAGTGGCTGCTCGTTGCTTTCGCCGCTTGCTGTACTGCTGATCATCTTACTCCGCTGTGCCTGGGAACATTCTGATAACAGCAGTGGCCATGTGCCTGGGCTGGCAGGTGGCCAGGGCATCCGCTGCCCTTTCTCTGCTGCTGTACTGGACAGGCTGGAACTCCAGCGTGACCTCGAGTCGAAGGGACTGCGACCTGCGGATGAGTCCACGCAGGAGCACGACGCCCCAAAGCATCTGTGGCCGTGCATGAGTCCACGCCAGAGCAGGTACATCTCGAGGGGTCTGTGGCCGCGGTTGTGTCTGTGCCACAGCAGGTATACCTCTGAAGGGATTGTGGCCCAAGGGTAAGTCCGCGCTGGAGAAGGTATGCCTCAAAGCATCTGTGGCTGTGGATAGGTCCATGCTGCGGCAGGTACAAGTGAAGCATCAGTGGCTGTGCATGAGGTCATGCTGGAGCTCTCAAAGCATGTGGCCATGGGTAAGCCCACGGCAGAGCAGGTACGCCCCCGGAGGGACTGCAGCCATGGGTGAGGCCACGCTGGAGCAGGTCTATCTCTGAAGGCATTGTGGCCCGTGGATAAGGCCACACTGGAACAGACGCGCCTCAACGTAGTGAACAAATTCCTTATTTTGCTTTGCTTGCACGCACAGCTTTTGCTTGACCTATTAAACTGTCTTTATCTCAACCCATGAGTTTTCTTACTTTACCCTTCCGATTCTCTCCCTCTTCCCACCAGGGGGGAGTGAGCGAGCGGCTGTGTGGGGCTTAGTTGTTGGCTGGGGTTAAACCATGACACTACGTTAGCAGCAAAGGAGGAAAAGTAATAGATTCGACAAAAATGGAGATCCACCATGGGGTCGATACAGCCTGAGCCTGATTTCAGGGAAGGCTACATGGCAATGACCCCTATTCTTAAGGGCTTATGGCTCCAAATGAGCTCGTCACACCCTGCCGCGTAGCTCTGCACCATCTCTGCATCCCACCACACTCTTCCTCCCTGGCATCAAGGCTCAGCCATGAGCACAAGCCAGGAGGCTGCAGGCCCTTGACTCTGCAGCATCAAAGGCAGATACTGTTTCCTGCCTTAAAAAGCATGCACAAAGGGGAAAAGAGGCAGGAAAACAATCCACGTCCTTTCAGAGCTGCCAAAATACCTTGCTGGGAACGCAGAATATCTTTCTTTAATGGCCCTCCCTTTGCTCTTAAACACCTGTAAAGCAAAACACAGGAAAAAAGCCCAAAAGATGCTGAAACTGAAACCATGCACTCCGCATCACCCTGAAGGACGTGTTTCAGGTTAAACCACTGACCCGACAAGGTCTTTCTTTGCCCACTTAGGCCTTGGCAGTAGCTACTGCCAGCGAGAGGCAGCAAGCTCTGACGCATGGGTATAAGATTGCCTCCAGTTGTGGCAGAGAGAGAGGAGGCCACAAACACCTTCAGCCATGGGGAAAATGAGAGTGGAGAGTGCTGATTCATGGGGCACGGGGCTCTGAACTGCGGTTGGAGGGGACACACAGGGGAAGCTTTTTCCATCCCCTGCTCTCCTGTGCTGGGCTGGACCTGAAATGCAGCTCTGTGGGAAACAAAGGTCTCTTTGCAGAGGATCCAAGAAGGTGAAGTCAAAGCCTCTATTCCTCCTTGCTTGCAGTAAATCCCTCCAAAATTAACCATAATAAGGTTTGACTGCAGCTGCAGCTGCAGGACAGTAGTATTGGAGCAGTTTGATGTATCTGTGGTGACTTTGTGGTTGCCTTCCGGCTGTTGCATGGAGACATCAAGGCATCAAGGCACGCCAGCCTGACCCCATCACACCCGGCAGGGAAATCGAGCACCAGAGCAGGAGCTAGCAGGCGGCAGAACGAGGCTTAGCAGGTCTGTATTATAATTTAAGAGCAGGCTTAAGCATAAAGTCATCTTGTTTCCAGCCTGATTTTGGACAGCCCAGCAAGGCCATGTCCCACCATCCCCATCAGAGCAGCCTGGCTCCTCCTGCCTCTCCCCGTGCTTGCAGAGACCAAGACTGGCAGAGGTGGCAGGTCGGCCACACACCAGTCCTGGGGGCACCTAATGGGAAAACACAGCAAAGGTTGGATGGGGTATGGATGAGTTTATCTAAGGGTTAGTGGACATGGAATACAGTCTAGTTTTCCCTTATCAACTTCTTTGGTCCATGCTCCATCAGCACAGGATGCTCACATGTTCTCAAAGGTGCTTCTCCAAAGATGCACACAGAGCACGGATTTGAACCAAAACCAACCCAGGACGGCTGTGGCATCACCGCGCTGCCACCGACATATCGCTTCGGTCCTCACAGGGACAGGCCGGGTGTTTTGGGAGCCGCCGAGCAATGAGGAGGAGGCTGCGAGGCAGCTGAAGAGCAGGCAGAGGAAGGACGGGCAGAGGAAGGCTGCCACCTGCTGTCCATAAAAACCTCTCCAACTCATAAAATGGGACAAAAGCCAGATCTGCACATGCGTCTTAAAACACAGGTTCATGTCCCCATGGTGCGGTCCTCCAGGGTGGAAGAGCCACCAGCAACTCAACCCAGGTGGAAAGGGGAAGACCACAGAGGACACTTGGAAAGGGGAGAGCACCACATCCCAATGGGATGGTGAAAATCACCCGTGGACAGCAGAGAAAGTGTCCTGTAGGACATTTGTCCAACCCACTCTGACACCAGGAGCCACGATTAAGAAAACCAAGAAGTAACACGACAAGCACTGCACTGGCTGAGCGGAATTTCTCTTCTCCTGAGACCCCAGCGCTGCAGATAGCGCATGTGTGTTCCTGGGCCAGGGGGACATTGCAAACAGTGTCATCGTGAGCTAATTTGGTGGCATTAATAAATATCCCGTCTAAGTGATGGGTAGGAGATCTGGACCTCTCCTCTGAAGGTTGAGCCAATTAATCTCCTACCTTCCTCCTCTGATGTCAGGCTTTCTCGTAAGGCCATTGTTGGCCCTAATTAAAAGGCTCTTCAAGATGAGTGTCCCCTGAACACCAGCCACATTTTGACAGTGACAATAATTACAAGAAATCTCTTTGGTTAGAAGAATAATAATTACCCAGCCATGAGAAGAAAGGTTCCAGGAGGAATGGACAGTAAGTGGTGGAGAAATCAGGACTTGGAGCCCTCATCTCTTCTGGTGGCTGGGGTTGGGCAAGGGAGAAACACAGCCCAGCTTCCTAAGACTTGTTTTTCTCAGCCCATTGACCATGCTTCTGTGAAAAGGGCACATTTGGTCCCTCAAGCACTGAACCATAGACATTCCTTAGCCAAGAGGTCCCCAAATATCTCAAAACTGCCCCAGAAATGCAGCCTGCCATCAATCAGTGAGCAGCCCTCAAAAGCTCATCTGACCTCCCAGCATCTTCAGGGAGCCGAGGGCTTTGCTCCGTGTCCACCCAGAGCTGTCAGCACCCTCTCCTCCAGGGCCAGAGCCCATTCTTTAGGGCTACCCTCAGCTTTGCTCTTCTCAAGCCTTTTTTCCTTTGCTGGACTCAAGGATTTCCAAAAAAATGAGCCCAATTCCCAGGAGATGCCCCTGCAAAACTATTGTCCTTGGCCTGATGAGTTCCAGATGTTCCCCCAGCTCCTGGGCTGAGCCTGGATGTCCCACGGGGAAAAACGCTGACCCAGATCTCCAGCTGCCCACCGTGCCTCCCGTCATCCCCAAATTGAAGAAAGGATGGTGAACAGCCCCAGTTTCAGATCTGGCCTTGGGGGACAACACCAGGCTTGGATCAGAAGTGGTGTCTGTCCAGCTGATGAGCTGTAACCCGAATTTTACACTGCAGGAAACAGCAGCAAGTGCTTGGGTACCCAAATGCTTCTTTTAAATTTTTGCTCTTGCTTTTTTCTTAATGTTTTTTAACTCAAACCAAAGGTGTTTGAAAGGGCAGCCCTGCGGGCAGAGAAATCATTTCTCCGTGCACGATGCGCTGTGGCAATAAGGGGCCATCTCACCTGAAAGGAGGAAACCGATAGGTCACTCCTTTGGTCCAAGAACTGGAAAAAAATAGAAAAGATAAGAGAAACAGCCACAACAACAACAACAAAAAAACCTTCGCTGAAGGCATAAGCTGAGAAATATGGCAACAACTATATTTCTTGCAACAGCCCCACTTAAAAAATCCTGTAATGATTCATAATGACCCATCCAACTAAAACCAGGAGCACCAATGACCTGCCCGTCAGCTTTTAGCATCCTGCTAACAAGCTTAAAAGCACCGGTAAGGAGAAGAGTTTAGCCACAACCAGCTTGAAGAAGGAAAACAGGATCTTGCTTTTAGGCGACCGGTTGTCTTTGCAGAAGGTAAGTGCCTTTTCCTCCCTTCTTTACTACCAACCTCTGAAGAAATTAAACCAGACTAGTGAAAGTGCTTGGTGATAGGCAACCAGAAGTCTGATTTTCAGCAAATAAAGGGTGGGGGTTGGCATTTCACTCCCCCTGAACTGCTAAGGCATCCAGCAAAGATGAGAAATGTAAAACTCTCTAATTAATCAACTCTTCTGAAAGCTGCTTTTCTGAGCAGCTAATGGTCGGGAAAGTTCTCCAGCACTCTGGTGATAAGCTCAAGACAGAAATATTGCTCCTAGATAGAAAAGGGGAGGTTCGTGATAAAGTTTATTGCAATGAATTATATCTTTAGATTATACAAACCCGTTCTTGTGGCTGTGTGCCTGTACCTAAGCGATGGTAGATGTGCTGATAGGTAATTGTGAGGATGCGATTTCCACCTGCCCCCATCAAAATGCTGCCAAGAGACCGGGGAAGGAGGTTGTCTCATGCTGGATCTGTCCCGTGCCATGCTGCGGGGGGGCTGGGGGGGTCGATGGCAATTGCAACTCTGGACATTTCTATCTCGACTTCTGCCTTCTCCAGAAAGACAAATGCAGATCGTCCAGTGGCTGTACCTCTCCGGGCTGGTGTTTGCGGTGCTGATCCCGGCAGGGTGGCAGATGGGCCCCAAGGACTGGGATGACACGTCCAGGTACGGGGTGTTGGAGGAGCTGGCCCCGGGAGACGGGCGGTGCAGGCGGGGGCTGTCGGAGCGGCTCAGCCCTCTCCGTTACCTTTGCCGCCAGCGCTCCCGGCTATTGCAAGGTGCCTGTTTCTTTTGTATTTATGCGGCCAAGCTCCCTCCTGGCTCTCTACCAGCCCACGCAGGGCCATTGCCGTGTACCCCCTCCAGGATTTCTTGGCTGTGTCAGACCAGAGCTGGCCTGCATGGGGACATGGCGGGACAGAGCCAGGACAGGGTGATGCTTCAGGGAGGGTGCTGAGCCCCCCACCACGCCGTCAGCTGCGCCGGAGGAAAACCCTTTGGGGGCTCCCTGCCAGGGTGAATTTGTGAAAGGGGGGACCCCAACATCAGCTCGCCATCCTGGAGCTGGAGGAGGTTGCTCTAAGCCTCCCAGGAGCAGCAAGCAGGGACCAGGGTGGAGGCACGAACCCACCCCAGCTGAGCAAGACGTAAGGCAAATAATATGGGCTAGGGTATTGCGTATTTGTGGTGTCAGGAGCAAACCTGGCCAGGTTTGGAAGTGTGGTGGGCTGACCCAGGCTGGATGCCAAGTGCCCACCAAAGCCGCTCTGTCACTCCCCTCCTCAGCTGGACAGGGGAGAGAAAATATAACGAAAAATCTCGTGGGTCGAGATAAGGACAGGGAGATCACTCAGCGATCACCGTCACGGGCAAAACAGACTCGACTTGGGGAAAATTCAGTTTAATTTATTACCAATCAAAACTGAGTAGGAGTGAGGAGCGAGAACATGTGTAGGGTAATGAGAAATAAAACAAAATCTTAAAACACCTTTCCCCCACCCTTCCCTTCTTCCCGGGCTCAACTTCACTCCCGATTTTCAGGGGGATGGGGAATGGGGGTTGGGGTCAGTTCATCACGCGTTGTCTCTGCTGCTCCTTCCTCCTCAGAGGAGGGCTCCTCACACTCTTCCCCTGCTCCAGCGTGGGTCCCTCCCACGGCAGACAGCCCTCCATGCACTGCTCCAGCGTGGGTCCCCCATGGGCTGCAGCCCCTCAGGAGCACCCTGCTCCAGCGTGGGACCCCCGCGGGGTCCCCAGCCCTGCCAGCAAACCTGCTCCAGCCTGGGCTCCTCTCCCCAGGGGCCCACAGGCCCTGCCAGGAGCCTGCTCCAGCGCGGGCTTCCCCCAGGGCCACAGCCTCCTCTGGGCACATCCCCCTGCTCCGGCGTGAGCTCCTCCCCGGGTGCAGGGGGATCTCTGCTCCCCCATGGGCCCCCATGGGTGCAGGGGCACAGCCTGGGCTGCACCGGGGCTGCAGGGGAATCTCTGCTCCGCGCCTGGAGCCCCTCCTGCCCTCCTGCACTGCCCTGGGGGCTGCAGGGCCGCTCCTCTCACATATCCTCGCTCCTCACTCCAGCTGCAGTTTGTGTTCCCGGGCCTTTTTTTTGTTTCCCCTTCCTAACTCCGTTATCCCAGAGGCGCTCCCACCGTCGCTGACGGGCTCGGCCTCGGCCAGAGCCGGGTCCGTCTTGGAGCTGGCCGGCATCGGCTCTGTCCGACATGGGGGAAGCTTCCAGCAGCTTCTCACGGAAGCCACCCGTGTAGCCCCCCGCTACCGAAACCTTGCCACGCAAACCCAAGACAGGTAGACCCCCCCGAAAGTGAACATTACTTGTATGTGTTATTATCCCTTTTCTGGAGGACGCTCCGCGCAGTGAAGCCCTGCAGAGGACGCGGTCCCTGCCCTGGGGCCTCATGCAGGGAGGGCACAGGATCCCAGGCGCCCGTGAGCATTAAACCACGTTGTCTCCCCCGCCTCTCCTGAGCAGATGGCAGGCGTACGAATCGCAAAGCGCCCGAAGCTTCGCGTCCAACGTCAAGCGGCACTCGGAAGGCACCTTCACCAGCGACTTCACCCGCCACCTGGACAAGATGAAGGCCAAGGACTTTGTGCACTGGCTCATCAACACCAAGCGGTACAGGTAAAAAGGGGAGAGGGGAGCAGGACCACCATGGGGATACCCTCCCCCCACGCCACGAGCCCCCGCTCCCAGTCGATAATGCAGTTTCAGCTTTCTCTCTCCGGTTTGCGGCAGCTCCACAAAGAGGTACCTGAGCGAGGAGCCCCGCAGCAACCCCTTCCCAGCCGCGTTCCCACCGCTCCCGTAAGTCATCCCAAACAGCAAATGCGGTGAATTAAAACCGAATAAATGAGTCATCTTAAAACGTAGCCGCAAATCAGTGGGTTCGGTGCAAAGGCAGAGTTCAGCTCCCTGTGCCCAACGCCGCTTCTCATTTCCGCTGTGGATTCTCCGGTGTTTACTCGTAATAAAATAAAATAAGGAAAATAAGTTATTTTGGGGGGGGGGGGATTTAATAGTTTACAATGGGATGAGGCTGTTCTGTTCTCACCGTGCTTTGTTCCGACGTTTTACACTTCATTTCAGTGTTAATGCGGTGGGATCGTTTGCATCCATGGGGATATTGTCATGTTCCGGTCTCATCAAAGCAAAGCCGCTGGTGCTTTGCAAACGAGAAAATCACTGCTGCTGTTTCAAAGCTACTGAAGTGATCTTAGGGGGAGTTTCTAGTCCGTGAAGCTGTTTGGTGTTTGTTTGCTTTTTAATTTTAAGGTACAATTAAACGGCAAATCAAGGCATCAGCTTTCCAGCACCATCAGCCTGGGGATGTTGGACGCCTCCGCTGCCGGCAGCAGTCGGATGCTCTGCAGGAAGGATTTCTCCGTCACATGCAGCCGCTTTAACCCATCCGGTGTTTCCCAGTCGCTGCCTCCTAAAGTTTGCACCCGCGGATCAGCCTTCCCTTCAAACGTGGATTTCTCCAGCTTCGCTTTCTCTGTAACCGCTCCCGTGGTGCTGCAGATCCTGCAGCTTTCCCTAAATCCTAATAAAACCTTTGCTAAATCCGGCAGCTGGTTCCTGACGTCTCCAACCCTTCCGAGCATCCCAGCGGGATCCCACGCGCCGCTGACCCGGGGGGATTTCGAGGCACTGGGCTCCGACCCCTGGCTTGGCCCAGGTGCCCCGTTTTTCTCTCAATTCCTCCAGTTTTAGGTAAAAAGGCAATCAGGATGCGCCTGCCTGATCCCACAGACCTGTGCCAGAGGGGATTTTGAAAGAAATTTAAAAAAAAATTATATGAAACTAGAATGTCTTTGGATTTAATTTAATGCTTATTAATTCTATTGCAAATGGTCAAAAAAACCCCGAAAAACACAGGGAGGAGGAACTGCTCGCTCTGGATGGGGCAATTTCTATCTTGTGCCAGTACCTTCACCCCCCCAGTCCCATTTCTGAGCTCCCTGCACACCCCTGGGCTGGCAGAGGTGACACGGGTGACACTGCTGTCCCCTCCCTCCTGCAACGCTGACCTTATTGCAATTACTTGCAGAGAAAAATAAAAAATATTTTTTAAAAAATGAAAATAAATTTTAAAAAATTAAAACATAAAAATAAAATAAAAATTTTAAAAAATTTAAAAATACATAAAAAAAAAAATTAAACCCCACTCATCTCAAATCTTTCCCCACTCAGCTGGTTGCTGCCCCAAAGCCCCAGGGAGATGGATTCCCCCAAATCAGCACTGCCCACACCCCATCACCTCCAAAACCCCCTTAAAAAGCTCCAAAGACGCCTCCGACTCCTCTCCGCCCTTCAGAAGACACAGGAGCACCGCAGCGAGACAGACGAGACTTTATTGTATTATTTTCCCATTACGTTCAATGGGCGACAAGAGAAAAATCAAAGACAGAGCCCGTCAGTCAACGGCAACGCTTCACGGACGGGACCCACGAGACGGTGACACAGATTTCTGTTATTTGAGTTTCACAGAATGAACCCAAAATAAATCAAATTTCAAAAAAAACAACCAACCAAACAAACAAAAAAACCCCACGAAACACACAAAGATTCAAACACACAAAGATTCAAAGTGATAAATAACACAGAGTCCCTTGGTGGATTCCCGCCCCCTCGGTTATATTTACAACACGGAGCATTTCCAAACTAGATCATCTCTTACAATAAAATAAATATATTTCAGCATCTCCAAAGCAAAAATAATTTCTCTATTTCTACATGTAGCACACTGGGGGAAAAAATAAAATAATTAAAAAAAAAAAAAAAAATGTTCCAGCACCTTATTCATTACCTTTTTGACATCTTCTTTCCCCCCCTTAGGGATTCCCACGCACTTCATTTTAAGAAACTTTTTCAAGGGGCCCACGGGAGATTTGGGGAGCTGTTTTAAGGCACCGAAGATGAGGAGAACGCCCAGCACGCATCCCGCATTGGTGGGAAGGGGGTTTGCTGCCAACTGAAGCATTCCAGGTCACTTAATTTTTTTTTTTTTTTTTTTTTTTTTTTTTTTTGACCTAAAGCAACTCCAGGAAGATCTTTGAGAGGGTTTTCCCCTCTATGATTTGGCTCCGCACAAGGAACTGTTAAATCCTCCCAAAATAAGGAGCCGTCCACGGGTTTATGGTGTGGAAATGGGGCGGGCAGCTGCAGCGTGGGGTCTCAGCCAGCCCACGGGGTTAAAACGACCTTTTAGACGGCCTGGAGTCATGTTATTGAGACCTCCGCTTTCATTTAATTAAAAAAATTACAATAAATAAATAAATAAATAAATCTAGCCCTGTAAATAGCAAAACCAAAGCTTCAAATGGAGAAGATGGCTGCGCTCGGGCACGCTGAGGAAGCCTGGTTTGCTTTTGAAATGAGCACTCGCCGCGGCGGCTGCCATCGCGTTGCAGCACCCTGAGGCCGCGGAGACGCAGACCCCGGCGGGCCGGACCCAGCCCGCTCCTCACTCAACCCGGCATCGTTTGGGCTTTCTTCTTCCCTAACCTGGAGAGAGGCCAGGCACGTGCCGAAAACAATCCCAGCCCCTGGCCCTGGCCCCTGCCAGGAGGGAGCTGAGTCCAGCCGAGGACTGTTTACACAGAGGAAAATAAAAAGGGAAAAACCAAAATTGTCCTGCGGTAGAAGCCAAATAATTCCATTTTAGGGGCAGGGCAGCAATAGGACTGGTACCACAACCACCCAGCTCTGCAGCCAGTGTGGTTCACTGGCTTAATGCTTCTACCTCCATGGGAAGTAAAGTTTATTTTCCAAATGGTGTGAGATCAGGGCTCTCCCCCTGGACCGTCTCCCTCGGGGAGGGAGAGACGCGGTGTCGGAGCAGCCAGCGCATCTCCTGCTCGGAGCCAGGCAGAGGGAGCAGGGAGGCAGCGCAGACAGGACGCGGCTGGGCAGCACGGAGGAATAGCAGCAAGAAAACTCAGGCTTTGCACCTTTCCCTTCCTCCAAGCCTTTTTTAGTTTGGTTTTTTTTTTTGCCTTCCCTTTTTGAAGGACTACACCAGTTTCCTCCCCCTCCGCCAGTCACCATGCCACGCTGGCAACAGCCAAACTATCGTTTGCAAGACCCCACCCCATAAAAGCCATCTGGTTTTGGCCCTGCTTGGCGATGTGCCGCTTCCATCCTTAAAGAGCAATTTTGTATTTTCTTTTCCCCACCCGTGTGCAAGGAGCAACGAGGTGCTGTCATCGCTTTGGGTTGGTTTGATGCACAAAAAGGCTCTGGCAGGGGATGGGAGAAGCCGGTGGCAGGAGGGTTCGAGCCCCCGCCCCCGCTGGGCACGGGGCACCGGCTGCAGCCACCTGAGCCCACGGCAAGGTGGGGAGCTGCAAGGGGACCTTTTCTTCTGGGTTGTCCTCTGCTCCCAGGCTCCACGGTCACCCAACTCGACGGCACCACAGCCCAACAACCCCCAAAATGCAAAGAGAGCACAAGAACCACCTTTGCTTAACAGCTTCTTCCTGCAAAGCTGCAGGGAAAGGGAGGAGGAAAAGGCATCTTCCCACTTTCCTCCCGGTTGATCCCACCCTGCGAGAGAAAAGACTTTGCAAGGACAGGGGTGAAGAAAAAACTACACGGAGTTGCAGGGAGGTAAAAGGAAGGAAAGCGGAGGCACGACGGAGGGGGCAGCCCAGGGGCACAGAGCCCCAGGTCTCACCTGGCCACTCCATGACCATACCATGTACTCAAGCTATTTGATTTTAAGCGCTCTTTCTATTCAGTTCACAGCCAGGGGACAAGAAGGTGGCATTTCTGCATTTTGCAGCTTCCAGGCTGATGGCAGAGCCAAAGAAAGAAAAGAAAAGATGTAAAACCGAAGCACAGGGAGCAAATGCTTTTCCTTCGCCTTAGCCCCACTGCTTGGATGCTCTTTACGCTGCCCCGCCGTGGAGGGCATCCCTCTTGTACCAGTAAGAGATATAAAAGTGAATTAAAGCAAGGAGCCCAAACCAGACCGAGAACCTGGTCGTGATAAAGACGAAAGTGGAGAATGCGTCAAATATAACAGAAAAATTCTTTTGTACATTCAGAGTTTATATTTGAAAAAAAGAGAAAGGAGAGGAGGAATTAGATATTAAAAAAATAGCACTGAATGATAAAGCGGTAGCAGTCCCTCTACCACTACAAAACCGCAACAACACACGCACGTACACACGGAGGCTTAACAACACCGAACTCCCATTGACTGTGATGTGCACCTCAGTTTGCTGGTCTAGAGAATACTGAATGCCTGAAGCACACCAAGGATAACTGAAAACATCAGCATGGCTTTAATGGGAATCCTCCAACCGAAAAAAAGGGTCTCTCCCCGTGTCTGCGTTGGCACATCCCTGAGTCACGTTCCCACTCCTCTCCTTCAAAGTCAAGATTCCTAAATTCCTAAATATGAAAACAGGGGGGGTGGGGGGGTGGGGAGCTGGGGGGAAGAAAAGAGAAAAAGAGGGAGAGCATCAGCAGCAGAAAGACCTGCCGGCCGCTGCCGATTCAGCCCCGTTTGTGGGACCACCCAGCAGGGAGGAGCTGGTCTGCACGCCACGGTCCTTGCTGCCTGCTCCCAGGGACAGGCCGTTTGCTCGGCACTGCCGGCCAAAGCACGGGAAAACCAGAGGCATGCACCCTCGCTTGCGGAGGAGCACAGTCACATTCACATGCAACCCTTTACCTCTTTCCTCCCCAGATTCAGAGCGTTTCTGTGTTCATAGTGAGAGCCTTCCATACGGTCGTTTTCGACATTTCATCCGAGATATTAATCTCTGAAGGATCAGCCCTGCAATAAGTATTTTACATAGCAATCCGTGATTATGGGAACTGATGCCTCCAAGTGCACTAGCATCAGCAAGAGGAACAGGGGGGCCCGGAGACTCAAAGCTCAGCATAAGCACGGGAGGTTTTGCTACATGAGGAGTTTTGGGAGGCAAGCCTGAGAGCTGCAGAGCAACAGCTCCATGCAAGGGCTCTTGCCGGTGTTTAGCCCTGGAGTGGGCTCCTAAGCCACTGCTGGTACAGATCATGCCCGCAACTCCTCATTTTTAAGTACGAGGATCTCCAGCTAACGTAAAGTCACCAATGATGCAAGTTTTGGGGGTCAAATGCACGTTGTGCAGCCACTCTGCTTGTGGTCAGAGCCCTGCGATCACCTCCTGCAGCCCTGCCCATAAATCTGATTTTCCCACCAAGCTGACTGCTGGTTTCTAAGGGATGCTCAATAAAGATGCAAGTATGGAAATTGTGCCAAACACCTTCAAACTCATCTTGCCGGGGGTCCTGGCACTTGGTGGGGCTTTACCTGTCACTGGTTTGCTTTGGGATATCCAAGTTGCTGGTCTTCCCCAGTTTCAGCTGAACTGAATTTGCAGCAGCAGCTTCCATCATCTTCTGGGACTCCTGATGTAAAAAGGGACAAATCGAGTTCTCTGTCTTTGATCAAAGTGGAGATAAACTGAACACCCAGTAAAAACCATTGCATGCTGCCCTCTCCTTTTGACCTGTGGCAGCTTTAGCTATTAGTGCAGCAGGGTAAAGACCTTTCACTCCAAACATTTTGGAGGGGTTAAAAACACCATTATGAGCAAATCTTTCCATAATAATAATCTTTATTATAAAAAATAATTTTAAAAATTATACTTGTATTCAACTGTTAAGCTCACTGCTAATTTAGGGAAAAAAAGGTTAAGATGTGGGATCCAGGTTATTAGGATCTATTTCTATTTAGTTCTGATCTTCCCCCAACATTTAAAGACAAACTGCGATAGAAACAGGCAATCTCACAGTCCAAGGGAGACGTCCAGCCCTGAGCACCCAGCAAGCGTTACCTCTTCTTCTTTGGCTTCATTTTTGGCATCGTCCAACTTCTTCTTCTTACTTTCTGGCATAAGGTCATCCAGAAAGCTGAGCTCTCGCTTTGAGAAGCAGAAATCCATCACTTTCCGGACAAAAACGAGAGCTAAAACCTTCACGAATAAGAGGGAAGATACGGTGAGGCAGAGATGATGCTACATCTCACTCCAGCGCTGCAAACATCCCGCTGCTGAGCGGCGCCGGCTCTTACCATCATGGGAAAGATGATGGCAGCACGGGACACCTTGATGCCCCAGAGCAGGACGAGGCAGATCAGCTGGATCATGGTGAAGAAATGCACCTTTCGCAAGGGGACGTGCCGCAGGTAGATAAAATCTGGCTGGTGTTTTGCCGGCATCCAAAACAGCTTCAAGCGATCGAAGAACTGCAAAATAAAAGTGAGAAGTTGCCACCTTGGGACCACAGAAAGTTTCTGGCTCTGAGACATGGAAGGAGTTTTCAGGATCTTGTGTGCAATGAGAAACTGTGGATCCCACTAAGTTCCTCCTGGGAGCAGCACCCACTTTCCCCTCGCTCCATCTATAGATCAGCTTGCCCATGAGAGCTGCTCACCAAATTCCAATTACTCCACGTTATTCCATTATTAGCATTTCTTAGCCCGCTGAACCCCGCAGCAAGGATTTCCCCCAGTGGCAGAAATTGCCTTCCCTTTGCGCTGAATTCCCCATTTTCACGTAAGCAAACACTGACCTACCCTAAACCATGAAACAGAGCGCGCTGAACTTGCCCGGTCCTCCCAGCCCTATATGTCTCCTGTGCCTCCGCCAACCTTTTTCTTACACAAAGTATTTTCATTGCTTCCTTTCGGAGAGGTTTTTTCCCCATGCCACTGTTTTTTTCCTGCTTCTACGGAGATGAAATACCAGGGAGCAGACATGCTGCACACTGTAAAAAAGTCCATACCTGAATTCCTCTGAGCGACGACACACCCATGTAGAGAAAGACACCATAAAGCACAGGCATTGGTATAAACTGAAAAAAAGAATGCAATAATTTATTTTTTTAAATTCCATGTTCAGTATTACCACCCTCTTCTGCAGGCACTGCCTAAAATTGCCTAAAGCCTTCCCAGTTTCCACATGGTTAGAAATCTGTCAGATTTTAACCAGTAGAGATTTTGTGCGTGAGTGAGCTAATGCTCTGCTTTAGGCTGAATTTTTGAGTTACATTTCATCAGAATAATCCTATTTTCCAGAAAGGTTGGAGGAAAATAGGTAATTTCACCCATGCTACCATATCCCATGTTCTGTGATGGTAGAAAACCATTTCTACATATTCTTGTGGCAACACGCAAAAACAACGTGCCTCCTTTTAGCCTAGAGATGAGATTATTTTGTGGGAGGAACACACAAGGAAGCCCATGGAGATGATTTTAGTGTGTTTAGCTACTAGGAACAGCTGTTCTGAGGCATTTGGGGGAACAAATTGCAACCGATAAAGTGCTGCCTGTTTGAAAGAGAGCAGATGTACTGGTCTGAATACGCTTAATTGTAACCCATAAACACAGGTGGGCCTGAAAGACACCTGAAAATTAAAGCAGTTGTCTTGCTCGCCTGCCTCAAGCCCACCAAACTGAGATCTGAAGGGCTGGAAAGCATGACCGAGGCTGGTTCCCACCGTGGGTCAAGGCCCAAGGTTTGCGATCACCTTCTCCTCTGCTCCACAACTGCTCAGGCCTGGAGAGAGTGGACTATTTTTGTATAACATCCAAAAAGCTTGTGGTTATTGGGTCTTTTGCATTTTCCTCTTACCTTTAGCACAGAAGTGAAGAAGACAGAGCAGCCCATGAGCACAAAGATCATCAAGCCAGTGACTCTCTGCTCTCGTATCCCCAAAAACTTGGGTTGCTCTCCCGGAGCTGAGCAGTCAGACTCTACTTTGAGGCTGTTCACGTGGGTGATGGACAGGACGGTCGCCGCCACAAACCAGGGCAGCCCCATCACGGAGCACACTCCGAGCATCACGGCCACCATGAAAAGGTCCAGGTGGTAGCCGCATCCTTTCTGCAGGGAGCAAAACAAGAAACAGAGCATCCTACAGCACAAGAGCAAGGACAACGTCGCAAGTCAGACTCAAACCCTACTTGAGCTCAAGTCAACTTCTTGAAAATTTAAAACAGGAATTGGAAACAAGTAAGGATGTATCCAGTCTTTGTGTAAGCACCTTGGATGAAAATCTGGCAGGAGTTTAGAGAAAATGGATTTGGAGAGTTTGTGTGATATCTGCTTCTCAAAAAAAAAAAAAAAAAAAACCCCACCACACTATTTTTTTCATTCATAAAGAAATTTCCACCACTTGCAAATAAGATGCAACTCTGAGTTATCCCTGGCAGCTCTTCAATACGGTTTGTTCTCCCAGCTGGTGCTGACATTCTAAAAACAAAAACACTCTTCTATATTGCTCTAAGATTAATTTGCTGCTCTGAAAGATTGCTCATCTGAACTCCCCTGTCGTTTGCTCCCTGTGTCATCATTAATCCAGGATAGCATCCTGCCACGCAGCCTGACATTGTCCCAAACCAATGCCTTCACAAAGCGTTTGGAGTAGGAGCTTCTCCCCATACCTGCAGCCCAGAGTGGGTTGGGGATGGGGTCATCTCTTGCAGCCCCTTACCTTCAGCCTGTGCTCCTTCCTGTTCACAATAACGGCAGTGATCTGCTGGTCCATGAATATCAAGATGGTGCAGAGCAGAGCTGGGATGAGCGCCGCCAGCACTGTCCACCAAGGGTTGGGTCCTATGGGGTTGATGAACCACCCACGGTCATCTCTGGTAGGCTGCAACAAAGCACACACATCAGGATCATCTCCCAGCCCAGCCACTTCACTGGCTTTGATTTTCCCTCCATCCCTGTGTCAGAGCATCTCCCAGCCCTGGCTTCATGCCACCCTCTCACATGGGGTTCAGCAGTGCCAGTGTCCTCAGTGCAAGCACCTAAAGATACTTCTCCTGTAGGTATCTACTTTTGGGGCGGTCTTCTCATTTCCAGAAGGAAACGATACACTTGGAGATGGAAGAGGAGATGGTCACACCACCAGCATCTCTGCCAGACTCAGCCCTGTCCTGCCCTGACATCACCGTGTGGCATCCCCAAGGGCTGAAACGAGCTCCATGCCAAAACACCCCGTTACCTTGAACATATGGGGGACGTGGAGCTTTGGTGATGGGATCCCAATCATGAAGTCAATGAGCACCATGATGACGATGGTGAGGAAAACAGCAAAGTCACTTATTGTGGACCGTACCTGGGGTAAGAAACCAGCACTGAAAGGGGCATCGCAAACAGAGCCATAACATGAAGTGGAAAAGTTGGGGGCATCAACAACATTAAGGCTGGTTAACAAAATCCCACCACTCTGAGGACATGCAGCCAAATCCCTTGGTTAGATACTGTTGCTGTGTTTGTCCCTGTGAGATCTGGTGTTAGACAATTAAAAAAGTTTAATTAGATGGAAAAGGGTTGTTTTAATTCAAACCTTAAAAAAAAAATTAAAAAAATAAGGAAAAAGATGTCTGCCACTACAGCCACACTCACAGCTAAAATGGGAATAAGGCACTGAGGCATCATTTGTTCCTCAAAAGGAAGAAATGGTGTCTTTTTCTATGGCAGCTCCTCATTTGAATCAACTTTCCCCTTGAGCACATAATGAACAGAAGGTGAAAAAAAATAACTTTGGAAGACCTGATTTCCTGCTGCCTGAGCAAAAAAAAGCTGCTCTGGAGCAGGTCACGAGGCAGGTGGGAAATGCTACAATCGTTTTGCACTCATGGAAATGAGTGAGGGACATCCAAGCTGACGGAGAGCTTGGCCTTCAAGGTCAATGTTTCCCAGCTTGACCAAGTGGTGGCAAATACTGCTTAGTGCTCCAGGAAAGCCATTTTGGGAAATGAGTGTGGAGACTGCTGCTGGCCACCATCTTCTACCTACTCTGGTTGGGAAGTAACGGCTGGTTTTAAACTTCTTCAATAAGCTTGACAGGACAAAGGTGGAGAAGAAGAGGATGCAGCACCAGAAGAGGACATTAGGTGTGTATGGGCCATTGCGTCCACAGGCAGGTCCTTGAAACTCTCCATGCAAATACCGACATTCCTGGAGAAACAGAGCATCAGGACACAAAGGCAGTGCACATGCAGCAAGGAAACCTCAGATAACTAGGGGGTTTTTGAGGATCTTGGTCCAAGATCCATGACCTTGTGACTGCTGCTGCTGATGGAGATTTATATTCAATGAGCAGCAGCAGCTGAACAAGTGACACATTGAACTATACAGAGGAAAGCGGAGAGATGAGATGTGATGGGACGTCATACCACAGACCCATGGCACATCCTCCGCTTAAATGTCAGGTAACCATGGCTGAAGACAACACCAGAGGGGAAAGAAATGCTGGAAACTCTTGGGGATAGAGAAAGAGGGACCAGGGAAGGAGGGCTAAGACAACCGTGATAGGAAAGGAGAAGAGACAAATCGTCCCTTCCCAGTGGAGGGCTCACAGGACATGGCCAAGAGGAGATGAAGATGTCCATAAGAGCTGCCCATCCTACGCCTAGGCTCTGCTTCCAGCCACAACAGCCCGAGAGGCTGCTCAGACATGCAAATTTATGCATGTACCTACAGACAGCGCTGTCTGAAAGCAAGGCCTGGAGTTATTAGGAACCAATTAAGGAAGCCAATTACTACCTTCAAGCATGAACTTAAGTCCTCCAACTGCTACAATTTTCAAACCACCCACTTAACCTTGCTCCTAGTCAGAAATATTGTCCTGCAACAGGGTTGAGGAGGACAGTTATTACCCACAATGTTGGGGACAAGGTGGGCTGGACAAGGTGGACTCTCCTTCCCAGGACAAAGCAGGTTAAAACCATGCACTAGATTTAAGCAATGACTTTTCAAGAGTAGCGCTAGCACTGTTTGAAGCCCATCATCACCTGAAGGGCTCTGAGTTTTGCACCATGCGAATGCCCCTGGACCCCGTGGCCGTGGCCTTCAAGGTCACGTGAGGAAACAGTGGCTCGGGGCACTTACAGTCACCGTGAGGTTTTCCCAGGCAATACGAGACGTGTTGATCTTGCTGCTCTCCCAGAAACGCAGGGTTTCGTTGCTGGGATGGGTCGGTGCCTCACACTTACAGCTGGGAGGAGAGAAGCCAAGACAGGGGTAAGGGAAAGGTGACAGAGGTGCAGCCCTGAGCTCCTGCCAAGGCACAGCGGCATTTTAGGAGGGAAAAACCCACTAGTAGATGGTGAGGAGGTCGAGCTTGCTGTGCATGTGTACAGGGTAGGTCTCTCGCAGGTGACTCAGCTTCTCTAGAGCCTCATAGATGAAGATGATGCAGATGAGGGAGGCGAAGGCTTCTTCGGTGAAGCGGGTGATGTAGCACACCAAACAGCTGGCATCCGTGGCCACCAGCACTATGCAGAAGAAGGCGGTCCACAGCCCAATGCACGCCCGCAGAGAGAGATAGGAAAGCGTGTACTCCCTAGGAAACCAAAACAAAACGAAGGGTGGAAAGGCCAGCAAGAGGCTCAGAGCCATGCCTTCCTTCAGGGAAAATTGGGAGCAATTTAGGAGCATGTCAAGGCTGCGGATGGTAAATGCAGTTTCCGTGTACTACTACAGACAGCCTCAGGGCTGTGGTGCAGGGTGTGGATCTGCAGGAGGAGAGGCCAATTATTTAATTATCATTATTTAGCAATTATCTCGTGTTAACGTCTTGGAGGCTAATTGAGGTCAAGTCCCTGTTGTGGAAGGTGCTGTTCTCCCACATCACCCTGATGCCTCAACACTGAAACCAGCTGGTTTTGTACCCAGTCGCCTGCTGCCAGCAAGTTGGGGCTTAATAATAAATTTAATTGCAATAAGGGTGTAATAAGGATCAAAGTCATCACAACAAAAGGATTGTCATGGAAAATTTCACATGAAAAGCTTCTACTTTTTCAATAAAATCATCAAAACTCAAAATATTTTAGCAGAAAACTATTTGGATAATTGGGCAAAATATTTCCACTGCCAACAAAAATCAGGTTTTGCCTGGTTTTGTACTCAGAGGAAAGCAAATATTCCCTCATTCCCAAACCAGAGTGATTTGTCTCATCTTCCTTGTGCATCCACATCCTTGTGGTTTCTCCTCCTCCTGCTGCTTCACTTTAACCTTAAAAACCCCAAATGACCCCATCATTGCCCCTTCAGAGAGCAAGGGCTCTTGCATCATCACATACCAAAGCAGCAGCGTGCAGTGTCTGTGACACAGAAGACAACTTAAATCTAACAACTACTACTAAGAAAAACATCTTTTCTCCATTACTGCCTTCTTCTGAAGGCTCTCGCAGCACCAGCTACGGCAGCCAGCCTTACTTGCAGAATTTGTAGAGGATCTTTTCAAACACAAGGACGGGTCCAGTGCTGCCAAGGATGGTGAGAGGTTGGCCAGCAAAGAGGGAATACACCACACCGGTCATGGATGCGCCCAGCAGCGACTCCATGGCACTCTGTCCGGGGAAGAGAGGAAGCGCTGAGTAAATAAATCACTGGGGGGCAGGGGGGAAACAAAGCAAATTCACTGCAGCAAAGGACTTTTGCATGAGTTTTATCCTCCCCCATGCCACCTGACAGAGAGAGGTGCTCACTATGTGGCCATTGGTAGCCTCCCCAAGCAGTCCCCCGAAGGTGATGACAGGGGACATGCAGGCACAGTAGAGGAAGAGGAAGGACGCCAGACACTGCAGGCTCAGACCATCCCGAAAGTCGCTCCAGAACCACGGGGCTTTTCGCTTCACATCCAGGATCAAACCTCCAAAGAGCCTGGAGGAAGGAAAAAAAAAAAAAAATAGACTAGCTTCCTGGAAGATCACATTGAGTTTTCTTTGCTGCAAAAGGACAATCACAGGCACAGAAGAGCTTTCACTGCTAAAAAGAAGCAGTCTCCTTCACCCATTTTATACCCAGTTGAAACTCAGTCACACAAAAATTCCCTCCAACAAAAAGAAGGACCTAACCTGAGAGCCTATCCCCTCTTATTGCAACAGTCCCTTGCTTTGAGAAGCATCAGGGCTCTACCTGGAGGTATTTACACATCTGTTTCCACCCCAAATCAAGAAAACCTGTGTGCAGTGATGCTGTGGCTGAACTCAGCTGCCCAGATCACCCACCTGCCCAGCCCAAAGGATCAAGCTGGTAATGTGGAGCCCCTTCACTGAACCAACTAACCCCAAAAACCTGCTAGAAGGGAGGTGCATGCTCAGATTTTAGAGGCAAACAGAAAAAAACCCAAAGTGTTAAAGCTCAGACCTTCCTGTCCGCTCCAGTTCAGGACCACTGTGTTTCTCTGGCTTGCTATGAGAAGCATTGTCATCAAGAGCTCCTGGCATCTTCCTTTTTTCCTGTTAAAATGGAAATAAGATAAACATATGCATTTGTTTTGTTTCTGGTCTGGGTATGTGACTGTGTCAAACTGGGACCTTGTGAATTTGGGCCCCTGAACAGCATCCCCAGCCGGGCTGCCGTCCTGTCCGTCCCCCTTGCCGCCTCCCTCTGCCGCAGCACCCACCTGTGAAGGGACATTTTTCGGGGGCTCAATTCGGATCGATGGATCCCACTCTCCTGGCGGCAAGACCGTGACCTGATCCAAAAACTCGTCGATGCCGGCCACAAGGTCAGCCCGGTTCTTGGCTTTATAGGCAACATCATGGAAAACCTGCAGATAGGAGGCAACCTGGTGTAAGGACAACCCATCTTGGATGTCCTAACCAGTTCAATAAGCTCTTGGCTAAATGCAAAATAATTTTCCACAAATTTCCTCCTGGAAATGGCAGGAAATATTCCCCCAAAAGGAAAAACCTGTCCATTGTGGTACTTGTAATCATCTCCTCCCTGAGGCCCCCATCCCCCATGGCACACCATACCCTTCTGCTTAAAGAGAAGTTTTACTGGCCCTGGCAATGTCACCACTGGGGACAGCGTGCTGGGGACCCTGGGGCAAGGGACGAGGTGCAGGATGCACCCCAGGTGGGATTTCAGCCTCCAGGATGTGGAGTGATGCAAATCTGCATGTTTGCTTTGGGGTGCAAATGAAGGGTGGGCTATTTGGAGAGCTGTGAGCAGCTGGGAGAGCAAATCCTCTTCCTCACTACTACAGAGACAGGGAGAGCTGAAGAAAGCCAAAAATGACCCAAGAGATATCTCTTATCTCATCACACCTCATCCGTCATGATAGTAGCCATAGACCTGCCGATCTCATGGTACTGATGGGCTTTTCCTTCTGGTCCAAGCAAAACAAACAGGAACCTGGGCAAGAAAAACAAAATGAGAGAGAAGAATATGTCCTTTGCTCAAAGGGCACCCAAGGAAATCCCCGAGAGCTCCCGCCCAGAGCATGGCTTGAGAGGGGACACATAGGCTCACCGACTTCGCAATGAATTTGAAATTCATCAAAACCAATCGCAAATTTAATTTTTGGGCCAACTTTCATTAAAATTGGCCAGTGGGTTTAAAAGATACAGCAGGAAAGGGAGAAACAAAGGTGAGGAGATGCGAGTGGGAGAAACGTGCTTGCTCCCACTGGCCTTGTTCCCTTGGGATGCCAAACTGATGCATGTGATTTAATGTTGTTTTGTTGGGGTTTTTTTTAAATAAAAACTTTGTGCTTCTCATTCAGACCTTGTTGGGATGGGGACTTCCGTCATGCCCGAGAGGAGGACAGCCGGGGTCAGGCGGACAAATGCCACGATGGGCTGGCGAAGGAAATCCAGCTCCCCTACGAGCACGTTGGATGCTTCAGCCCCAGTGGGAATTTTCTTCATGAAGTGCAGCTCCGCCTGGGCATGACAAGCAATTTTCAGGCAATTACCCCAAAAGCAAAGCCCACAGGACTCTGCAGCATACTCTACAGCCAAGTTTGAAAGAGTAAATCTGGCCCTAAAGGCGTAAGAAAGCTACGAGAGTCTCACCTTGCTTAAATCCATTGCGCTGGTCTCATGGTTCACCCCATTTTTAGCTTCTGCAGTGGTGGGAGAAGGATGAGGAGTGAGTGTTTGGGCTGGTAGGAAAAAGACAGACACTCAGAAAGATGGACAAGGAGCAATTGGGATGCTTCTCCTTTGCCAGGACAAGTCTAATGGGGCCAAAGCGCTGCAGAAACCTTCACCTGGTGCCAAACCCTGTCAGAAACCTTCACCTGGTGCCAAACCCTGTCAGAAACCTTCATCTGGTGCCAACCTGTCAGAAACCCTCTCCTGGTGCCAACCTGTCAGAAACCCTCTCCTGGTGCCAAACCCTGCAGGAACCCTCACCTGGCTTGTCAAGGAAGTGCAGGTCCGACTGCTTCTTGCTCACATCAGCAAACGAGCGGACAATGGGGAGAAGGTTGTTTCTTTTCTTCTCATTCTGATGGTGATGCTTCTTCAAAAGGACTTCTCGAACTTTTGCCCGCATGCGCTCGTCAAACTCTGTGGACTGTTCTTGCTGGCCCAGGACCATATCTGGGGATGGCAAAGGGAAATGAAGCCGTCAGACAGAACGCGCCCCCAGGTCCCAACCCTGAAGCCCCCAGGGAAGGGCGTGCCACGCAGGATACTCTAATGTGGGCTCAGCCTTGCTTAGCGAGACATTTTAATACAGTTCAGCCCTTGCAGCGAAAGCAAGAAATTTCTTTTGCTAAAAAACATCATCCAAGTGCTTATTCATCACTCCACTAAGGTAATTATTTCCCATTCTAAATAATGCAATTTTCTTGCCCGATCTGGCTTTTCCGTCTGACTCTACACATTTAACCAAATTATAAGCAATCTATAGCACAGACTTTCCCAGAGTTTCCTTGGCCGATTGACTGCAATTTGCCGAGCCCAGGGAGAAATGTGCTAAGAACGGCTCTGACTTCTCCAGCTCTTGAAAGGGCTGAATGGAGACCTGCCAGTCAAAGATAATTTCTCCAAAGCTGCTTTTTCAATTAACTTCAATTATCTTCCCCACGGAAATACACTGCTTGGTCATCTGCCAGACAAACTCTGCCTTTAAAACTCTTAAATCATGGATGTTAAGGCAAAAGAAAAAAAAGAATGTGAGGAAATGGCTTGTAATAAATAGTTTATTTAAGCAGGTTCAGTTCTTACGCAGACTCCATATTTCTAAGAGCAGCCTGCTAAGCCCTGACAGAGACTCCTTTATGGCTGGAGAATATTCTCTAATCGCTTCTCTAACCCCACAAATTGCTTTCAAAAGCATCCCATATCGGAAGAAAAAGCCGGTGTGACTGTTGCATGCCCAGTCTACATCCAAAAACAACTCACAACTTAAAAACACAGTGGGACTTCCGGAAAAGGACATGCCACTGGGGCAGGGTTTGATTCGGGAGTGAAGGGCACCACAGCAAACTGAGCTCAGCCGTTCCCGGAGGGATGCACTGCCCACAGTACCTGCAATCTCCTCAATGCTGTTGGCACAAATGTCCAGCAGCACCGTGCCATTGATGATGCAGCTCCTCAGCTCAAAGAGGCTGTGCAAGGACAGCGTGGCCACATAGGGCTTGCTCCAGCGCTCACCACCATCTTCCACGTCCTCCTCAAACTTCAGCCACCTGCGGACATCGAGTGCGATCAGCCCCATTGCAAGAAAACAGCCCCAGCTCTGCAACCCCTTCAACAGAGCTACGGGGTAGCGAGAGGAGAAGGCTCCTCACATCAGCACCTGCAGCTGCAAAAGCTTCGTGTCCCAGAGAGCGGAAAGCAGAGCCCGCGGGCACTGATGGCCCGGGGACTCCTCTTCCACTGCAGCTGGCAGCAGGGATTTACCTTGCCGTTTCCTTCCACTCGGCATCTTCGCCCTCTTTCACGCAGATCTCATCCAGCTCAGTGAACAAGTCGTGGGGGACATGCTGCTCGTCCTCCTCGGTCCCAAGGATGAACTGCACCCGCTGGGATGGGGTGTCTTGGGGCAGAAGACAAAGCCCTGTCCCATTACCACGCCTGAATACAGCCTGTCACACTCACATGCACAGTGGGCATTGGGCTGGCACCAGGTCAGCCATAAATATTGGGCTGGCCCCTCTCCCCTGGGTCTGTCCGGGCTTGCACAGAGCCACGGAGAAGGAGAAGCATCTATTCCACCGCTGCATAAGGATGGGCAGCTTTCCTTCCCCACATTTCCATTTTTAAAGCCAGGATCCCTCTAAGGAAGACGAGCCTAAATCCATTATGCATTTAACTGCCTTTAAAAAAAAAAAAAAAAAAAAGAGAAAAGTTTGGAAAACGAGGGTCTCGCTAAATAATGCCACTTTCCCTCGGTAGAACAGCAAGTCACTCAAACTAGCTTGGACCTGCTTGCAGAAGACCCCAGCACCCACATAACCCCAAGGAGTTTAGTGAATGTTGCAGCGGGACTTACAGTGGTAGCCCTGCCCCGTCGGGGCAGAATCCTTCTCCCGTTCCCGTTTCCGATGCTTCTGGCTGTGGGGTCGGTGATGCCGGTGGCTCTGCCTCACCAGCGGCATCCGCACGCCCACGTACAGGGTCCGGTGGCCTGCGAAAAAGCGGCATTCGCAGCACTTTCAGTATTGCGGCAACGGTTGACGCGGCCAGTGCCTCGCTAAGCCACGGTTAAATCCCAGGAGAAACACCAGCTTCTCTTAATTTTATTTTCACTGATCTTTTTTTCCAAGCCTATTTTACTCGAACTTTGCAAAAAACAGAGCAACAAGTGATGGCTCTGGGTCATCTAGAAGTGCCCTGAAAGTATTGAACCTCTTCTCAAATTCCAGCTTCAAGCTGGACAACACTCAGACTTGCTCATTAAGCAGCGACAGAAGGTCATTGTTTTTAAAATCTCTGTATGGCACAAGGTGACAAGAGAAGATCAAATCAGTCCCATGATAATGAACTCCAGAACAAAAAAAGAAAATCACAGCCCCACATCTGCAGCCATCAAATTATTCTCCTGACCTCTCCAAGCCAGGAGCAGCCTCTGCGAGAAAACAAGCTGTGAATTATCTAGCCCCATGGCTAAAACTCGCGCCGCGGCCTCTGCAGAGGCTTCTTCCCTCTGTTTAAAAACCGTAATATTAAAAAATGTGAAAATAACTGTGCTGCTTTATTAAGAAGCACAGCACGCTTTGCTGCACACGATGTTACACCGACCAAGGGGCATTGTAGGGACTTCACACAATGGGAAAATGCGCTGGGCTGGTGGCCCCTCTACCAGGATCTCAGCAGAGACTCACCTTCCAGCTCCTCCTTCTCATAGTGAATATTGACCACGTTGCTCGTTCTTCCCTGGTCAATCACTGCCTCTTCGTCATGTCTCTGTTTAGCAATGAGAAGAAGGTAAAAGTTGGGGCTGAGTGTGTAGAGCACCCGTACACCCTCCTGGACATCATCCACCCCTGCATCCACGTGAGTCCACGAGCATCACGCCTCTGCATGCCTCCTCCTCCAGGCATGGCCCTAAAACACAGACTTGTAGGAGGTTTTTCTTCCCATACCCAAATAAAACAGCCCATAACATCACCTGCATTGTATACGATGTGAGTCTGGAAGTATTTACTACAGGGGGAGAGGGCTGAGTATTTCAGACAAAAAAAAAAAAAAACCTCCTGCTTTGTTCTTGTGGTTCCTTTCCAAAAAAAAAAAAAAAAAAGGATTTCTAAACTGGGAAAAAACCCCAAAACTTCACTTTTGATCACAGCAAGTTTCAGCCTCCAAACGTGATACCTGCAGGACTCACTAGATGGCACTTGGCCACAGGACATGGCCACCAACAACCTCCAAAGGCCCTCAAGAACCTGCAAGGATGAAGCTTCACCTTCAGCCCAACCAGGCTTCGGCTTCCCTCGGTGCAAGCATGCTTTCCACAGAAAACATCAGCTTTCCCCTTGCAAAAGCCAAGGGCTGAGAGCTAATGCCCTCCTCGGCTGAAACACCACTGCCGGCGCTGCATGAAGAGCATTTGTGCCTTAAAAGCCAAAGGAGAACTACAGGAGCAAACAGAAAGAAGGCTTTTTGCTTCTCTTTTCCCCTTGCCACCAGAGCTGGGGAAGGGGATTACCAGGCTGTGTTCAAAGAAATAAAAACCCAACCACGCCTCACACTCGAGTTGCAACTGTGGCTTTGAAAGGGACTCCTGGAACCACTTGATATCTTTATTCACCTCTTTAGACTGCAGTTTGTGTTTTAATTGCTATGCATGTCTCAAATACTAAAGAAAATACGTCACCACCGCTTGGTTTCTCCTTCCTTGCCTGCATGGACAGTAACTAATCCAAGAAAACCAAAATCTGTTCACCTATGCAAAGAAAAACTCTACAGTGCCCGAACACCCTTTAGTTTTCATCAGTTTTCAAATTATTCCTTTATTAAAGACACAAAGAGGAAGGTTTGGGACAATTGAACTGCTGAGGTACATCTTTGCAAGCCCATTGACATCACGACAGAGACCAAAACCAGTTCAAACAAAAAAATATGCCGAGATTTGCACCCAGTTGCTTGATTTCTGAAACTGAAGGTTGAAGAAGAGCAAAATACCAAGAAAACTGGGGGAACCGTCAGGGCTGTTGGACGAAATTCAAGAAGCAAGAGCTACACCATGCACTGGGCAACAGCCCAAAACAACCAAAGCTGTAATTTTCAAGTAAAACTTCAAACGCTGCGCTGGCATATGCTGCCCATTGTACTAATAATGATGCATTAACCATGAAGACTTACTAAAAACATACAGAATAAATAACTTCTTATGATTTAAGCTGCAAACGCTAAAGTGAAATCTGCTTTTTATCGCCCAAATTACTGCTTCGACTGAATAGTATCACCTGCCACCGCGTGGCAGCGATGCTCGGGAAAGCGCACGCCTCCCGCTCACTGGTTAATTTGACGAGCAAGAGGAACAAACACGCCTGTCTGGAAGTGAGTTCACTGGTCCCCGAGTACTAATTTCAGAGCCGACTTGTTGCTACCTCCTTGCCAGCTCCCGGGACTCGCCCACGTTACCCAGCAGCCAGATTATCACGCGCCTGTGGCTTTCCCATCCCCTCTCCGATGACAGCCTCCGCCACCCTCCGTCCCTTCTTAGCAACACACCCCGCTCCCCTCCGGATTTGCCAAAAAAAACCCAAGCCCCAACCTTGGAACAGGTACATGACAAAAGGGCTTAATAAAATGGCTTTAAATCGCAATTTAAATAAAATCGCAAGCTCGAGCGTGTTACACGGGTGTCAGAGTGGGAATGAGCGGAGCGATTTGAGAGTCACAGCTTGCAAACGCCCCGCGGGCAACACACGGAGTGCATCCTTCTCTCTTAGAAACCGTTTTGCCTCCGTGCTCTGCCCAGCGATGCTAAACATGCTCCGGCAGCTCTCCCCCATGCAAAGCACCTCCCCCTGCCCACCCTTCTGCGCTCCAGGGAAATGCCAGGGGGATTCTGGGGAGAGTTTTCCCAATGTTTGGGGGATGCTCAGCCCCTCAGCAGAGCCCCAGCCACGCTACCTGTAACTCTTCCAGCAATGTCATTTTGTAACCCCCATTCCGGTTCATCCTGACGGCAGTCACCGGTTTTGGAGGATAATCGAACCTCCAGATCAATCAGGAAGCCAGATTCCCCCAGGAGACCAGGGCAGCCCTCACCAAGAGGAGCTCCGTGGCACCCAGGGTGCACCAACTCGAGGGACAACAAAAAGTGGCCGTTTATGGAATCAGAACCTATGATGCGTATCCAGGCAGTTACTTCAAGGCATACACCCCGAGGCTACTCCCGCTTGTAAAACTTAGGGGACAGGGAGAAACCAGCCCTGTTTTGAGCAAAAACTATCCGGAATAGAGAAATGGGGTGTAAACGCATCCTGCCGGGCCGAAAGGCACAAGCAGTATTTGGGTGTATTTAAAAGCACAAGCTGCCAAAATACAAGTGAGGTGCAAACCGTTAGGAAAACACACATTACGCGGCAACAGTGACTTTCAACAAAATTTCCTGAAAAGTCAGGACATTTCAGGAAGGTCTCACTTTGGCACGGCCTCCATCCCTTTGGTACTTCAGTAAATCTTCATTAGCCAGACCAAGTCCTAGCATGGTATGGAAATGTCCAGATAAGCGACATTTTTTACTCCCCTCACTTCCTCCAGCTATCTCCAGCTCTACTTTATTTTCCAAGCTGAGCTAATCCGTCATTTCCATGCTGCAAATTCATTTGCTCTAATGAACTTCCTCCCCAGTGCCACTCGGCACAAAGGTTAACTGCCCGGCCTGCCCTGAAAGGTGACACGGGGTGTAAAATAACACGGCGAAGGAAGGTGACACCGAGGTCTAATCAGTTAAAATCAAATTGTGATCCAAGCTCGGATCCCCGCTACTTCTTTATTATTTAGTATTAAAGCTTCAACATAGGAAACGGGACAAGTGGGCACCTCTGGGTCCGTGGTGGGACGCTCCGAGCATCCCACCACCCTTCCCCGGCCACTGCTGCATCCCTGAAATCGTGGCAAGCCTTGCACGGAGATGCCACTGAAGGACCAGCCCACTCAAAACTCACTCAGTCCCAGTTAAGCCACTCGAATGGACTCGGAAAGGTTATTTCATTGAGGAAACTGCTGGAGGAGTTAAGGATTTAATAGAGCTGTGGGGTTGTGGACCTGTGGGCTTGGGATGGGATGGAGCAGGGAGGAGAGATGCCTCCGGAAAGCAAATTATCCCATCCCAGGATGGGCACCAGCACTTGCAGACAGTTTGCCTTCCCTCTCCATCCTTCTCCGCTGCTGTCAGGCACCTGGAAAACATCAAATCGTCGAAACTGGGCTGGGAAAGGGGATGCTGAGCTTTGCGTTGCTCACTTTTGAGTTTTGGAGCACCCAGCATTGTTCCACTTCACTATTTTCTAAGGCTGGCTGCTTCAAAGCTGAATTTATCAGGAGGCTGAAAGTAATTATTACTTGTAAAAATTAAATCAGATATCGCTAGAGCAAAGGAAGAAGGTCTGCAGTGAACCTCTTCATGTCACGAGCTCAGTGCACCCTCTCCCCGCGTCCATCTCAAGAAAACTTCTCCAAATTATTATTTTACTGTGATTTTTTTTGTCCCAGCAGGAGAAAGACGGATTTTTGAGTGTCCTGCCTCAGTTTACCTGTTTCAGTGCAACTCCTCTGGTTAAGAAAGAAAAATCTTTCCCTGGGGAACCTTTGGTGTAATTGAGGATGGGGAAGAGCACAGAGGTTCAGGTCTGGCTTTGAGCCCTCCTGGTGCTGGGGGAGGCCGAAAGCATCGTGCAAGCAGGCAAACCTTGCATCCCGGCCCCCTCGTCCCATCACACACAAGCAAGACTGGTTACCAGCAGCGGGAGGGAGGATTAATGTAATTAATCTCACCCAAAGTGTAATTAATAACACTGATCCCAGTGTTGTTGTGGGATGAGGGTAACAAAGTGGGGTGCTGCTCCGGTGGTAGAGCAGGAGACCCCCTTCTCGCCCCTCTCCATCTCCATCCTGCCCGGACAAAGCCACTGTCCCCGTGGCTCCTCCTTTGCTATCGTGGGGGTCAGCACCATCACCCCACAGGGTCCCCTCCAGCTCCTGGGCCAGGATTTGAGCTGTGACAGGGACTGGACCTGGGTGCTTGCAACAAGAGGGGTCTCCAGAGCTCCAAAGTGGGGCTGCAAGGTGGGGACGCAGGTCACGGCTGAGCATCACCAGGACGTGACTGTCATCCCTCGCTGGGGCAGATGTAAATTCCTTTCACTCCTTCCCGTGAGCTGTAATTTCAGGGCAGATTCATTAATTCCCCACCTCTTGTTTGCCACTGAGAGCAGCTCCTCCAGCTGGGTCCCAGGGTGCAGCGGGGGGTCAGGCAGGCCCTCCCCGGGACAAGTTGATGCTGAAAGAGGGGGGACCACCCAGCTGCCTCCCGCCTGCACCCCAGCACCGGGCGCAGCCATGCAAGCGCCATGTGGGGACAATGGCTGAGCCCCCACCTCCGGTGACTGGGTGGCGTGGGGCTCGGCAGGGAGGGTGGCCCTTGTCCCCCCTCCAAAGGGCCCGCAGCATCACCAGGGGGTCACACCTAGATAAAGAGGAGGGAAGGGGGGCCCAGCGGGAAGCCCCCCAACAGGCATCGTGCAGGTGCCTTCCTCCCCTCCTCACACCCCTCCTGCACCCACCTCGGGCACCCCTCGCCCCCTCCTTTGCGCCCCCGCCCCGCCGCCTTGCAGATGCCTCGCTGATGCCTCGCACCCCCCCTTCGGAGGCCTGGCACCCCCTCGCACATCCCCGGCACCCCACGTTACAGACACCTACCACCCCCCTTGGACCCCCCCACCTCGCAGATGCCCTTCACCCGCCTTTGCACGCCCCTTACGGCCCCCCCACGCACCCCCCCTTGCAGACGCCTCGCCTCCCCCCGGCCCCCCCCACCCCCCCGCCATCGGAAATGCCGCAGTGAGCAGCCACGGAGCATCCTCCGGCCGCACCGGCGGCACGGCCGGCCCGGGGGTACCGGGCAGCCCCTCCCCGGTGCCGCTGCCCCCCACCTGGTAGCTGAGGATCCCATCGGGCTCGTTGCTGCCGGCGGGCATGGCTGGGCCGGGGGGGGCCGGGCTCCCCCCCCGGGGCTCGGGGCCAGGGGGGGCCGCAGCCGGCTGCAGCCCCGGTGCCGCTCACACCGGCTCCACCATCTCCCGGAGCCGGGGCCAAACCCCGCCCAGGCCGGGAGGAGGCGGCGGGCGGAGGGAGGAGGCAGGGCCGGGGGCTCGGGGGTGCTGGGGGGCAGCGCCCGGCGAGGGCCCCGCGGCCCCGCTCCGGCAGAACCCCCCGGGGCCGCGCCAGCACCCGAGCCCCGGGCTGCCCAGCATCAGCCTCCCGGTCCCCTCCGGCATCTGAGTGGCCCCCTCCAGAATCACCCCCCCCGGTCCCCCCCGGCATCACCTCTCTGATCCCCCCCCGGCATCACCTCTCTGATCCCCCCCCCAGCATCACCTCTCTGATCCCCCCCCCAGCATCACCTCTCTGATCCCTCCCCCAGCATCACCCTGATCCCCCCCCCCAGCATCACCTCTCTGATCCCCCCCCAGCATCACCTCTCTAATGCCCCTCCAGCATCACCCCCCAGCATCACCCTGATCCCGCTCCAGCATCACCCCCAGCTCCCCCCCAGCATCACCCCCAGCCTCCCCCACCTCCCCTCCAGCATCACCCCCCCGATCTCCCTCCAGCATCCTCCAGCTCCCCTCCAGCATCACCCCCTCATCATCACCCCCAGATTCCCCCTCAGCATCTCCCCAGCTCCCCCCCCAGCATCACCCCCCTAACCCCCCCCCAGCATCACCCCCCTAACCCCCCTCCAGCATCAGCCCCCCAGCATCACCCTGGTCCCCCTCCAGCATCCCCCCAGCTCCGCTCCGCTCCCCTCCTGGCCTCCTCCAGCATCCTCCCCCCAACCGGCCACCCCCAAGCTGCAGCCAGTGCTGCCCCCCACGCCCCCCCCCCAGCTCAGCACAAACCCGGGTCTTTGCTCCTCCAAAGATCCCATGGCCCCAGCACAGGAAAGGGTCAGAACCGGGGAGGGGGGAACGGATGCTTCCCCCTCCAGTGGACATTTTACAAAAGTCTTGGCAAACGCTTGAAATGCTGCTGTGCCCCAAGCAGTTGAGGGCTCTGGACAGGCTTGGCGGCTCCAATTTTGTGTCCTCTATAACCCCAAAAGGAATTTAACATTTTCAAGAGAAACTGAGCTCAAAAAACCCCCTTCAATCACCCACGTAGGGGACCAGCAGCAAGGCTCGCCCCGCCACAGCAATCGCCCCTCAGCCTTTCCCACTGGCCCCACTTGCCTGTTTTTCCCCAAGAAAGGCCTTTGGCAAAAATCTTAAATGTAATGTAAAACCCCCTCCCAAAACCACCGGCCTAAGACATTGCCGTCAGCTAAAACTCTTCTAAAAACAATACTTGAAAATTATTGAATTGCTTAAAAATGAACATCCTTTGCTCCATCTTCCAGTTTCAGCCTCCTTGAGCTCAGGTCCAAACGCAATGGGATCAAGAAACATTTCCCTTCCATTAACAGGAGATGAAAATAGAGGGTCAGTTATTAATTAACAAAGCCATTAGCGATTTCCCATCCTTGCTGGTGGCACAGATGGGTTCCTGCTGCAGGTGGGGGGGAGATGATCTCCCTTTCCCTTATTTCCGATGACAATTCCCAGAACGATCAAGAGACTGGGGACAACCACAGTAGTCAGACAGAGTTTTTCCTTTGAGAAATACTGTTCTTGCTGCAGAAAACTTGAAATTCTCATCACTCCCCCATTAGAGGGATTAAATCTCCCCCTCCTGCCCCGTGGGATCCCCATTTCTTTTGGTTCCTCTGAAAATGTGGCCCCAAAAGAGTCCGATATTGGAGTTCGGGAGCGTTCATACACGGTTTGGTGCACAGAGCTTGCGCACATGCGCGTGTGCACACGCGTGTGCATGGGTGTGCACACATTGTCAGGACATCCACGCTCCCCTCAGCTCCTGGGCAGCCCCTTCTCCCTCGTCATATCCCAGGCTCCTTAATTAGAAAACTCAACAACTGAACATTTTCTACCCAAATCTGGTTTTCAGCTGCATTTTTGCTGGCTTGGTTTTCACTGGGAGCGCTACTGCCGGCTCCAGCTTTTTCAAGCCTTGGTTTGAAAACAAGAGCCGAGGGGAGGAGGCACATACTCCTGTGTTTGCCCAACGCATACGCCCAGCAGCGAGAATTAAAGCAGGTTTAATCCAGTCTTGATTTTCCAATTTCTCTTTACGGGAAACTGCCCTCACCCAGCTCCTGCCTTTTCCAGAATGACACCCACCGGTGAGCCAAACCTGGGCAAAAACAAGAACATGCCACCCACTCTCCACAGTTAAGACAAGCACCCTATACTTAAGGTTATTTAGGAAGCAGAGGCACGTTCATGCCAATGGAAAGTGCTGGATTAAAAAAAGAAGCTCCTGTGTCATTGTGGACCATCTGGCTGGGAAGGGGGTGACTAATTGCACCGTACAACACGACATCTAGAAATATAACAAAGCGCGTTGAGAAAGGCCAAGCAGTGAAGTTAGTTTGTTGAACTTCAACTGCTTGACCATCCCAAGTCACCAGGGATGGAGCATCAGGCCGAAATTTCATGACGGGTGACCCCAAACGTGCTCAGTGTGATTTTTCACATCGTTTCGGGCAATACGGTGCCTCATACAGCTCAGCTGCCTCGGTACGGCCGCTTGTGGAAACCAGCGCTGTGCCACGGTTGCTTTGACTCTTGAGAAAAGCCATCTGTGCTTGCAATTTTTAAATTAAATTTACCGGACGTGCTCTCAAAGCAAGAAGAACTGGGCTGGTTTTCTTCCTTCCGGCAAATTCTGGATGGCTATTACAATTTTATACCAAATAAATTTGTTTTTTCTTGCTCTGGCTTGCTTTCTGATCTGGCGCTTCCAGTAACTCAGCATGCTGGGAAACGATATTTTCTTCCAGGCCCTATAGAAGAGCACAAAACACTATAAAATCATCCCACTGCCTAATTAATTTGAGGAGCCACAGGAGAAAACTTGGAGCAGGAGATGCCAGTGGGAAAGTTGCACCGTGACGTTGAGAAAACCCACTTTGAACTTCAGTGAAATAAGGGTCCTGATTCTGCCCAGGGCAGAAAGCAGCTCCAATATCCATGCAAATGGAGAAACCAAGCTCAAAGCTGTGGCTCTAAAGAAAGAAGCTGTAGGATTTGTCTTGGAAAACGGTTCTCGGAGAAATGGCTTCGCCCCCCGTGAAGCCCAGGTTAGCCAGGGACCACAGTGCATGTCTTGTCTGAAAGGACGGGATCCTCAGGACAGACAGATGTTTGTCATCAGCTCCGCCGCAGTCACAGCAAATTCATAAATGCGGCTCCATTTCTGGGAAGAGTCTTGTCTCATGACTACTATCTGTGCTGCTAAAGATGAGATGTTGGAGCTGGAGATGGCAACTAGTCCTGATCCGTGGAAGTAGAGGAGAATCTGGCTATCGATTTCAATGCAAGTTGCCTCAAACATGGGATGCCAAATCCATTTCAGAAGCAATTTGCAAAACACAAAGCCTGAGATGAGGTTTTTCAAAAAAAAAAAAAAAAAAAAAAAAAAGGCCTATTTGGGGATTTGGAGCTAATCCATGCTTTGTGCCTCAGTTTCCCCACCTCTGCAGGTGAATTCCTTTGCAAAACACATGGATAGCCACTGATAGAGAGTGCTATGTAACACTCAAACTACAGGTGCTGTTAATGAACAAATATAATTTTAATTCTGGTCGCACGGATGACACTCTCACATGCAATTACTTGCTCCTATTATTCAGGGCAAGATCAAAACCTTGCTTGAGGGCAAACCACAGCCCAGAGAGGTTCACCCAGGCTCTGGCAAAGAACCAGCAGCAGGACCAGAAGCTGCACCCTCTGCATCCCCAGTCACACCCACCCACCGCCTCCCAGAGCCGGTCGTTCAAAAGGCGCTTTCCCCAAGAGACTAAATAGAAAGACGGGACAATAACATGCTTGTCAGTCACATCCCGGCGCCGGAGGAGCCCCTTTCTGCTCCACTGCTCTCTAAACACAGCAGGACCCGAGCCGGGAGAGCCGACCCCATGCTGACGGGTGCTGATAAGCCTCTTGCCACCTGTGGAGGCATCAATTAAACTCCCATAAGTCACTGAGCTGGAGCTGATGAGGTTTTAATAGGCGTGAGAAGAGCCCTTCCCCGGGACACACTTGGAAGGCACAATCCAGTCCCCATCATCACGCTGCCAAACCTCTCTCAAAAGGCCAATTCAGGTTTAGTGACCACGAAAACCTTGTGACTCTCCCACCCAATCTTCCATGTTCTTGGAAAAAGCCAATGTGACTTTTCAAACATGCCTATCTATTTATGGAAGATTCATCTCCACTCAGTTAAAGGTGAATTTTGAAAAATTTCCATTTCCCATCGACTTACAGCTCCCCAGCTCAGACCCACACAAGTCCAGCCCTCAGGACAGAAGCTGCTTTGATATCCACGAAGCTCAACATGCCACAACACACCTGGAGCCCTCAATCGGCCCATCAAGCAGTGCATCAGGGACCAAGCTTGGGAACACGCTGGATTACACGGAAGAGGACTGCCACCTGAGCTGGCCCCGGTCAAAGCCAGCAGCAGGATCTCGTGAAGGTCCAGAGCCTGTCATGTTGGTCAAGGTGCAAATACGCAGATTTCTGATTGTGAAGACAAGTCCTACTTCATATGGGCTAAGAGTCCTACTTCATATGGGCCAAGACGTGCTTTAAATATTCTGCTTGGCCCGCCGCATCCGAGGGGAAAATCTCCTGGCAAATGTCACAAGCCTGAGCATCCTCGGAGGCAAGGATGGCGCCTTGGCCAAGCGTGCCATCCTCCAGCATCCAGCCCGGCGTCCAGGACGTCTGCGAGGAGCGAAGGGGAAAAGCGGTCAGTGGGAACGGCAGAGGCAGCCTCTTTTCAAAGCCCCCAGCTGTGTCCAGCCTCCATCCCGGCGTCTGCCACGCCGAAGCGCAGCCTCCAAAAGCAGAGAGCACGTTTTTGTGCCCGCAGAAAGGCTGGGCTAAGGGCTGCCCCCCAGGCTGGAGTCTGGGGGAGTTTGAGTCCCTCCTCGCTCCATCCTCGCCAAAATCCACTGGAGGATCCTGTCTCCGTATGGCACCTGAGCATCCCCCATCACCCATCGCTTATCCCTCAGCAGCTACAATCACTATCCAAGCCAGAACATGAGAAAAGTGCTTTTGTAAGAAGCAAACTGGAGCGCATTTGTAATTTCCTTTTTGTGCCATTATCATTTAAGTGCTGATAAGGCACATTAGGGCTTTACCAGACAGACACCACTTCCACTTCTTTCTTTCTTCTCCTTCTTCTTAAAAAGAAACTAGCTTCTAAATATAGCCCAGGCTGAAAATCAATAGCTTTCCCCATGAATATGTAGCCACAGCAGTCCTGAAATATTTTTTAAGGGCTTCATTTGGAAGAAGGAATGAAAGGAAATGGGCTTGGCATTATAGGGATCCTTGCTGGTAAGTCCAGGGTTGGTGTCCCACCCGTAACACACATTGTGAAGGCTTACTAGGAGGATCAAGGGGCCAGAGTTTTACAATGTCTTTAGAAATCATCCATTTGGGGGCATATAAGTCAGAGAGAATAAAGGAAATATTTAAGAGCTCATTTAATTTGCAGATTCAAAAGAGGTCAATACAATTTTCCCCCCCAAGACTGAATCGACTGCTTCAAGGGTGCCTCAAAGCCTCAGAAAGGATCACAGGAGGGACTTCTCCCAAAGTCCTTGGCAGCCAGATCCCAGGGGCTTTTATGTACCTAATTCCCCTGGGAACCGGAGAATTGTGTGCCTAGACACTTTTTCAGGACATAACCCTAAACCTCCACTCTGCCACAGCTTCCCGTGTGTTAGCAGGGCTGATGGAGAGGATGCTGAAGACTGACAGATGCCATTACGCTGGGAAGAGCACGCAAAAGTCACAGACAAAAATCCCCATCAGCCTCACAATTTACCTTCACGGGTCCTCGGATCTCTACCCGGACTTTACCCTCAGCAGGCAGAGCACTTTCGCTGGCAGCATCTTCCCTCCGAAGGGCTTCTGGGGCTTCATAGAGGTCCAGAAGAGTCAGGATGGAGTCCCCGACAGCTGGGTTTGGTGCTGCCAACGCCTGCGGGCTGCAGCAAACTCTCACTTCTTCCTTGGGGGCTTTCATGGTAGGAAGCATCCTACAGGTTTTCAGCCACGTGCTCACATCCACCTTCTCGCTCCTCTCTGCCTCGTTGCTGCCAAAAGCTATGGCAAGAGCCGCTCCTCCAGTTCCACCGCCAAAGATGCTGCCATTCGTGGCACTCAGCGGGTACTTGCTGTCGACGCCGGGCAGCGCGTCGGCAGCGTGTGGCTGTGCCAGGGAATGAGCAGAGCCCTCTGGCTTGAAGGCTGTGGATGCCGGGGCCTCTGAGCATTTCTGGTGGCTCTCCAGTGGCCTTTCCCCTTCCTCCATGACCATATCCTCCGTGCACTGGATCGGCAGCGACACGGGGATATCTTTGAAAGAAAGCAAGCCAGAGCAGTCATTCCTGGGACTTGAACGGCATTTGCCTTTTGCCTTCCCATTGCCTCATTCTCCTTTTGCGCTTGCAAAACAAGTAGGCACTATCTCCTTGCTGGCAAAGCTCGCCTGTCCCCATTGCTCGATTAAATATGAGGCTGGACCAGCGAAGAAAGGACATCTGAGGACAGCCAGAGAGGGCTGAGAGCCGGAGGAGTATTAGCTACCTCAGGAGACGCTGAAACATCGCTGCGTCCCCAAAAGCTGGGCTGATCCCAGTAATGGCTTTGGTTTAGGTCCTGCTTGGAGACGTTTATTTGCATGCCAGCCCCAGGAAGGACACACAGACGGCGGAGCTGAGGGGAAAGGAGGCGAGCACAGGGGTGGGGAGCACACGAGACTGCTGGTTTCACAGCACATGGCAGCCATTTGCCCGATCCAATACCTCCTGACCACAGAAAACACCCTTTAAGGTCGGGAACAACGTGCAAAACCCTGCAGGAGTGATATGACTGCTTGGGGGGGACAGACAAGTGCGTGGACCACGGCCAGGGGACCAGGAGGGAGATTTCCTGGAAAACCAGGCAGGCTGCTGGGGAGGGTGAGAACATTTCCCCCGGTGGTTTCCAGGCTGCAGAGGCTCCACTGCCACCCCTGCTTCCCAAAACTGCTCTAGGCAATGGGTACCATCTGCTACGCTCCTTCTTCCTCTCCCCAGGGCTAAGACGTGTGAATAAGCAGTGGCACACCTGCAGTGGTTTTAACATGACTCTAAGCAGACACACGCACATGTCACTCTGCGTTTGACGGAGAAGGCGAAGCCAAAAAGCCACAACAGCCAGCACGGGTTGCAGAGCGCGTTTCTGACTTAAACCAGCTTCACATTACCCCCACTTCCCACAGCAAACTTCTTGACGGCATCAGGACAAAGGTCAAATTACACTTGGCAGCCCAGATCTACAGTTTCAGTGCACCCTGCCCGGCCCCGCTGCTTACCGAGGATGGGTCCCTTCCTGGCAGTCAGCTTCTGGAGGAGCTTGCCCTGCTTGACGCACAGATCCTGCAGCCTGGTGACCTCCTCACAGAGCTGGAGGAATATTTCTTCCATCTCCATTGTGCCTGATCAGGAGAAAAGCAAGAGGAAATGAGCGGCTGTGTTATCCAATGGCAGCGAGGAGCTGCCGAGGTTACCCTGAGCTGGTGGGATGGGGAGGACCAGGCTTGGTCATGTTGCAGGATCCCTGGAGATCCCATATGCTCATGCGCGCAGGACTGCAAAGAAACAAGCACTCCCAGTTCTCTTAAATTTACACAGAAAAAAAACCTGAAAAGGGAAGTGATTCTGTCCAAGTCAGGGGATAACTGAATGGCCAAGCTGGGCTTTTCCACCTCTCAGCCCGCAGCTGCTGCGAGCTCAGCTCCAAACAACCAAAAAGTCCCACGTACTGAAAAATCTACCTGGAAGAAGTTGCATTTCCCATTCACTTAGTACCAAGGGATCTAATTTTTTGCGCAGTGGTGCGAGAGCAGACAAACTCCTGACAACAAACCCAAACGGGGAATGACGTCCAAGTGTGGGGGCACAATTCCCCTTTCTTGAGATGCTCAGCCCTGAGCCGCCCCTTCTGCTCTCAAAAATACCCCGCAAATGAGAACCTAGCTCATACCCACACAGTATGCGTTAACCAAATATTGTTACTATGAAGAAAAATCTCTCTCCATTGTGTTCAACACATTTCTCTTTGCTTTAGCAGCTGTACTGTGGATTAGACTTTCCAGTTTTACCATATTGCACCAATTATTACCAGTCTGAAAGATAATAAATAAAACCAAAGTTTGGTACAAATCTGCAAGCCATCTGCAAAGTACGTTTTAATTTGAAAGATTCGTGTAATCTCGATTAGCATAAATATGCAAATCGGCTTTGCTTCCTGTCATATTTTCCAGGTTGGCTGCTGCTCAGCGCTGCAAATTTAAGCTCCGGCTCTGTAATCAGGGGCTCGGCTGATCGGTTTGATGGAGCCTCCTCTGACGCTCAGGGCGATGTGGATTCCCCGGTAGGGGCGGAGGGCAGAAATCTCGACCAGACCAAAGGAAATGCACCCGGCGCAAGGAAAACTGCAGACAAAATGGTAAGGTTTGATTCCAGTGCAGGTATTTCTGTGTTTCTCACACAACAAACAAGCTGTGATGGTAACTGCATCATATTTTCGGGTGTTTGGGTCCCACTGATTCTTAAAAACCAAGGATAAACATTTTGCACCCTCCAAAGCAGCTAACTCCATAGCTAACATATCAAATTAGAGATTAAGAGGATATATTTTGTCTGACAGTTATATATAACTATGCCAATTAATTATTAAGTGTGTGATTTGGAGCTGTCATTCCCAAGCAAGGCTGTATTGATTTTGTACGATCCCTGCTGTTTTTTTCAGTAGTTAACTGCTTCTTCATTTCCCCCAAATTACTTTTATGACACTAGGAGGATGGTGCACCGGGAGATTTTAATCTCCTCCGTAACCTGAAAAGCATTTCATAAACTGCAATTAAAGGAAGCAATCCGAGAACACAAAAATCCTGGGGAAATCGGATGCTCGGGGCTCACCGAGCGACTCGGAGGGGCAGGACCTACCTTCAGCCATGTTCTCCCTCGGTGCCGGGGAACAGGGCTGGTTTAACGCAGTGAAAAGCCCATCCCCACCCCGTCCCCCGCGACACAGCCCAGCGTGGACCCCGTGAAGCCAAAACCAGCTCCATTTTCCGCAGAAGCGCACTTACTCTGGTGGGGGGCCCTCCTTTCCCCGGCCTGGTGGCAGTGGCACGACATCAGGCTCAGCAAGTCACAGCTGAAAAAAGTTCAGCAGCAGCAAACCTTGGGGTAGGGAATTTCCCCTTCAGTTTTTGTGCTAAGAGTGAAACCTCTGCACGGCGGCGAGGCAGGAAACAAAGCGGCAGTGAATTACAGGCAGCCGCTGCACAAACCCAGCATTTAAATTTAGCTCTGAAAAGCACAGGAGACGATTATGAAGGCCACGGGTGGCCTCATGGCGGGTGAGTGTTGGCTCCTCTCTGCGCCGCGCTGGGTGCCTTTTCTGTGACTCAGTTTCCCCCTCCCCCCTTTCTCTAGCGACTCGTTAGTGCTTTAACATGGAGGCTGCTAGGTATTTACGTGTCTGTGGTGCCCCAGAGCCCTGCCTGACTTATCCCCTGTAAGGCAGTTAATATTCAAGCTAATATCCCAATAATCCAAATTAATACTCACTCTGCCTCAGGTCAAATCCCCCAAATCCTCCGTACAGTGCAGGAGACAAGGCAAAATCCTCAGCTGGGTGATTAAAACCCGCCCAGGGCTCGTCCCTCCGGGATCCTGGAGAAGCCGCTGGGGTTTTCCCCGTTGCCCTACTGCACGTCTCGACCGCAGCCTCTCCTGGGTGCACAGGGGGGTTGGGGGCTGCTCGTGCCCTTCTTTGCAAGCGCAGAAATCCCCTGCCGAAGGGCTCATACCTGTCACATCGTCCCTGACGGGGCTTTGAGCGGCTCTTTCACACCGCCAATATCTCACCTGGCTTTTCTGGGAGGTTTTTGTGCTGTGACTAACAGCTGCTGATCCTCAGGCCGAAGCTTCATGAAGATACCACCATCTAGTGTTAAACACGGGTCTTGAGGAGGCAGGAAACGGGGCGCGCGGAGCGGGGGGCTCGCCGTTTGGGGCTGCCGCCTTGTTGCATGCCAGGGGGGATCATGGCCCCGTCCCCAAGCACAGGCTCAGGTGCCGGTGGAGAGCAGCAAGCTGGTGCAATCAGCAGGTCGATGGGAAGATACAGACTGATAAGGGATGACACAGAGGGATGGGATAATTAGCAAGTTCCTGTGTTGATAGTCTATTTATAGCGACCAGTATGCTCACAAAAAATACTATCTGTGATTATTGCATCCTGGTAAAAGTGACGGTAAATAAACTCCCAGCTGTGGTGAACCACTGCCCCGGAGCCAGGAAGCTCAGGAGGCTCCACAGAGCCCACAGAATAATTAATAAATAAGATTAATAACAACAAACGTGGGACAAACTAAGGGACAAGCGCAGGTAGGAAGGGTACTCGCACCATGCTGGTGCCTCTCTCCCTGCCAGCTGGCAGTCGGGCAGTACAGGACCTATAGCTCCCGGCAGCACACTCGTGCCCGGCCTTTGCTGGTCCCCAGCACACCTGGGGCGATGCCCTTATGGCCTCTATAGGCCCCTGAGCTCCCAGCACCCCCAGGGCCAGGCCCCTCTAGCCCCTATGGCCTCTATAGGCCCCTGAGGCTCCCAGCACCCCCAGGGCCAGGCCCCTCTAGCCCCTATGGCCTCTATAGGCCCATGAGCTCCCAGCACCCCCAGGGCCAGGCCCCTCCAGCCCCTATGGCCTCTATAGGCCCCTGAGCTCCCAGCACCCCCAGGGCCAGGCCCCTCCAGCCCCTATGGCCTCTATAGGCCCCCGTGGCTCCCAGCACCCCCAGGGCCAGGCCCTTGTAGCCCCTATGGCCTCTATAGGCCCCTGAGCTCCCAGCAGCCACAGTGCCAGGCCCCTCCAGCCCCTATGGCCTCTATAGGTCCCTGAGCTCCCAGCACCCCCAGGGCCAGGCCCCTCCAGCCCCTATGGCCTCTATAGGCCCATGAGCTCCCAGCACCCCCAGGGCCAGGCCCCTCCAGCCCCTATGGCCTCTATAGGCCCCTGTGGCTCCCAGCACCCCCAGGGCCAGGCCCCTCCAGCCCCTATGGCCTCTATAGGCCCCCGTGGCTCCCAGCACCCCCAGGGCCAGGCCCCTGTGGCCCCTCGTAATCCCCTGTCACCCCCTGCCCCCCGGTGTCAGGCCCCTGCAGCCCCTACCACTCGCGGTACCCGCCGTGCCCAGCCCATACGGCCCCCATAGGCCCCTGTCCCCGCCGGTACCGCGGTGCCGGGCCGCCGTCGCCGCCGGGAGGCGGGAGCGGGGCGGGCGGGCGGCGCTAGGACCGCGGCGGCGGCGCCGCGTGCACCTGTACCCCGGGGCGGCGGCAGGTGGCGGCCCCGCCCCTCCCCGCCCGCGCGCCAGCCCCGCCCCGCCCCGCCGGGACAGCACCTGCGGCCGCGCGCCCGCCGCCGCCGTGGGCACGGGTGAGCGGGACGGGACGGGACGGGACGGGTGGGGAGGGCTCGGCTCGGCTCGGCTCGGCTCGGCTCGGCTCGGCGAGCCCGGTCCTCTGGGTCCGCATCCCGGCGCGTGTCCCGGTGCCGGTCCGGGTCCCGCAGCAGAGCCGGTGCACCGGGCGTGCCCGTGTGCGGCGGGGAAGGGACCGGTCCGCAGCCCCCCGGGGAAGGGGTGGCCGGTGCGCAGCCCCCCGCCTCCCCGGAGGACAGGGGATCCGGGGGGGGGGAGTCCTGCTGCTGATCCCCCCGCGCCTCCCGGGGGAAGGGGGAGCCGGGGGGTACCGGTGCGGAGCCCCTCCCAGAGGCAGGGGGGTCGGGGGGGACCGGGATGGAGCCCCCCAACCGGGGAAGGGTCTGGGGGCCCGGGACGGAGCCCCCCGGGGCTGCACGGCACCATGCGCCGCGGTGAACAGGATCCGGCCCCCTTCTCCCCCGCGGGGCGTCCCGGCGCCCACCGCCGGCGGGGCAGAGCTGCCCCCGGCCCCGGGAGCGGGTGGTGACCCCATCCCCACCGGGGCGAGGCCAGCGGCGCGACGGCGGGCGCCCTGCGGGACCCCCGGCTTCGTGCTGAGCAGCACCCACCTTCCCCTCGCGCCCCCGGCATCCCCGGTTCCTGAAACCGGAGCTGCGCCGAGGAGCCGAATCTGGCCCGCAGCGCCAACCATTTTTCAGCACCGCCGGTAACAGAACCGGCTTTTCCCCCGGCCCCGCCGGCGGCGGGTTTGCAGGGCGCTGCGGGGTTGCACCTCACTTCCCGCTGCTGGCTTTTTGCAATCCTGACCGCTTCCGACGTTGCAGTCGTGGCCGCCGGGTTGCTGCCACGTGGAGCGTGCGGCCGTGGCGACCTCAGCCGCCCTGTTTGTTCACGGCGTCACATCGGTGTTGATTTGCTTTTATTTTATTTATTTCCCCCTTTTTTTTCCCCTTCTGCCAGGGGAGCATCTCTCCATTTCCACCTCTCCCTGTGATTCCTCCATCCCGCGTGGCGGAGGATGCTCCGGCTGCCGCCAAGTTCCCACCAAAACCTCTTTTCCCCTCCTGCGAACGCAATGGGCTCTACCGGATAATTTTGGCGTTGGTTTCCCTGGGTGCAGGACGAGCCCCATCCTAACGTGGGAATTTCGGGGTGGGCTGGATGGGACCGAGCAGCATCAGCCCGTGGGTTTGCGGGGCTGGTAGCAGAGAGCACAAGTGCGCCAGGAGCTCGGGCCGCAGCCCGTTGCAAAATCCACCCCAGCACTTTTGGGGGGATTTTGGGGGGGTTTATTTTGGTTTTTGGCCCTTTTTGGGAAGGGACTGGGGAGGGGGTTGGAGCTGGAGCCCCCTTGGGAGCTGCAGCGCCGCTGTTGTGCACAAACCCGTGCCCTCTCCCTGCGTGCCCGAGTGCCGCCCGGGGTTTATTAGCATCGCACAGCTAACGAGCGTGCTTCGTTAACGTGGTCGCAGCAACGTGGCAGGAAGGAGACTCTCAGAGAGATGCAGAGATAGCGGAAACGGGGTTTTCCTCCCCAAAACAGGGTACTCTTTGCTGCTCGCCTCCTTGCTTGGCAGCGGCTTGCACCACGCAATGAAAGCATCGGGGCTCAGGGCTGTAAGTGGGGTGGGAGCGTCTTTGCTCAGATACGAGCAGAAATTGAGGTGGATTTATATTTTTTTCCTTTATTCTGCTTTTTTTCCCCCCTCCATGGGGCTGGTGCGCCCGGTCCCGCCGTGACTCGCGGACGGGTGCCCTTGGCAGTGAAGCGTGGTCCGGCCGCCGGCTTTGATCCCCATGGCGCTGAAAGCGGTGACCCCGGGGACAGCCTCGTCCCTCCTCCTTTACGAGCTGAAGCTTCCTCGCCCTTGAAGTTGCTGGCAGGTGCCCTTCTCTGCTCCGGGGCCACAGCATTTCCAAGGCAATAGAAAGAAAAGGAAAAAAGAAATAAAGGAGGGGGGGGGACCCCAAAGTGGAGGAGGAGGAGATGCCGGTGAATGGCTCCCGCAGAGCTTGTCCATGCTCCGGCGGCAGCGGCTCACAAAGAGGAGCTGCGGGAGGTTTGCTCGCGGTGGGAAAGCTCAGCCGCTCGCAGGGCTTTTGCCGGGTCCTGGCGGAGGCTTTGCAGCCGGTGCCGAGTTCTCGGTGGCCACCGCACCGGCCAGGGCACCGGGCACCAAATCGGCTGCTCCAATTCAACCAAAACCGAAGCGCCGCGGGGTCTTGCGCATGTTTTCCTTCCCAGCCACGCTGCAGGCAGGAAAAATACCCAGGGAAAGGCTTTTTCCACGTGGCCAAAAATATTTCAGCAAACTTTGCGGCTTTATTTTAGCTTCGTTACACTGCTCCCGGCACACATGGGGAGGTTGCAGGGGGGATGCTGCAGCAGCCAGCTCGGTCACAGGAGAAACCGCTGGGAATGTCCCCCGCTTGTGCTGGCCGGATCCAGCACACCTTGCAGCGTCTTTCAAACCTCGCTTTTTCCTGGTGTTTTATTCTCAGTGTGGATTTATGGGCTTGGGGGGAGAGGATTGCAGGGGTCTTGCTTGCTCTGTAGCAGGGAATGAACTTTGTATTAATGTGTAATTAATATTATATTAATATCAAGGGGATGCACCCAAAGCGCATCCAGTCTGTGAATTAACCTGCAGGTGTTTCTCCTTCTCCCCAGGTTAGTGGAACAGAGCAGGTCATCATGAAGCACCCTGAGACCCCACGTCCCTGAAACACCCATCACCGCAGGGAGGACCCTCCAGAAACCACACTGGAAAAAAAATGAGGCTCTTCCGGAGACGCTACAGTGCCTTGAAGGTGGCTTTGGCGGGCGCCGTCTTCATCATCTTCCTCTTCATCCTGCAGAAGGACGTGGGGAACAAGGACCCGAGCGAGGAACCCTGGTTGAAGAACATTGTCCAGGGGAAGGACCAAGTCCTCGACCTGATGCTGGGGGCCGTCAACAACATCCGAGACTCGATGCCGAAGCTGCAGATCCGAGCTCCGGTGCGGCAGGAGGAACCGCCACCCGGCGCTCGCTCCTGCCTGCCCGGCGTCTACACGGCGGCGGAGCTTCGGCCGCTGATGGAGAGACCTCCCCAAGATCCCGCCAGCCCCGGAGCCGACGGCAAAGCCTTCAAGAAGGATCAATGGACGCCGGAGGAGACAAAGGAGAAGGAGCGAGGTTACGAGAAGCATTGCTTCAACGCCTTCGCCAGCGACCGCATCTCCCTCCAGCGAGCGCTGGGACCCGACAGCCGCCCGCCGGAGTAAGAGCCATCACCCAAAGGGCCCCGCGGATCCACTCGCTCCCTTGACACCGAAACTTAAGGGGACAAAAAAGCGGATTGGGGACGGGATGTCACCGAGCATTGGCAGGGGATCGAACAGAGGGAGGGCTGAAAAAATGCTTCTTTTTTTTTTTTTCCCCCCCTAATTTTTGTCCCCTTGGGGTTGTTTTTTAACAGCAATGGGCAAAAGCCAGCAGCAGCTCTTTGTGTCTCCATGTACCTGCTCGCGGCCGGGTGGCTCCGGCATCTGCCCCCACTTTCCCTCCCCTCCCTCTTTTATTTCAGCCGGTTCCAGTAATCAGACTTTTTCTTTTCTTAGCCGAGTGGAACAGCCTCAGACCCCGCTGGGGTGGGGGGGCAAAGGCAGCGGCGTAAACTTGAGAGATTTCCTCGCCTGCCCCCCGGCCATGGGCTGCCAGATTAAAGCGTGCTCCCCCGGAACCCTCGCCTGCTTGGGGGGGGGGCTGGGGAAGGCGTGGGGGGTATTTTGGGGCAGAAAAAAGGCTTGAATAGGAGGTAGAAACGCAGCCTTGGTGTGGAAACCGCTCCCCCCTGCGCCGGCAGGCGATTATCCGTGCTTAGCAGGTGTAGCAGTGACAATGGGGGGGACACCGGGGCCAGGCAAGCAGCAGGAATGTGATTCACTTGGCTGGCGGCGGGGGGAGAGGTAGGAATCAATTGAAATCAAAGCAGCGATGAGCTGAGAACTGCCGGGGCCAGGAGCCGCTCTCCTGCCGTGGGGTTTGGGAGGACGAGGGGTATTTTGTTTCTGTCGTGCCTGCCCCCGTCTTGCTTAGACCGCTGCTTTTCTTTCTTGGAGGTGCATCGACCAGAAATTCAAGCGGTGCCCGCCTCTGCCCACCACCAGCGTCGTCATCGTCTTCCATAACGAAGCTTGGTCAACGCTGCTGCGGACGGTGTACAGCGTCCTGCACACCTCCCCGGCCCTCCTGCTGAAGGAGATCATCTTGGTGGACGATGCCAGCACAGATGGTGGGTGGGAGCCGTGGCGGGATGCGGGAGCCGTGGCGGGATGCGGGAGCCGTGGCAGGATGCGGGAGCCATGGCAGGATGCAGGGGGGATGCCACGCATCTTTCCCTGGGAGCAGTGGTTCTGAGCCACTCGGAGGAGAAGCGGCTCGTGCCGAGTCTCCGAGCAGCCCGGAATGCATCTGACAGTTCTTCCATGTTGTTTTGCACCCGCCCAGGAGCGCCGTCAGGGTTTTTCCCTTCTCTGGCACTGCTGTTAACCCAGCCCTGGAGAAAACCCGGGCGTTCCTCCCACGTCCTGCAAACACCTCATCCGCCGGCGGGCTTGCCCGCCAGGCTGCAATCTTCAGTAGCTACACCCAGAGCAAATTAACGATGTGGTGCAGCATTGGGGCACTGGAGAGGGGCGGACTTTGCCCTCGCCCCAGAGATAAATGCTCCCTTTCCGCCCATGGCCTCTGCACAGGCTCCCAAGGAGCAGAGACCTCAGGGCGGCGCAGGGGTTTATTGCCCGTGAGCTTGGCTCCCGCTGCAGTGGGGACGCGGGTCGGATGCTCCTGAGACTTCGGGTCCCTTCCCAGGACGGGTCTCTGGACATCCCAGCTGTCACTTGGCCATTCCCAGCTTTTTGCTTGGCTGCATCTGCCAAGGAAGGAGGGAAATCCCACTTTCCCTGGGTGTCACCTTGTCTGCTGTCCCTCCTCTCGGTGACAGCTCATCCACGTGGTCCCAGTGACACTTTAGCCGCAGGGCATGAGGCTTCTCACCCCGACATTCCTCTAATCCCTCTCTGGTGGAGGATTCGATGGGGCACATGGCCAGCCCCTTTGCAAAACCCACTTTCTTTAGCCGAAAACCCTCTTGGATTTTGGAGAAAGGAGGCTCCGTGTCTCCCTGAGCCTGCAGCCGGATCCAAACCTGGGTGCGGGCTCCACGCGGGAGCTCCTGCGAGGGGCAGGGATGGGGTGGGGGCAGCAGGGTGGGCTGGTGGGGCACAGGAACCGGCATCTCCCCCTCTGACGGGGTCGGTCGCTCCCTCCCGACCCCCAGACTACCTGAAGGAAGAGCTGGATCGCTACGTGAAGCAGCTCCAGATTGTGCGGGTCGTGCGGCAGGAGGAGAGGAAAGGGCTGATCACGGCACGGCTGCTGGGGGCCAGCGTGGCCAGTGCAGAGGTCCTGACCTTCCTGGATGCCCACTGTGAGTACCCACCGTCTCCCGGGGGTCCCCAGGGAGCTGGGCGTGGGGGTGAAGTTGTCTCCACTCCATGGCCACCCCGTCCCTGTGTCCCAGGCGAGTGTTTCCACGGCTGGCTGGAGCCCCTCCTATCCCGCATCGCTGAAGAGCCCACGGCCGTCGTAAGCCCCGACATCGCCACCATCGATCTCAACACCTTTGAGTTCTCCAAGCCTGTCCAGAGCGGCAAACAGCACAGCCGGGGCAACTTTGACTGGAGCCTGACTTTTGGCTGGGAGGCCGTCCCGCCCCAGGAGAAGCAGCGGAGGAAGGACGAGACGTTCCCCATCAAGTAAGCCATCGCAGGGGGGGATTTTTATCCACTTTGGAGCTGGTGTGATGGTAGCAAAGGTTGGATGAGCCCTGGGAATGCATCTCCAGACCCAAAGGCTGCAAAATGAACCAGCTGCGCGTGCGTGGCTGCTGTGGGGTGCTTAGGGAGGCACGGCCAGGGGTGGCAAAGAGCTGGGTGCCCTGTGCCAGGAAACTGCCCCTTCCTCCAGTTGTTTTTGTTGCCTTTTCCAACAAATTGGGGTTTTCCCTGCAGGTTTTGGTGCCTCTGGGTGAGCGATGCTGTCCCTTCCCAGCGGAGCTTCCCCCGTGGGATGCTTGGCTTGAGGGATCTCGACTGGTTTGTGCCTACCGAGGATGCTCAGGCACGGCCAGGGCGTGGGGCTGGCAGAGGAGAAACCTCCCCCGGGGTTTGGCGAATGTTGAGCCATAAAGGAGCTTTTGCAAACACCTTTGAATTGCCTCCAGCCATCTCCCTGCTCCTGCAGAGTCTCTCGTTAAGGGTTTAATCGCTGTCTTGTATCTTCTCGCTCTGGATACCCAACCCAGCTACCTGGGCACAGGGTGGGCACCTGCGCTGGCACAGCAGCAAGAATTTGTCACCTGTGGATCGGGCTGCACCGAAAACCCTAGTTTTACCCCCTTATTTTCATGTGGAGAAACCCTGAACAGGTTTTCCTGCTGCACTTCTCCGTTGGTACCCCACGATAAGCCAGGTGCTCCCACCGGGAGATACCAGACACCCTGCCTGGCCCCGTCCGCATCCCGTGCCCTGGCCGGCGGCAGGGCTGGCTTCGTGCAGAGGTCACCCGGGAGACGTCCCTGTCCCAATAAAGGTCCCTTTTACCGCGAGCTGGCAGTTCGGCTCCTGGCAGCGTCTCATCTCCGCTCGGCAGGAACGCAGCAGCTCAGCGAATCCTTTTTTTTTTTTTTTTTTTTTTATTTTATTTTTCCTGAATAAAAGCAAGTTTCTGTTCCAGCCTCTTCTAAAGATCAGATGGAAAAGATTAGAGAAGCTGGAGGAATGAATGGGGCGCCGGCCGCTGAGCTCTAATCTCCCCCCTTCTTTTTGGCGATAGGTTTTCAGTAACAATATCCCCCTTTCGCTTTGAGTCAAGAGCTGGCGGCGAGGCCCCTCGGTGTCACGCTGCCACCGCCCCCTCCGTCCCCTCCTGGCAGCCATGTCCGGTCCCTCCGCCAAAGCCACCACATCTGGGGCACAGCTGGACGGGGCAGGGACATGGGGGGACGCAGCTGCAAAGTGCTCACGCCCACTGCGAGGGCCACGATGTCCCCAAAACTCAGACTTCTGCTTTTCTATTTTTATTTTAACCCTATTTTTTCCCCCCTTCTCCCTCCCCTGTAGGTCCCCGACTTTTGCCGGTGGCCTCTTTGCCATCTCCAGGTCCTACTTCGAGCGCATCGGCTCCTACGATGATCAGATGGAGATCTGGGGGGGCGAGAACGTGGAAATGTCCTTCAGGGTAAGGGCGGGTCGGTGCCGTCTTCAAAGGGCGTCTTCAGGGATGCTCCTTGTTGGGGGGCACGGTGGGGCTGGGCCCCCCACGGCTCAGGCGTTGCCTCCCTGTAGGTCTGGCAGTGCGGGGGTCAAGTCGAGATCATCCCTTGCTCCGTCGTGGGTCACGTCTTCCGCTCCAAGAGCCCCCACACCTTCCCCAAGGGCACCCAGGTCATCTCCAGGAACCAGGTCCGCCTGGCTGAGGTCTGGATGGACGACTACAAGGAGATCTTCTACAGGAGGAACCAGCAAGCTGCGCAGATGGCCAGAGAGGTACCGGGCACGCCGGCGGGGTTCTGGTTTTCCTGGGGGGTGCTGATGCTGCTGGGAGCTCAAGCCTGAGCAGAGGCAGGAGGTGGGCTCAGCCTGGAGGTGGGAAAGCAAACGCAGGTGGAAGGATGTAGCCAAAAAGCTATTTTTTTTTTTTCTGTTTGGCCAGAATGTCTTCTGGTAGAAAAACATGATTTTTTTTTTTTCTTTTTAATTTTTCTTTTTTTTTACAACACCAAAACATTGCACTGTGATGCCAAAACGTCCCAGCCCTCTCAAAGAGGGGCCAGAGCCTGAGGGTACCTGCCAGGGACCAGGGATGTCTTGCAAGACCCCAAGTCCGGTCTCGGTCCTGGGCACGCCATGACGCACGATGACAAAGCCGGGAGGACCCCTCGGCTCTTGACCCCCGGCTCGGGAAGGTTTTTTGTGTTTTTTCCTTGCTGGCTTCAGAGGTTAGTTTAATTTTCTCACGTGACTTTGTCGATAGAAGACGTATGGTGACATTACAGACCGGCGCAAGCTGAGGGAGCAGCTCCACTGCAAGAACTTCACCTGGTACCTCCAGACCGTCTACCCAGAGATGTTCGTTCCCGACCTGACTCCAACTTTTTATGGAGCAGTAAGTATGGGGGTGCCCAGAGCATCCTGCTGGGCTCAGTCCTTGCCTAGAAATAGCCATGGCAGTGAAGTCCCCAAAAGGTTGGGTTTGGGGGTTTTGCATTTAAACCAGAGTGCTGGAGGGTTTTGGTGCAGCCGCGTCCGTCACCACGTCTGCCACTGGCTGGTGGGGCCGGTTTGGGCTCTGGCTGACAGAGCTGGAATCCGGCAGAGCTGGTTTGGGGCAAGTTACGGGGTGGGGGACCCGCAGGGACGGGGCATTGGGTTAAATTGGGCGAAAGAGCTGAAAGCTTCCATGAGCGCTTCGCCGGCATTGGCATGCACAGGGTGGGCTTGAAAAATGGAGCCAGGGACAGGCAGGATGTAGAGAGATGGCTCCATCCCCAAGGATGGGGCTGCCAGAAAAAGCCCCTTTCCTCTGAGCCAGGTGTTGGGGTCTGAGTCCGACCCTCCTCGGCCGGGGCAATGCGGAATCAGCCGTCGGATCCAGCGAGGGCTGGGCGCTGGCTCCCATCCGGGTTTTAATTCACCTGTTTCCTGAAACCTTGGCCGGGCCGTTCTCACCTTTGCCTCAGTGGGACGGAAGCGTTGGCACGGGCGTTCCTCACATCCTGGAAAGGACAAGGGGCCTGGACACGAAACCTAGTACCGGGATCATGTTTGTGCAGCGATAATTAAGTGCCCCGCAAAGCCCAAACCCAAGGCAGGACCGCACCCCGGGACCTCAGAGCCCAGCTCACCCCCTGCCCCTTTTTTTCCCTCTCTGCAGATAAAAAACGAGGGCACCAAGAGCTGCCTGGATGTTGGTGAGAACAACCACGGTGGGAAACCTCTCATCATGTACCCCTGCCACGGGATGGGGGGCAACCAGGTGGGCACCCGTCCTCCCCGGCATTTCCCCCGCCTGCAACCCCCCTGCTTTTCCCCTGGGGTTACTTTCTCGGGGTGCAGCGGCGTGACGTCCCCTCTCCGCTCTTGCCCCCCAGTATTTTGAGTACACGAGCCAGCGGGAGCTGCGGCACAACATCGGGAAGGAGCTCTGCCTGCGGGCGGGCTCGGGCTCGGCTGAGCTGGGTGACTGCCAGTACAGAGGGAAGCCCGGCCGGGTGCCAGGCAGCGAGGAGTGGGACCTGGTGCAGGTGAGGAGACGCACCTCCATCCCGGGAATCGCCCGAGGGGATGACGGCATCATCCCCACATGACGATGCTTCTCTGCCGCTTCCCCTCGGTCGCATCCTTTCTCCATCCCGCGGGCATCGCTGAGCTGGTGCCATCGTTATTTTTTGGCAGGACCGGCTGATTAAAAACCCAGCCTCCGGTACATGCTTGACGGCACGAGGGAAGCACCCAGCGGCGGTTCCCTGCGACCCAGCGGACCCCTACCAGCTCTGGTCCTTCACCTAGGCAGGGAACAGAGCAGCCCGAGCCCTGGCCATCCCCAACTGTGCTCAGGAAACCAGAATCCAAAAAAACTTCCCCTTTTGGGTTTGGGTTTTTTTTTTTTTATTTAAGAAGCAAAAGCCTTAAATATGCTGCATTTCACGGCTGCCTTGAACTCAGTCCCGTGCCTTTGGAGTGGGGAAGCCCGGGGAGCCGAGCTCGGCCAGCAGTGCCCCACGGACCCCAGCCGCAGAGATGCCTGGGGGTGCTCTTTGGTACCCGGCTGCTGCTCACCCTTCCCCTCCCCGCCTCCAGCCAGAGACTGCAGTTCGGATCGGGCAAAAACACGACCGTGCCACCTGGCGCGTGAAAGCCGGGTGGGATGCTCCTTCCAGCGAGGAGGAGGACGGTGACCGGCCAGGCGGCTGATCCTGCAGGAGGGTGGATCGTGGTTTGTCGTGGGCCTGCGCGGGTGAGGGAATCCCCCCGGCGCTGCCAGGATCCAGCCCTCGCCCACCATGGCACTGCAAGCATCGCCATGGCACTGCAAGCATCGGGTGCTGCTGCTGCCGGGGCGGGAGAAGTTGGGCTGTCTGGCTTAGATAGCAGGCTTGATTTTGGGGGGGAAGTTAGATTATTTTTTTTTATTATTATTATTATGTGCTGATGATTCCTGGGTGCGATTCTGCTCGTCCTTGTGCTGGTCTGGCGGAGGGTGGCCCCATGGCATCCTCCCAGAGAGGCTCTTGCCAGCGCCTGGGCGCAAGATCTCCCTCCCCCGGTTTTCTTCAAGCCCGACTACTGTAGCTGCCGCTTCCATCGCCATTCCGTTTATGGTGGGGGGGAAACCCCTCCTGGAAGTGGTGTGGGGGTGGGAGAACCTGTCTTTGGATACACAACCTCAAATAAAGAGATGATTTATTTTACAGACGTTTTCTCTCCAGTGTCCTGTGAGCTCCCACGCCACCTCTGATTTACTTTCCCTCCCTCTTCTTGCCCTGGAAACTCCCTTTTGCAGCCCAAAAGTGGGTTTGAAGCCACTCTTGCAATGAGATGTCACATTTGGTGTGGTTCAAATGTGGGTTGGGTTGTCCCTGTGCCGGCGCAGAGGCTTCACTACTGTCCCTCGCTGTGTTCCCTTCAGTGCTGATAAAACAAATAAGTGATTATTTGGAGAGCGTTTTACCCATGAAATCTTGTGTTTTCCTTAGAGATAAGAGCAGAAATGCAGCAGGTGCCTTTTTTCCTTTCCCCCCCTTTTTTTTTTTTTTCCAACTGGGTGAACTGATAATCACCGCTATGGCAAATGCTGCTTTCCAGCAACTGCTCCGCCAATGGAGCGAAAACCTCGATGCTGCAGGCTCACCCCCCAGAACGGCCTCAATTTCTTTTTAAAGGGGCAGAAGAAATGAAACTGGTTTGGCCAGAAATCAGGTTTTTATTACAAACCATGTTGGTGTTTCATTTCACCTCAAAATAATGCACCATGGAGGTCACGTCCAGTCCCCGCTCCAGTGCTGGCTGTCCTGGCTGGGGTGGGATTTTTGGAGAGGGTGAAGGTCTTGCCTTGCATTTGCCTCAATTTCCCCATCCTGGGGGTGAAGCGGGCACCGTTCATGTGTTGGATAAAACTCTCGGAGGCGTCCCACGAATAAATGTGATGGGAGAGCTGCAGCTGGGGCACCCGCAGGGCTCGAGACCAGGAAAAACTCATGACAGCATTGCCCGAGATGTGCAGAAGAGGAAGCTGCAAGAGCAGGGCATCGTCTCCCTGGGGATTTAGCCTGCCTGTCCAAAGCCGAGGGAGGCTTGGGGTGCACCCAGGGTTTTTTGGCCCTGACCTTTGGGGCCGTGTGCGTTTTGGAAGAGGGGCCAAGGCTGCTCAATAGGGCCATGTCACCTGATTTTCTTCCTGTCCCTCCTCCGTCCCCTTTAAAGCCGCCGGCAGCGCGGCCCCCGCCGCAGACGATGACGGATCCTGGATGGATGATGCCACAGCTCGTGCGCCTCGCCGCCCTCGCCCTCTGCGGCGCATCCTCTGTGGGAAGCCGTCAGCCTCGTTAGCGAGTGATAACCCCCGGTTGCACTTCACCCCCCCATCCTCTCTCCTGCAGGACGCTGCTCCGAGCAGGATCCCGACGGGGAGCAACACGTGGTCGGTGGGACCAAGGTGCGCTCGCACGCCCGGCCCTCCCAGCTGGGTCCTTCCCAGGGTCAGCCAGCAAATCCCGTGGGGGTCTCATCCCGCTGGGACCATGCGGTGAGACCCGCCCCGTGTCTCGCATCCCTCCCCAGATCTCCCCCAGCATTACTCCGGTGGCAGCCGCAGAGGGTCCCTCGTCCATCATCCATCATGGGTGATGATGGCGGCCTATTGTGTGGATTGGTGAGCGGGCACAGGGACTCCACCGTGGTCTCGTGGAAAAGCCATTTTCCACCAAAAATCTCTCCAAGGAGAAATTTTGGCTGCCCCAACCCAGAGCGCAACAGTCCTTTAAGGTCTTTGCTGGTCCTCCGTTAAGGGGCTACATGGACCATCTCTGGGAGCATCTTCTTCTTGCACTGATCCCTTCCATGCCAGCTCACAGTTCAAATAATAATAATTGATGGCCTGATCCCGTGGTTTGTCGCCTTCCCGGCAGGAAACTGAACTCCCACATCACGGCTGGCGATCACAACCTCCACACGAATGATCGCGGCGAGCAAGTGTTCAGCGTGAGCAAGACCGTCATCCATCCCTACTGGAACGGCAACAACGTCACCGGGGGCTGCCTGAGGGGTGCAGGAGAAGAGCCCGGCCCCCGGCTCGGGCGATGGACATCTTCTTCCCCCACATTGTGGTTGGAGGGGTTTAAAACCCAGAGCCTCTGTCAATAAAATCTGTTCCTCTCTCCGGCACGCTGGTGGATGCTGTGCCCCACAGCCTGGCAATCCTTTCTCCTCTAAGCCTCAGCATACTTTTCCCCTCGCATATTCCAGAGCATCCCTTCGGCCACGTCCCTCCTCTTCCTCGCGCCTTAGGAAAGAGCCGTACAGAACAGCAGCTGGCCCCACGCCCTCGGGGCAGCCAGAAAGTCCTTGGGATAAATGGGAAAGGGGAAGATGCTGCAGATCCCCTCCGTGGGCAGCGATGCAGCTCCTTGGGGATGCAGGGGGGATCCAGTCAGGATTTTTCCCTGCTGCCAGCTCCATTTCTCTTCCAAAAACGACCTCCTCTCCAACGGATTTGGTGGCTGTTACCACCTCACCTCGCAGCTGCATCCCGGAGGAGCCAACTATGCCACAACCCGGCCTGACATGGGGATAAAAAACCAGCACCAAAATTGCACCAAAAGCCAAATTTAAACCCCAAACCAGATGCCTGTGGAAGAATTAAGAGGCGGGCGCAGGTCCCCCAGCACCCATTTGGCCACCCATGTCACTGGGTGCATGGGGGAGCCTTTCCGGCGGGGGAGCGCGGGGAGGGGGGGTGCCTGGGTGCTCAGCGGATGCCAGCAGCGGCCTCGCCTCAAACTTCCTCCGTAACAAACAGCAAACCACAGCGCGCGGCTGCGAGCAGGAACCAAGACGCAGCCATGGCAGAGGGCAAGAGCGGGGGAGCCGGGCTTTTCGCCAAGCAGGTCCAGAAAAAGTTCAGCCGGGCACAGGAGAAGGTATGGCATGATGCCCGCCCGCGACGCCCGGCCCCCAAATACCTTGTTTTATTTTACTCTCTAATTTTCTTTCCACCGCAGTGCTTAGGGGGTGGCACAACAGGCACCGCTTGGCACCCATGGGTGCTCATAGGGTGTTAATTTGGGCACTTCTGGGTCAGTGTTGTCATTGCTCCGAGGCTTTGGGCTTGATGGCATCTCCCCAAATCCTCCAAGCTGCTTTGGCAGCTGCTGGGTTCTCTAAAAGTAGGACTTTTCCACCCAAAACGCCTTCCAGAGGTTATGGGGGGACCGTGTGCTGCTGGCACAGGGTCCCTCAGGCTGGCTGGAGGTGACGGACCCCAGCGGGACCGGGGGTGGAGGTGGTCCCAGGAACGCCGGCGTAGCCCGCACCGGCTGTGCAGGAAGCGAGGGGGAAGGGCTCCGGAAGCAGGTGGAAACGGGGCAATTCTAGGCTGTTTTGGGGTGGTTCGGGGGTGGCTCTTTCCCTTTCTCTCCCCAAAAAAGCAGGCAGAGGCTCCCATTTTGGGGGCAATGAGAACCCCCCGCCACCACCCAGGTTTCCTGGCTGGGGCTCGGTGCTAAATTCAGCTCCCCCACGGCTCTATCAGCCCGGGCCAGGCTCCAGCCGCTTCCCGGGGGGGTCAGACTCTTCCTGGACACCCCAAAGCTCCCTCCCACACAGCCCCAGCCTCGCCACGCTCCTGTGGTGGTGGCTCCAGGAGCAGCCTTCAGCTGTAGGCCATCCTCATCCTCGGCACGGTGTCACCGGTGCCTGGCGAGGCAGCACCCAGGGCTCCGCCTGCACCCATAGCCACGTCCATGGATGTTTTGGGGTACATAGGGCTGCACCTATAGGGTTTTATAGGGCAGCGTGGTGGGTTAACACCCAAAAAGTCAACGTTTTCCTCCAAGAAATAAAGCACCAAGGGCTGTGCCGAAATTTTCCATCCCGCATCCAAATCCCTGCTCGACATCAGCTCTGGCAGACCCTCAGCACCCTGCCAAGAGGGGCTTTCACGGGGCCGACCCTGCTCCCCGCCGGGACGGAGAGCCCGGTGCGCAGTGCCGAGCTCGGGGCCGACGGCTTTTCCCACATCTCCATCTTTCTCCATCCCAGGTTTTGCAGAAATTGGGCAAAACAGTGGAAACCAAAGACGAGCAGTTCGAGCAAAGCGCGTACAACTTCCAGCTGCAGCAGGTCGCACCGGGGAGCGGGGAGGGGGGGACGGGGACACCCCTACACCATCCCTTGGCCCCACCGCCTGCCAGGGTCCCCTGTCCCCGGCGGGCTCATAGAAATCACTGCCAAGCCCTCGGGGATGTCCTTGACCCGTCCCCTCGTTGTGTTGCTTTGCAGAATGAAGGCAATAAACTCTACAAAGACCTCAAGTCTTTCCTTGGGGCGGTGAAAGGTACAGCACCCCGTCCCCGTGAATATGCCAGGAAAATGCCGTGGGCACCACAGAGGAGCCGGGAGGGGGTTGAGCATCTCTACATTTTCTTACCTGGGATAATAAATATTAAATAATAAAAATAATAAATAATAATAAGTAATAAGTAATAATAATAAGTGATAATAAGCAATAATAAATAATAATATTTTTGCATCCCCTGGTGGGGCTGCAGTGATGCACGAGAGCTCCCGGAAAGTGGCCGAAACGCTGCAGGAGATTTACAGCACCGACTGGGATGGTCACGAGGAGCTGAAAGCCATCGCAGATGTGAGCCCCTTGACGTGCCCCCGCTGTCCCCAAGGGTCCCCTTCAAGCATCGCGGGGGCCGGCGAGCTGAGCCGGGGGGGTCCCTGGGGACGCAGCCCGGCACGTACGGCTGAAGGGGGGGGGGGGGTGGATCCGGGCGTTATACCCCCGTTCCCCCGTTTTCCACCCCGCAGAGCAATGACCTCCTGTGGGATGACTACGAGGCGAAGCTGGCCGACCAAGCCCTGCGGTTGATGGAGAACTACCTGGCGCAGTTCGGGGACTTTAAGGTACCCCCCGTGCACGGTGTCGAGGGGGATGGGGCCGGGGGGGCCGGATCCTGGCTCACCTCGCCCCCCGTGCAGGAGCGCATCGCTAAGAGGGGCCGTAAGCTGGTGGACTACGACAGCGCTCGGCATCATCTGGAAGCTCTGCAAAGTGCCAAGAAGAAGGACGAGGCAAAAATTGCCAAGGTCGAGCCTCCCGCGGGGACCCCTGCCCGGCTCAGGCCCCCACGCCCTGGCCGTGCCGGCAAAGCCACGGCCCCCCCTTCCCTCCCGCAGGCTGAGGAGGAGTTTAACAAAGCCCAGGCGGTGTTTGAAGACCTGAACAAGGACCTTCGGGAGGAGCTGCCGGTTCTGTATAGCAGGTACCGGCGGTGTCACAGGGGCTGAGGGACATCGCAAGGGCTGGGGGACATCGCAGGGCTGGGGGTGTCACAGGGGCTGGGGGATGTTGCAGGGGCTGGGGACATCGAAGAGGCTGGGGACATCACAGGGGCTGGGGGACATCGCAGGGCTGGGGGACATTGCAGGGCTGGGGGTGTCACAGGGGCTGGGGGACATCGCAGGGCTGGGGGACATTGCAGGGCTGGGGGTGTCACAGGGGCTGGGGGACATGGCGGGGCTGGGGCAGGGCTGGGGGTGTCACAGGGGCTGGGGGTGTCACAGGGGCTGGGGGACTTTGCAGGGCTGGGGGACATCACAGGGGCTGGGGGACATGGCGGGGCTGGGGGACATGGCGGAGCTGGGGGACATGGCGGAGCTGGGGGTGTCACAGGGGCTGGGGGACATTGCAGGGCTGGGGGTGTCACAGGGGCTGGGGGACGTTGCAGCAGCTGGGGGACATCGTGGGGCTGGGGGACATGGCGGGGCTGGGGGTGTCACAGGGGCTGGGGGACATGGCGGGGCTGGGGGACATGGCGGGGCTGGGGGACATGGTGGGGCTGGGGGACATGGTGGGGCTGGGGGTGTCACAGGGGCTGGGGGACACGGCGGGGCTGGGGCAGGCACGTGGCCCCGGGGATGATCCTGCCCGATGCCGATGGCACCCACAGCCCCGCTGCCATTTGCAAGGGGGGAGGCAAAGGCAGCCCCCTCCCGAAGCCCGTGGGTCCCCCCAAAAAGCACCATCTGAGCACAAGGTCCCCAAGGGCTGTCACTGAGCCCCGGACGTGGGCTGGCTGCGGGCGCCGGTGGGTGGGCGCAGTTTCCCCCCCATGGCGGGGAAGAAGTGGGGTTTTCTCCCCAAAGGCCGCGGTGGTGACGCGGCGATGGCCCAAGGGACATCGGTCACGGGTGGCTGCAGCAGCCGGGAGGTGGCAGCACCGTGGCTGCAGCAGGGTGGCCCCGGGGACAAATGTCCAGGCCCGCTGTGTCCTCACCCCGAGGGTTTATTTGCCGTTCCCCACCTCCACGGGGGCCCCGGAGGACGGGTGCTCCCCCGCTGGGTGCTCAGCACCCCAAGCCCCTGCGCGAAATGGGTTGGCACCCCGAATCCCCCCACCTCCCGCTGTGCTTTCCCTCCTGCAGCCGCATCGCCTGCTACGTGACCATCTTCCAGAACATCTCCAACCTCCGCGATGTCTTCTACAAGGAGATGAGCAAGGTGGGGGGCGAGGCAGCACCCCAAAACACCTCTCCCCTCACCCCACCCCCAGCAGCCTTGTAGCCACCCCCGGGGGCTCCAGCTACGCTGGTGCCAGCCACCCGCCTCGAGTCCTCGCTGCTCTTCATTTCATTTAATAATTCAGAGCAGCTCGGGGATGTTCGTGGTGCTGCCGGGTGATGGGTGGCACCGGGGGGGCCCCTCTGATGCGTTTCTCTCCCCCCGGCTCTTCTCGCAGCTCAACCGCGACCTCTACGAGGTGATGAGCAAACTGGACAAGCAGCACTCCAGCAAAGTCTTCATCATCAAAGGCATCCCCAGGTAAACGAGCGGGCAAGCTCCCGCAGGGTGGGGGGCTTCAAGTGGCCCAATCGCCCCCCCGCTCCGAAAAGCCGAGGGGTGATGCAGCCCCCCGTCCTACAGAGCTGGGATGGGCGAGCGTCTTCTGACAGCGGGCTGAGGGTGCTTTGGTGGTGCCGGTTAATTGATTTGGGTTATTTGCTGATCATGCCGGATGGGGACGCATCACCTGCAAGCCAGGGCGGTGATGCTGTGGTGCCACGCGTCCCCGTGGGGACGCGCCGGAGGGGGCTTAACCGCCTCTGTCCTCCCCCCACACAGCAATCGGCGCTCGCTGGTCATCTCCTCGCCGGTAAGCCCCCCGGCCATGTTCCCCTGCCCGGGGAAGGCGCCGGACTGGCAGCCCGTGGTGGAAGCGGAGGCGACAGCAGGGTCCCCCGGGGTGGGCAGCAGTGCCACCGACGCTGTCTCCAACGGGGAGCTGGGTGCCGCTGTCCCCGGCCCCCCACCAGCTTCGCCCACCAGCGGTGGGTCCCTGTCGGAGACGGCGTCGGTCTCCAGCGAGGAGGCCCCAGAGCTCGGCCCCAGCCCCAAGGCTCCGTCCCACGAGCAGCGGACATCGGCAGCAGCCGCGGAGCCGGGCACCGACTCCCCCGGGCTCGCCAAAAGCCAGGGTCCGGAGCCGGAGGGGGCTGCCGGCGGGGTGCAGGGGGGGGGCCGAGGGCATCGCCACCTCCCTGGCATCGCTGATTCTGTCCGAGGCGATTGCCAAGGCCGCCAGCACTGCACCACCGGAGCCAGAAAAAGCCACGGCTGGGCTGGAGGAGAACGGAGCCCCGGCCGCTGCAGCGGACCCCCATCAGCCGGACGGCACGGCCACCGACGGCGAGGGCCGGGCACATCCCGGGGAGCCACCGTCCCCAGCCCCGGCCGTCCCCCGCGACGCCCCGGGTCCCACGGCGGAGGCACCGTCGTGCCCATCGCCGGGCAGCAGGCAGGAGCTGAGCGGTGCCGCGGGCGAGCGCAGCAGCTCTGAGGAGAGCGTGGAGGTGATGAACGTCGAGCCAAAGGTGGCCAAAACTCAGGTGAGAAAGTGCTGGTGCCGGGAGGGAAGGCGCCGGCGGGGGGCTGCATCCGCGCCCCGCGATGGCAGGGGGATGCCCGGCTTGTTCAGAGACCCAGCCCGTGCTGGGGGGCATCCGGTGGGGTGCGGGGACACAGGGCCGGGGGGGTCCATGGGGCAAATCCAGCCCGGTGCGACACTCCTCTGCTGGCAGATGGGGCTGGATCTGGCCCTCGACGCGGCATCAAGCGGCTGCACCGAGGACGGCGGCTCCCCCTCCGGCTCCCCAGCCGAGGTGGGTGCAGCGGCGCTGCGGGGGGAGGCACTGACCCGACCCCCCCGGCTGGACACGGTCCTTTTTGGGTCCAGCGTAATCGAAACACGAGGTCTCCATCGCAGCCGGCTCGGCGTCACCTCCGTGTCTCTCCCAGGAGCAAGGCTGTCCCGGGATGCCGGAGGAGGACACGAGCCGGGATGTGAGCCAGGACCCCCCACCAGCAGCAACCCCCCCCCCGGACGCCACCGAGACCCTCACCTCCCTGTGAGCCCAGCACCCGGCACGGGAAACGGGCGGCTTATGGTGCCGCCGGCAGACAACCCTGTTTCACCGTAACCGTAACGCGCTTCCCACCCCCCATCCCGTCTGAAATAAAGGCAGAGGGCAGAAAAGGTGGCGAGAGGAGGGCGAAGATGCCGGCGAGGGCCAAATCTCCGTCCTGCAAAAGCCCACCACCGGCTGGGCTGGGGGGCCACGGGAGTGCTGGGGGGTCCCCGCCTGCGGGTTTACGGCGGCCAAAGCTGCGTGCGGGAGGGATTTGTTGCCTTGTTCTCCTCCGGCACCCAACGCCGCTGTGACTCAGGAAAAAGGCGTCGAGCCGGTTTCGCCAGCTCCTGGAAAATGTGCTGCCATGCAAAAAAAAAAAACAAAAAACCCCAACCCCCTGATTTTCCCCCTCCGTGCTGCAAAATTCCCCCAAACTGAAGCACAACCCCGTTGCCAATCGCTGCCCTGGTGCAAGAGCTTGCGTCGCCGCCCCGATGCCCAGTGATGGGCTGGCTCCCCAGCGAGCGAGGGGTTAAGGGAGGAGGTATTTCTGGATTTTCATCATCATCGCAGCCGGACTGGAAAGGTGAGGCAGGAAAAGGGCAACGCCTTCGCCTGGGCGAGACCCGGAGCCGCACATGGTGCCGGCCGCCGCTCGCCCCGGCACGGTGGGCGCAGGTAAGAGCTGGGGTGGGGGAGACATGGCTTCTGGGGTGACCCCCAAAAAATTCACCGTTCCCTGGGAGGTTTGGAGGGGTTTGGCTGCATCAGGCACATGGATTTGCACCGGGAGGCGACGGAGTCGTGCCATGAGGGACGCCGAAGTGTGGCTGGTTTGGGGGAGAAGCCGAAATGCCGGCTCTCGGCTGGGTGTTTTCCAGTTGGATTTCAGGCGGGCGGGAAGGGAAAAAGCCTGATCCTGCTACAGCGCGAGCCAGAAAGCAGAAAACCCAGCGGGAAAGCCGAGCGGGTCGCAGGGCAGGGCGACACGTGGCTCCCGGAGGACGCATCCGGGGGTGACAAAGGCGAAATGGGGGCGAGCAGGCTGTGGGGATGGTTTGTTCATCCCATCCTCCATCTCCAGCCGCTGAGAATGGGAATGGGAATAGGAATGGGAATGAGGGGGCTGCAAAGGTGTTGCTGAGCATCCCCGACGGCAGGCTGCGCTCCACGGGGCTTTTCGGGAGCAAAGCTGAGGGGCGGGGAGCGTTTCGCTGTGGGAATGGCTCTTGAGCAACTTGGCCCGAGAGCAAGAATGAGGAAGATTATGGGGTTTTTTTACAACCCCTGCATGGCTTTAAAAAAACACATCGAGATCTGTACGGATCCAGTGTGCTGGGGAAGTGAGTCACCCCCACTTCATCAGCCCCCTGGCACAGCCACTGCGGACGCCCGGAGGCTCCGACAGCGTGGCGGCTGGATCCTGGCCCGGCAAGGTAACCCTGGCGCTGCAAAATATCCCGTGGTTTTCCATGCCATGGAGCACGGGGGTGCTTCCCGGTTGGTTTTGGCAAGCTCCTTCCCATGATCCCAAGGTAGGCGCAGCAGTGGGGTATCCGGGCGGAGCATCCCTCCCCTGGGGATGCAACGTGGGGAGCTTTGCTTTCCTGACCACTGACATTTTGATGTCTTTCCCCCAGCTAAAATTTGGTTTAAACCTTTGGTGGGTCCCAGGGCTCCATTTTGCAGGTGCTGCGGGCATGAAACTGGTTTGCGTTTCCCGCTGGCAATGCCGAACGCTTCCCAAGAAGCCCTCTCCCCGAGGCACCCAGCTCGCACCAGCTCTCTTTCCGTCAAGCAGCACCTTTTCCTCTTTTCCCTTAAATCCCAACCTTACGTTTTGGGGGAAATTTTACCCATTTTTTGCTCCAAAGCCTCCCGAGCAGTGGCTGCTGCTCCGTGGGAAGTTTGCAGTCGGCTTTGGAAATCGTGTGCAGCTCCCCGATGCCTGGACATTGCTGCTGGAGGAGCCTGATGAGCTTTAAAGCAAAGCTGGGTTTAAAGCAAAGCTGGATTTAATGCAAAGCTGGGTTTAAAGCAAAACCGCGTTTAATGCAAAGCTGGGTTTAAAGCAAAACCGCGTTTAATGCAAAGCTGGGTTTAAAGCAAAACCGCGTTTAATGCAAAGCTGGGTTAAAAGCAAAGCCAAGTTAAAAGCAAAGCCGGGTTTAAAGCAAAGCCGGGTTTGATGAGTTGGTGGCTTGTGCCAGCCTGAGCTTGAGCCCGTGGGGAAGTTGCCGTGCTCCAGCGGAGCTGCTGGACACTCGGGGTTCCGGTCTCCAGCCAGTGGGAGAGGGGTCCTATGACCGTCCATGCGTGCTGCTAGGACAGGGGGAAATTGTTTTCCCAAATTCCTGTGACTGTAAGCCCGAACGTTTGCACTCTGGTAGCACTCTAAAGCAAAATCTGCTGTTGTAAGGGATGTTTTGCAAACACCCGACAGCACTGTGAGTCACAAGGACAGGGTGGGACAACCAGGGCAGGGCCGGATCCCGAGAACTTCATCCCGCTTTCCAAAATGTGGGAGGTTGCCGGCAGGGTTAGCATCACCCCGTCCTCGTGAGATGCATCCTGATGGCACAGCATGGCCGCGCTCCTGGCTCCCAGCTCCTGGCCTGTGTCCACGCTCCCGTGGTTAAATTTCGTCTTTTTTTTTAAAAAAAATAAAATAAATAATTTTTATTTGCTCCTGACATCTAGCGGTGCGGCTCCGCAGAGCCGCTGAGTCACTTGTGCCCGAGCGCCGGAGCCATTGCAGAACGTGTTTTTTGGGGGGGTTACAAAGATTGTCCACCCGCCTCGGGCAAAGCCGCCGAGGTCGGTTTAGCGGCTGCTGGTCCGGCCGGTTTTTGCAGGCAAAACATCACGGCTGCGGCATCAACCTCGGGACCCTGGTCGGAGCGTTTGCGAGGATTTACGTGCAATTTGAAGCTCTCAAAGTTTGAGAGCGGATTGCAGAGTCGGTGGCTGGTTTTTCCCTGCCTTCACCAGCTTTGCCGCCTTCCCGCGAGCCCGGCACGCCCCAGCCCGCTCCTCTCCATCAGCCCGAATAAAACCTTTGCTTTGATTAGCGCTGCATCGCCGCCGGCACGCTCCCATCGCGGCTGTGCCCTCCAGGGTGCTGCATGTGAATTTATCACTTTTATTCCTTTTTTTGGTAGTTCTGAAGGACCCCAGACCTTCGCCTGGAAGGCGCCGATGCGATGGAAGGAGATCAGCCCCCTCTGACGGCAGGTGAGCGTCCCAGGACAGCTTTGCCAGGCTGTTCGTGCTGCATAGTCCTTGGCAAGAACTTGCACGGGGCCAGCGCGTGCCCCGTCCAGCCAAGCCCGGCTCAGCCAGGTCGGGACCAGCCTTGCTCACCTTCTCCTCTCCCCCTCTCTCCTGGTTTGATGAAGAAGAGCTGACAACCCCCTTCCTGAAGAAGGCTCACACCCCACCTCTCCATGAGGATGCCAACACCGTGGTCATCGCAGGTAGGGGCTCTCCTTGCCGGATCCACCCCATTTAGCATTTCGGTACCGACCGCTCGGGGCTAAACCCCGCTCCTTTCTCTGCCTTCTCCCCGTAGTTGTCATCACCCTGGTGTTCCTCACCCTGCTGACAGTCCTGGTGGTGATCATCATCTACCTGTACAGAAACAAAGGCAGCTACCTCACCTACGAGCAGCCGGCGGCAGAGACCGACGTGTCAGTGCAGATGGAGGATGCTCCATCCAAGGAGAAGGAAGAGTATTTTATCTAGGCCACCGGGTCCAGCGCACACCTCTTGGATGCACTCAGGTCCAAGTTGCCTAAATTCCCTGGAGTTGGGGAACTACAAGCTGGTGGTTTTGTGGGGTTTTTTTTTTTTTCCTTAATTTATTAAGCCAGCCATGGAAGGAAAAATAAATAGGTGCGTGTCAGAGCTTTGCCCGTCGCTGCCTGGAGCAGACCGAGGGCAGGGAGTACTCCAGCTCGGCGGCAGAGAGCAGGCACAGCCGCGCTCCGGCTGCCCGCACCCACCCCATCTCCTCCCTTCAGTGCTTTCTAATACAGCCCAGTGACAAACGCTTGAAGAGTTGCTGTCGTTTTCTTTTTCCTTATCTCACAAAACACTTAAGTTATTCTGCTCATGATGTAGGGGTGGGGTAATTAGCATGGCAAATTCGGAGGCTGAGGTTAAGCGTGCATGTAAAACAGGCTGATGGATCGTGCAAGTTACAGAAAGCCCCAACGCAGCCCGCAAGCCTGGGGAAGCTCGGCCCTGCCCCGAGAGGCGCCCGACCTCGGAGGGCTTGGGGAAATGAGAAGTGGAGCAGGTTTGCTTCGGCTGCAGAGCCGGCTGTAGCACCGGCGCGTAGGCTCAGGCAGGCAGACACTAGTTTTCCCCTGCTTTTGCTGTGCACAAGGACAGGGCGAGGAGCAGCTCCAGCCACCGCTCCTCTGCTCCCTTCTCAAGGGCAGTTCCTCCTTTAAATCAAACCCGAAAGGAAAAAAAAAAAAATTCAAACCCCAAAGGAGGAAGTTCACCAAATAGCAGCAAAGAGGAAATAAGTGAAGAAACCCTAAGGCTTGCAATGGGCAGGAACCAAGGGGTTTTATTTGAGGTCTAATGCAAATTTGCTACTTTATTCAAATTTTCAAAATAGTCTTTATTCTACTTTTTTTTTAGTATAAAAAAATCCACAAGTTAAGTGCACCACAGTGTATACAGAGAGAGACGTAATGCTGAACTTTCATAACAGTCAGTTGTATGGTTAAACACAACATATACAAGACACAGATTTAGATTAAACTGAAACCTCAAGATAAAATATATTTGAATCTGATATTTTTCTTCATAAAACAAAACAAAACAAAAAAAAACCCAAAACATTTGAGGATCCCTGAAATATTCTTCTTAACCCTAATAAGACTTCATTATACCCAAGTCATTTTTAAAGTATGCATTCATAAAACAACCCATTAACCAAGCTAATTTGTGTGTTGATTGACAGTTGCTACACACCCTTGTACAGATGGTAACCAGCCTCTCTGAACAACAGCCTTAAGGAGTTTTGGTGTCAAGACACCAGGTTGAGTTTAAAAAAAAAAAAAGACGTTTGTTTATTAAGCATCATTCTAAAAGCCTAGTTAGCATCGAATGAAATGTTCAAACATGAGTTGCATTGTGTTTCTGGCACCAAAGCATGGCTTTGATTAGACCTAATGTGCAAAGAAATCCAAGATTACTTGGAGTGTATAAAAAAAATCCCATGATACACGCCAGCTGCATACCTTCCTGGAGGAAAACGACGGGCGAATGTGAGCACAGAGTGCTTCGAGGGATCCGTTCTAGAGTGAGGTCAGGAAGAAAGAAGCGCCAAGGTGCCCTCCCCGCTACCGGGAAGTGAAGTTTGCCCTCGCTTTCTACCCAGCACCTTCGCTGGGGAAACCCGGGTGGTTTGTGACTCGGGGTCCAGTGGACCGGCACGACCGCGAAGGGAAGGCGAAACTGGATCCGCTCCCTCGCCCTCCCCAAAGCCAGTGTATAGGTAGCCGATTAATAAAAGCTCAGCGCTGCGGTATTACTCCAGTGAAATGAAAGGAAGAGGCAGGGCTGCTGAGCTCACATTCATTTCGTGAATTAATCCCCCCCTCCCCGTCTGAACAGAGGCACCGCTATCGTTAACAGGGTTTCTCGTTGAAAGTGCCTGCAGGGCCGGGCACCAAACCAGGAAGACACCTCACCGCTGTGTGTCTAATCTGCAACTTCAGGTTAATATGGACTAAAGCAGTTACATCGTGAGAAGTGCTGACAGTATGTGATGTCTTTCCTTACACAAATGTAGCCCCCCCCTCTCCCCCCTTCCCCTTCCTTCTTCACCAGATAGTGTAGCCGCCGTCTGAGCCTCCCAGGAAGAAGTTTCCCTTCCGTTGCGTCACCAAGACGTTGGCTCCCTGCATTACGGCCAGCTGGGCGGCATTGGGGGGACAGCCAGGAGGGGGGGGCTGGAAGACAGAAAAGGAGAGGGGGGAGGATAGCCGAGGTCAGTGCCACGACGGGAGCTGGCACAAAGCCACCGTGGGCTGCAGGGACCCGCAAACCTCCCAGTCGACGTCCCTGTCGCTTGCTACCGAGCAAAGACTGAGCAACAGAGTCCAGGAGCCGATGGGAAACGCTCGGTTGTGTGCCCTGCCCTCTCTTTTCAGAGCCCACAGCCCATACTTTTTCATGGCTTTTTGCCCACGCAGAGGAGCCTGTGAGCTGTGGAACAAGACCTTCACACGGCCGTGAGCCACGGGTGGAAAGTCCAGGGGAGCAGGAACCTCCCACAGCTCCGCCGCAGCACGGAAAGAGGCCAACTCTGCGTTTGGGGCCAGGGAAAGTCAGGTCGCCAAGAAGCCCTACTGGCTTGCCTCCCCGCAAAGCGCATTACACCGTGGCCCCCAGGCCAAACTGGGGCTAGCGCTGGCCACGCAATGGTTTTGCTGTGAGCCAGAACCACCTGTGAACCTACGTGGCTCCAGAGCCACAGGCTGGCTAGAGAGCGCAAACCCTCAGCATGCAAAGTAGGAGCCTACTCTTCTCCCAAATGATCGATCGGCTAAGAAATATGTTTTTCTCAGAAAACAAAGGATATCTTCTCCCCCACTACCATCTGCGAACCTCTAATGCTGAAGCACGCAGGGATTTGAGAATACATTTGTACTTACAGGGATGCTGGCTGTTCCACCAGCCCCAAACCTTGCTCCAGCATCAAAGCCACCTTCAACAAGGACTGTCGAGCCCGGAGGATAAACCGGTCCCACGGGGTAATACGCCATCGGGACCGACGAGCCGATCGGACCCACGGCCACAGACTGGGCCACAGGCAGGAAGACGGAAGCGCCCGGATACGCCGCAGACATTGTAGGTACGGTGGCAGCCCCCAGAGGCACGAAGCTGGGACGGTAAAGCTGGGAAAAAAAGCCGCGCGAACAAGTTGAGAGACCTGTAATTCCCCACGCCCAGCTGTTTATTCAGCCTTGCTGTCGAAGCACCAGCCCCAACGCAGACTTTCACCCTCCTGCTTGCACAAGGGCATCCCCTTCCCTGAGCGTTTACTTTGGGGTACGGTAAACGGACATTTTTCCCACTGTTGGAGACTGTTTTCCCCCACCGCCCGCAAGAATCCAACTGAGAGAGATCATCGTAGACGTGTTTCACAGCTACAGGTGAGCTCAGTTTGTCATCTTAACTCAAGGGGAAGCTTTCAACGTTTGTCACTTTGAGTGGATGATTCTGGTCTCATAAAAGAGAATCCGGGGACCGACCGCTGCCCAGCGATACGAGCAGCAAACAAGCCCTCCAGGCAAAAAAAAAAATATTGCGGCTATAAACTTATTCGGAGTTGTTTGGGTTTTTTTTTCCTATGGGAGGGGCCCCAGAAGGACATAAAGTCTTCGGAGAAACGTCCCGCCTACCTCGGAATAAGCAGGAGGCGCGTCTGTGTAGGGCGGCGGCTGCGGAAGGGGCAGAGTCTGTGGGTACACGGCGGGGTTGGCGGGGGACTGGACGGGGTAGGACGGCTGGGTGGGATACTGGCCTGCAAGAGAGAGGAGAGGTCAGCCCGAGGCAGGAACGAAGCCGGACAGGACGCTGACGAGTTTCTTTTCTGGGAACCCCCCGTTTCTTAATTATCACGTGAGCAGAAGGGAGGATCGGCTGTAGGAGCGTCCGTGCAGAATCAACTCGCGTATTGCCCGGGTGACTGATGCCCCCGGCCGCGCCGAGCGGCCCCGGCAGTTCAGTCCACGGCAAAAACAAATCCGAGAGTTAAAATGTCCTTTTTGCCGGAACTTGGAGCAATGAGAAGGCAGGAAGGCCGGCAGAGAAAAAAAAAAATAATAATAAATCAAATTATTCCGGGCGGTAGCCAGTGCTCAGACCTGCAAATTCTTAAACGAAAACCAAAACCAGCCAGCCGCGATACCCGCCCCGCCGCGCCGGGGCTTTCGCGATTTTGGGGGGCAGGGACGCGGCAGCCTGGGGGCACCGCTCTCCCGCGGCAATTTTGGGGGGCAGGGACGCGGCAGCCTGGGGGCACCGCTCTCCCGCGTCCCCCCAGAGCGGCGGCGGCGGGGGGATCCCCCGGCCGTGGCTGGGCGGAAATCGCCCCCGCTCTGACGACGCCGAGGGGCTTCAACGGGCTCCGAGCTCGGCCCCTCGCCCCGGGACCGCGCCGGGCTGTGGGGAGCCCCCGGCCCCCGGCCCCCAGCCCCCGTGGGTGCCCCCGCCCTGCGCCCCCCGGCCCGGGTCCCTCGGGGGGGTCTCAGCCCCTTCAGCTGCCCCCGACCGTCCCCGGGGGGCTCCCCCGGCCCGGCTCCCCCGAAACGCGAGGGGGTCCCCCCCGGAACGAGGGGGCTCGCCCACCCCACGCCCCCCCCCGTGGGCCCTCCCCCTGCGGGGTGCCCCCGGGGTGCAGGGGCTCTCCCCCGCCCCCCGTGACATCACCGGGGGGGTCTTCCCCCCTATTACATCACCCAGGGGGTCTCCCCCACCCCGCCATGGAACGGGGGTTCCTTCTGACATCATCGGGGGATCCCCTACGTCAGCGGGGGGTCTTCTCGCCCACCTCAGCGCCTCCCCCATCTAATGGGGTCCCCGTTGCGTCACGCGTGGGGGGTCCCTCTCACTCCAGCTCCCCCCGACACCTACTGGGGACCCCCCTACGTCAGCAGGGGGATCCCCTACGTCATCAGGGCGGGTCTCCCCCACCTCCGCGCATGGCTTGGGGACACCTTACGTCACGCGTGGGTCCCCTCCTACGGCAGCAATCCTCCCCCCCCGTCACGGGGGTGCCCCCCCCGCGCCCAGCACTCACAGGGTTAAGGCCGGGCCGAGGCGCGCGGCGCCATGGCGACCCGCGCGCCCGCCCCCCCGCCCCGCTCCCATTGGCCGCCCGGCGCCCGCGCGGCCCCGGCCCGCTCGCGCGGTCACGCGCTGCGGCGCCGCCCTTAAAGGCGCCGCGTCCCGGAGCGGCGCTGCCCGGGGGGGGGGGGGGGGGGGGGCGCCGCCGGTGAAAGCGGGGCGGGGGGGGGGGGGGTCCTTGCCTTTGCCGTTCATGGCGGCGGCGGCGCGGCGCTGGCTCCGGCGGCGGCGGCTCCCGCTCTGCCCGCGCCGCGCGCTTCCTGCTCGGTGTCACCGCGGCGCTGCGGGAGGGGGAGGGCGGGGGGCGGGGCGGGGCGGGGCGGGGCAGGAAGCGGGCGCCGCGCGCAGGCGCACGCCGCCGGCGTCATCGCGCGCGGGGGCGGGGCCGAGCGGTTTTAAAGGGACCGCGGGGGGGGAGTAGGGGGGGGTTCCGAGCAGGGGCTGGGGGGCTCGGGGAGACCCTGAGGGTGGGGGTCCGGGTGCGCAGGGAGGGGCCCCCAGGGCCTGAGGCGGGGTGGGGCCGGGGGGGCCTCAAGCAGGGCCCGGGGGGGACCGCGAGGGGGGCCCCGGGGCGAGGGGGGCCTCTGGGCAGGGCCCGGGGGGCCCGGAGTGGAGGGAGGGGCCCCAGGCGGGAGCAGAGGGGGCCGAGGGGTGAAGGGCGGCCCCCAAGCAGGGCCCGGAGTGGTGGGGAGGCCCCAGGTGGGCACAAGGGGTGAGGGGGGCCCTGAGCAGGGCCTGGGGGGGGCTGGGTAGGGCCTAGGGTAGTGGTGGGGGTCCCAGGCGGGCCCCGGGGGTGAGGGGGCATCTCGGCAGGGCTGGGGAGGGGAATGGGGGTCCCAGGTGGAGCCTGAGAGGGGGCCCTGCATGGGGCCTGTACAGGAGGGAGGGGGCCCTGGGGGGGGGTCCTACGCAGGCCCCGGCGCTGGAGGGGACCAGCGGCAGGCTGCGGGGGAGGGGGTCCCTTCCAGGCCCCTAGGTGAGGTGGGGGTCCGTGGAGTGCGGGGTGCCCCAGCAGCACCCGGCCCAGCTGCCTGGCCCCAGGCAAGAGCCTTCCCAGGGCCTGGGATGGCACGGGGGAAACTGGTGGGCGAGGGGCCCTTGGCTTTCTCCCTTCTTCCTCCTGAATCTCACCCAGCAAAAGAAGCCGCCTCTGAGTTCATGCATAAAAGATCAATGGAAATGGTTGGTAACCTCCAAATATTGTTAAGCTTAATTAAGCCTTGAGGACTGTGTGAAGCGTCAGCAGGCAGAGCTGCTCGTTAGCACAGTGACTGTGCTAACAGTTGGTGACTGCAGCCTGAGCTCCGGGTTATGTTGGTTCTTCTAAACCGTGTCCTTGTGGCTGTTGTTACAAGCCCCAAGGCCTCCCCGGGGCACTGCACAGGACCCCATTTTCTGCCTGCCTGCAGCGGGGAGCCCCTAGAGACCCTCCTTTTGGGGGGCAACATCCTCCCATGGGACCCATTGGCTTCAGCATGGTCTCCCCCAAGACACATGGGGCACGTAAAGAACAGGTTCCTTTCCAAAGTGACCGTGGCGTCCCAAGCGTAGCCAAAATGCTGCCAAGAAGCTGAAGATGCAGTCAGGCACATGCATTTCTCAGGCTTGTTCTGCTCCCCTTCGTCCAGCAACAGCACAGGAGACCCCTCAGCAGATTTATGGAAATAAATCTTCGATTCAAGCACTCTTTTGCCTTGTATTTAGGGCTGCATTTGCAAGAGCGGACAGTCCCCGTGCTTAATACCACCCCCGTTCAACAAAGGCATCTATCTCAGCTTAAAAACACTGTGGGGTTAAAGGACGAGAGTGAGGTTTCTCAGGATAATTTTTAATGAATTTGGGATGAGTTATGGGGCCTAAGTACTATTAATAAAAATCTGTTGCAGGTGTCGCCTGCTGAAGATTGATCCGCCAGCAGAAGGTGCAGTCGGAGCTGTGCATAGAGAAGGTATGATGCAATCTAGTAGTTCTATGTGTAAAGTCTTGTTTAAAAAAATAATGTATATAGATGGCAATGAAAGGACCGCAATAAAGATACCCCCTTAAAGTGTAAAATTCTCCCTTTTTTTTTGTGATTTTGATAAACTTTCTGGCTGCATTTTGGCCAGAGTTTGAGGGCACAACTCTCTGTTTCAAGCTCATTTTCAGGCATCTCAATCAACAATATCATTGTTCTCTTCCCTATTTAACTGAACTTCTCATGAATAATGTACCGGCTGCCTGATGAATATGCACACGTTCGCTGGTGTGCCTGGGAGGGCTTCATCAATAATTCATGCCTCGAAAATGTTCTTCACCTTGCAACTGCACAGGAACCGTAAAAAAAAAAAAAAATATTTACCCTTTAAAGTGGGAGAGAAGATGGCTTGAAATCTGCCCGTGGAAACGTGGAATGAGGTGGGTTGTAGTTAAGTGCGATGAAAGGGAGAGCACCTCCAGGAAGGGAGGGCGATTTCTGAGGGACTGAGCCCTGATGTCTTCACAAACCCAACCCCGCAAAGCCCCGGCGCTCGCTGGAACGGCTCAGGGTTAAGCCTGTTTAGCAGCTCCTGGCTTCAGACCCTGATTTAGTCTAACAAAAGTGCCTTTTTCCACTCTCCTGTTATCATTACACAGAAAACTTCCTTGCAAAGGAAGAGTGGAAACGCTCTGCGAGGTGGGGAAGGCAAGGAGAAAGCATTTCCTTTCGGTGGAGCCGGGCTCTTCAGAAGGCACCTGCCTTCAAATCCCTTGGGATTGTTTTTATTTGTATTTTTATCGCTGATTACCTCCTTTAAGGGCCTCTTGGGCCTCCAAGCAGAACAAAAAAACTCCAGTAAACGTCTAAAGCTCTGAAAAATCAGCTCATGGGTCGTCCTGCGCCGTGCGTGCAGCCCTGAAATGGAAACCTGGAAAAGTCGAGGCAGTTTCTGGATGCCTGGCTGCGTGCCAGTGGACTTTGCTTCCCACGCTGGGCGCTTCTGAAAGGCAAAGGGGACGGTCTGCAAAGAGCCTGGTGCGCCGTCGGCGCTGCGCCGATAACACGCAAAACAGATAAAAGCGTAAATGGCCAAGTCTGCGTTTCTGGGTGAGCGAAGGGCCCACGCTGAAAGTCCTTATTTACACAACACGGGGTTATTTAACCCTGATTGGAATCAGACCTGGCTGGGATAATACCGGTTGTTTGCTACTTAAAGTAGCAAAAATAAAGTAGCAGTAAAAATTCAGCTGATATCAGTGGCCTTACGAGCAGATACACGTTTGTGAAACTTTACTCGTGTGAGTAATCAGAAGCGAGAGGTACTTTGAGGCAGAGAGCACCCTATGGGTGTAGGACTATAATTAATTACATAAAAATAATGAATAAGCAGTTGTTAATTACTGGATGATATCTTCCACTTAGGGAAAATGCTCTCCTTCCTTCTCCCACCACTGAAATTGAGGGGGTTCTGTGCTTGGCTTTGCCAGGACCAGATTTTACACAATGCCACAAAGTGGCCTGAAAAATCCCATGGGAATTTTAGAGCTGGTTTCCAGCTTTAAGGGGAAAAGTGAGGCAGAGGCCGGATCTGTCATAACACCAACAAACCTGCGTTAAACCCCCCTGCAGTCTTTAAAAAGCACACGCTTAGGCTCAGGTTCAGGGAAGTTTGTGAGCAACTGGAGTCGCTTTGCAGCATGGAAGCCAAAATAAAGTCCCAGCTTGCTTTTTCCTGCACTTTCAGCCATTTAAGTTCTTGGAACAGCTGGAATTAGCTGCTTTGTGGCATGTGTGTTCCTTGCAGGGCTGGAAACCTTTCCACAGCAAATCGGATGTGCCAGAAACCGCAGGGTCAGGTGCAAACCCTCCCCTGACCCATTGCTGGGTGTGATTAGAGCAGCCAAGTCAGCGAAAGAAGCACGGACAAGAAAGCTGCAATATTAATTTGGTCACCTACCAAGAGTTCTTGTCGACAGAGCAAGCTCTGGAACAAAGGACACATTCTTGCAGTCAGTGGTTTAGTTTTGCCAGCTATTCCTGTCAAAGAGTTAATTAAACCCCCCCTTGCCTCCAAACAAGCTATTTTCCTGAAGGAAGAAAAAAAAAAAAAGCTTTTCAGCACTCATAAAATCAATTCCTCTTCAAGAAAAATTAAAAATGCACCATGCACCCTTTTCCCCATATGCATTATATTACCCAGTATGCCAATGTATGTAAATGAGTCTGAAATTCAACTAGATGGAAGTATTTAAATATTCATAATCACAGTACAGCATATGCAAACCAGGCTCTCAGCAGAATTGCGCTGCAGTCTCAAATAACAGCTGTACTCAGGCAAAGATGCTTTAACGTATCTAATTCGATTATTAATGAAAATGTGGTCAGCGCTGGCTGCGTGTTTGTTAATATTCGTGCCTCGGCGTTAACCTCTGCCAGACGTTAAGCGCTTGCTTAATTCCTGTTGAATCTGAGCGTAGGCTGCAGCGGTAGGTGCTAATCGGCACTAAATATTATCATATTAAGTTGGGACTAAGAGGCTAGGCTAGCCTAGGTGACGTTAATTCCGGAAACCTTTCTGTGCGCACAGGAGAGGACGTGGGATGGATTTAGCCTCGGAAGAACCGCACGTGGTATTTGCACTTTTTTAACAGGGATGCCTGTTACGTCCGTGCTAATGTATATATTCGCTCACGGATGATCGGAAGAGCGCTGTGGGAGCGGGTTGTGCGTATTTTATGATGAACTCTAAAAAAGGTGTGTTATGAGGCAAGGACTTAAATTAGCCCGTTAGCTTTTTCTGCAGGGAAAGACGGACGGTGTAATTCTTTCCAACTAATAGGGATGGGAAAGAAGTAAAAATAATTCAGCTTTATCAAGCTGTGCTCGTTTTTAAGACGTGCCAATAATTTAGATGTTATGTTGGAGTTTTTGTCCGTTTTTTTTTTCCTCCTTTTTTCCTGCCAGGAGATAAGAAGGAAGTTACAATTTTAAAATTGTAAAAGATACAGAATGCAAGATAATAATATACTCTGCTTCCTTTCTTTTTAATGATTCCATACAAGCTATAATTGGTCCATAAGTTGGCTTGAAAAGCCGCAGAATTGCACCTGCGCTTCTAATGAGCTTTGCAATTACAGAAATAGTTTTCTTCCTTCTTTTAATTATGTAGTGACAAGGTTAAAGTTGCACCTGAGTTCCCTTTATGGCGCTTATTTCCTCGCTCCTTCACCCAGTGCACAAAAAAAAAAAAGTCCCTCCGAGCTGGCAGGCGAGTCCCCGGGACCAGGACTAATTCACGAGCGGCGTGCCTCGCACAAGTCTGCGCGATCACGCCTGGAAATTAAAATTACCGGTCGGATTTGGAGAGCCTCCGGTAGCGTATTCCCTCTCGGAGACACCCAGAAGCAAATCACGTCCTCGTCTTGTGAACTATTACTGTCTGTTTATGGCTTCACCCCCGGAGCAGCCCTGCAGCCCCCCAGCTCGACGCTCGAACCGCGCCGTCGGTGAGCGAGCACGAGTTAAGGGCAGCCATGAGCGCGGGCAGCCGGCGCGATCCCCGTTACGGGCTGCGACGTATCCCGTTGTCCCTGCGGGAAGGTGCTGCTGCGGACAAGGTGGGTGCTAGCAGCTACATGCACCCTCGTTTTTGGGACTCCACGGGCATGCCGAGGTCCTGTACGGGCTGGTCAGGGAGCTGTCAGCTCCCCTTTTAAATAAAGCTCATTTTTGGAGCAGCAGAACCAAAGCCCCCCCAGGCTCTTTCGAGCTCAAAGGAGGGCAGGGGCGCGTGGCTTCCCTCCGTGCAGCCCCGGAGGGTTGGATGCGATCCCGCTGCAGCCCGGGAGTGGGATGCCGGCCGGCCGGCGCGCGGAGCTCAGCCTCCTGCATATTATGCTGGGAGGCTGGATCTGAAGCTAATGCTATGCCGGGAAGATGGAGTGTCTTGAATTATTACTGTGGCTTCCCCGGGTGAAGGCAGGCACTGCTCCCGCCCAGGCCCCTGCCTCCAGCTCCCACTTTAAAGCCTCCGGAAGGTTTTTGGGGCGCTTTGATTACTTAAACCAAAGTCCCGAGCCCTGGAGGGCGGTGGGTTCGGCACCGGGGCTCTATCCCAAGCCGTGGCCCTGGAGGAAAGTGGATACCAGGGCGGGGGGGGGGGGGGGTGGAGGGGACCAAATTGAATCCTTTGTGCTGCCCCAGGGTGGTTTCCGTTAATGGGATGATTAATGTATTAATTTATGATGATGAAATGCTGTATTTGGGGGTTGATGAGCTGGCTCGGAGCTGGGGTCAGGAGGGCTGCTCTGGGCATGGTCTTGGGGGGGGGGGGTGATGCAGAGCCAGGGGCTCCCACCAGCACCCACCCCGGCAAACTGGGGCCACGGCTGCTTGGGGTTTGCCAAGGGTGACCCCAAAGCTGGGGGACTGCTGCTGGGAATGGGGTTGGGGGGCTTTGGGTTTTGGGAGAGTCAGGGATTTAACCAGGCTGGGGCTTGGGGGAGTCTGGGATTTCGGGGTCTGGGCTTTGGGGGAGTTGGGGGTGGGAGGCTGTGGGTTTTGGGGGGTCCTGGCACTTCAGGATTTGGGTTTTAGGGGAGTCTGGGATTGGGCACATCTGGGTTTTGGGGGATCTGAGTCTTGTGGGGGTCTGGGATTTGGGGGGGCTCTGGCTTTCGGAGGGGGGCAGTGATTTGGGCTCCGGTATTTGGCTTTGGGGAGCTTCTGGGTTTCTGGGACAGGACTGAGGACGTCTGGGATTTTGGCTCTGAGTTTGGGGGAGTTCGGGGGGGGGGGGGGGCTCTGGGTCTGGGGGGGCTCTGGATTTGAGATGCCCTAGGCTGGGAGGTCTCCAAGCGGGGAGGTGCTCCTGTTACAGGGGGCTCCAGGCTGGGTTTGGGGGTGTCTCTGGGCTGGAGTGACTCTGGGGCTTCTCCAGGCTTGGGGTGCTCTTGTTTTGGGGAGTTTGGGATTTGGGGAGGCTCTGATTCGGGGCGGGGGGCTCTGGTTTTGTGGAGTCCCAAGCTGTGGAGCTCTGACTTTGGGGATCTGCTTTTGGGGGCTGGGGCCTGGAGGGGAGTCTGGTTTCAGGATCTCGGGGCTCAGGGCTCCGATTTTGGGGTCTGGAAGGAGCTCTGGGTTTTGGGTCTGGGGACCTTCGACTTTGGGGGTCTTAGGGCTGGAGGGAGCTCTGGCTTTGGGGTCGGGGGGCTCTGGTTTCAGGGTCTGGGGGTTCTGACTATGAGGTCTGGGGGTTTCTGGTTTGGGGGTCTCAGGGCTGGGGCCTGGAGGGAGGTCTAGTTTGGGGATCTCGGGGCTGGGGAGCTCTGATTTGGGTGTCGGGGCTGGAGGGGGCTCTGGTTTGGGGGTCTTAGGGCTGAGGGCTCTGGCTTTGGGGTCTGGGGGGGTCTCTGGTTCAGTGGTCTCAGGGTTGGGGGGGTCTCGGGGCTGAGAGCTCTGGCTTTTGGGTGTGTGTGGGGGTCTCTGGTTCAGGGGGCTGGGGGCTCTGGCTCTGGGGTCTGGGAGGGTCTTTGGTTCAGGGGTCTCGGGGCTGGGGGGGTCTTGGGGTTAACAGCTCTGGGGTTTGGGAGGGGTCTCTGGTTTGGGGGTCTTGGGACTGAGGGGGTCTTGGAGTTAAGGGCTCTGGGGGGTTGTCTCTGGTTCAGGGGTCTCAGGGCTGAGGGGGTCTTGGAGTTAAGGGCTCTGGGGTCTGGGGGGGGTGTGTCTGGTTCGGGGGTCTTGGGACCGGGGGGATCTTGGAGTTAAGGGCTCTGGGGGGGTCTCTGGTTTGGGGGTCTCAGGGCTGGGGGGGTGTCTCTGGTTTGGGGGGCTAGGGGCTCTGTCTCTGGAGTCTGGGGGGGTGTCTCTGGTTTGGGGGGCTAGGGGCTCTGTCTCCGGAGTCTGGGGGGGTGTCTCTGGTTTGGGGGGCTAGGGGCTCTGTCTCTGGAGTCTGGGGGGGTGTCTCTGGTTTGGGGGGCTAGGGGCTCTGTCTCCGGAGTCTGGGGGGGTGTCTCTGGTTTGGGGGGCTAGGGGCTCGGTCTGGGGGGGTGTCTCTGGTTTGGGGGGCTAGGGGCTCTGTCTCCGGAGTCTGGGGGGGTGTCTCTGGTTTGGGGGGCTAGGGGCTCGGTCTGGGGGGGTGTCTCTGGTTTGGGGGTCTTGGGACCGGGGGGGTCTCGGAGTTAGGGGCTCTGAGGGCTGTGGGGGTGTCTCTGGTTTGGGGGTCTCAGGGCTGGGGGGGTGTCTCTGGTTCGGGGGTCTCGGGGCTGGGGGCCCTGGCTCTGGGGGAGTCTCGGGGTTAGGGGCTCTGGGGGGGTCTCTGGGTTAAGGGCTCCGGGTCGGGGGGTCCCTGCTGGGGGGTCCCTGCTGGGGGCGGGGCCCCGAGCGCCCCCGGCGGCGGCGCGCAGCGCGGCAGCCCCGCGGATGCGGCAAAGGCCTGCGCATAAATTATGTTCATGACGCAGCAGCTAAAAAATGCCCCCGGAGGAGGGGGGGGAAAAAAAAAATAAACCACTCAACCCCACGGGAAAAAACCCACCCCACAAGCCGCCCCCCAAACAGCCTCCCCCCGAGGGGCCCCCCCGGGCACGGGGCCGGGGGTCCCGGCGCCGCTCCCCGCCTCCCGCCCCCCCCCCGCTGCCTCCCTCCCCTTTGTGCCGCCGCCGCCGCCGCTGTGAGATGAATTTTTAATTATTCCCCGGCAGAGGGGAAGGCGCGGAGCGGCGCGGAGCAGCGCGGAGCAGCGCGGAGCCCCCCCCCCCCCCCGGCGGCGCGGTGAGTGCGGGGCCGGAGCGGGGCCGGGGCCGGGCGGGGGGCGGCGGGCCCCGCCGCGGTGAATATGCAATGCCGTAATTAGCATAATTTATATATTTATGATAAAGAGCGATGGGGGGGCAACCGGCGCGGAGGGGAAAACGGCGGAGAGCGGGGTGCAGCGCTGGGGGGGGCAGCGGGATTTTGGAGCGGGGGGTGCCTGGATTTGGGGGGGGGGAGGCAGGTCGGTGGCGTTTGGGGGGGTATCGGCATTCGGGGGAGGGCAGTGGGACTTGGGGGGGGTCGCTGGGTTTGGGGGGGCGGTAAATTGGGGAGAAGTGGGGACGCACACACACTGAGAGGGGGGATGCAGATGGGGGACAGCGGAATGGGGGGGAGGAGGAGAGGGGATGCCCGGGGAGACCACGGCTGGGTGGGGGTCCCTGGGGGGACCCCGGAGCTGGGGGTGTCCAGGAAAGGGGGAGGAGGGGGCTGGCCAGCCCCGGGGCAGGGAAAGGGGGTGACTGCGCTGGGGAGGGCTCGGGCGGGGGGGGGCAGGAGAAATTTGGGGCCGTGAGAGATGGGGTTTGGGGTGCAGGAGAGGAGAAACAGGGCTGGGGATGAACAGCGCTGGGGGGGGGCAGGACAGGAGGACGGTGTTGGGGTCCTGCCGGGGGCGGGCAAAGAGACCCCCGGGGTGGGAGGCGAGGGAGTGGCCCTGCCCTTGGGGTGCGGGTGCCGGGGTGCGGGTGCCAGGCAGGGATTTGGGTGCCCAGACGCTCTGGGGGGTGAGCGGAGCCCCGGGGGGGCGGCTGCTGCAGCTGGGGGGGTGAATGGCGAGTAGGGCTGGGGGGTACAAAGGTATTTTGGGGTGCTCCGGCAGAGTGTGGGGCAGGGCACGGGGCGCTGCGAGGGTTTGGGGGGGCTGTGCGCCCCTGAAGGGGGGGCACTGCCCCGGGGGCAGCTCCCACGGCCACCCTAAGCCCCTCGGTTTGCGTTTCGGGGTGGGGGGCACCTTCCCCGGGTGCTGCAGAGCCCCGGCTGGCAGAGGTCCGACAGCGCAGGGGGTGGGGGGGACTGTAGGGGTACGGTGCATCCCCACCGCCCGGGGCGGGGGGGGGAGAAATGCGACGGGGGAGCTGCGCCTGCTCCTTCGCCGTGGAGGGGAGGAGAGGGGCTGTCCCCCCCCCTCAGACCTGTCCCCAGCACCTGCAGCCGCGGCCATCTCAGGGTCAGGCGTGGTCTGCAGCCGACGAACCCCACTTCAGAAGCCCCTGAAGGGGCGATGAGGGGCAGAGTGCTGCCCCCCACATTGCATTGCATGGGACCGTGGGCTCAGTGGGAGGGTCCTGTGCTCCCCCAGCTGCCCGCGATGTCCCCCCGAGATGTCCTGGGCCCTCGAGGTGGCTTCCAGTCCCGGGGCGTTGGCAGGACAGAGATCGATTGATGCTCCGGGCGCTATTTTGGGGGAGACAGTTGGGACCTCTGAGTGCACCGGCTTGGGAGATCTGAAATCTGCTCCTGGTTTTGCCACGCTCCTCTGGCATGACCTTGGGAGGTGAACTTAATCCCGTCATCTCCTCCCTCTATGTGTAGCGGGAATAAAAATACTTTCCCGTCTCTCCGGAGAAAGGAGCGAATTCCTGGGAAGTCACTGTAAGCTGATCCGGCTGCTCCCCGTGCCGGGCACCGCACGGCAGCCGGCCGGCCGAGCCGGCCGGGGTTTGCATTGCAAACCGGCAGCGAAGAGGGGAACCCCGTCACCCTCGGCACGGCTGCGCAGGCACGAGGTTTTATTCGGGATCAGGCTTTTGCCCCAGAAGCCCCATGAAGGTGGGAAGCAAGGCAAAGATGAAGAGATTCAACCGAGGCCGCGCGGCCCGGCGGTAGCGGAGCGGGATGCAGCATGCCGGTCTCTGGTGCATCTTCCCGTTCATGACAAACCACGCCATGGCCGGGAGAAAAACGTTTTGCTTTAATGGTGCAAAGAGGATTTTGCAAATAACGGAGTTAAACCGCCAAACTGGCAGGAAAGCCTGGTCAACTGGTTTGGGGTTTTCCCCCTTTTTTCAAGCAGGTTTTGGGACCCTCCGCCGGGTATTTCCTCTCCCTTGCCCGGGCAGCAGACGCCCTGATGAAGCGATTAAAGGATCACCTGTATTTCTGCTCGGGATCGGGGTGCTGGAGCAAGCTGTGCTTGCACCGGGGCTCGTCCCTGGCAGCTTTACGCGGGCTGGGGCCAAATCGATGCCCACCAAGCTCTCCCTCTCCTGCTCCCATGCCGTTTGCATCTCTCGGGCGAGATAATCCCGGCAGGGAAGCACCTGCTCCGTGTCAGCAGCTCCATTTTCTCCACCGATGCAAATTCCCGAGCCGGTTCCTGCCCCGGCAGGCTCCCCATGACCACGCGTCCAGGCTCAACGTAGCCCCTCGGTTTGCTTGATAAACTTTATGATCGCCCCCGAGCAGCCCCGGCTGTGCCTTTTCGCTGTCGTTAGAAGATGAGTTGGGCCGGTACATGAGTTTTGCTGGAATCTCCGTCGGGATTTGGCTGCCCCAGCCCTGCCACGGGGTTTTCCAGGCATGAAGTTGACTCAACACTGGATGAGGAACGCTGGGGAGCTGCCATGTCTCCTCCAAAAGCCTCCCAGAGGAAAAAAACCCTCTGTCTGAAAAAAATTTCACCGTCCTGCTGGTACAGATGCCGCCAGCTTTCCCCTGCAGCCCCGACCTTCAGGAATTTTACAGCTGGCTGTAAAACCGTGCGCAGCAAGGCTCTGCATGGGCTGTCTGCAGCCCCGTGCCCGGACCCGAAGCCCTGCCGTGGTGCCACGCCGGGGGTTTGGTGCAGGGCCAAAAGAACAGGCGGGAAGTGGGGTAGAAATCAGATTTACATCGGTTTGCAGCTTAGTGGAAAGGTTTTGATCCGGAGGTTGAGGCTGGCCGGTTCAGCTCCTCTGCCACCAGAAGAAAAAGCCTGTTTTTTTTTTTTTCCTCCTGGCTCGCAGAGGGTGAGCTCGGGTGCAGGGGTGCTCGCAGGCAGCCCCGGGACACGTGCCGTTGTTGGAGATGGATGGTTTTGAGGCCTGCGTCGTGTCTTGTCCCTGCCTCAGTTTCCCCATCAGTAAAGTCTTAGAAGAATAAAGTTTAAAAGGGTAAAAAGGCATTTTAAGAGGGAAGGTGATTTGTAAGGACAGAAAAAAACCTTGCAAACTGCTCGGGTGCGCTTGGGTCCAGGTCTCCACCACTGTGACACCTGGAAATATGCTTTGAAAAACAATTCCCGCTGATGGCATCATTTCCAGCCTGGATCTTTCTGCTCTGAACGTGCTGAAAAATATCATGTGAGCTGGAGAGACTGCAGCGAGGGCTGCTCGGGGCTGCGTCGCTGCCGCAACACTTCATTTCCAGGAGCGGGACCACGACCGGGACCTGTCCCCCTTTGCACGGGTGACGGCTTTGCCGGGAAGCGTTGGGGTGTCTGTACCTCCCTGTGCATTTGCACGCTTGCCCCGGTGGGCTGTGAGTGTGCAAACCCCGCTGGGGGCAGGAACCGGGGTCTCAGCGCCGGCTTTTAGGGCTTGTCTGCCTGAAGCCGGTGTCTGCTTATGGCACGTTCAAACTCCTCAGCCTGGGATCGGAGCGCCCATCCAAAGGAATTAATCCAGGGCAACGACAGTGAGTAATTAGCGAGCTGTAGCCGTGTCCAAAATGTCTTCTGCGTGGAGCAGGTTTAATTAACCTCTTAGGGTTTCTCACCTGTGGCAAGTTTGTTCCAACTTAGATTTCCACCCACTTGGGATCCAAGTGGCTACATCTCTGACTCATCAACACTTGTAATTAACACGGCAATTATGTTCACAGTGAGACTCGGAGCATCTTAAATTATCCTTCCCCTTTTCTTCCCCCCCTCCTCCTTTTTTTTTTTTTTAAATATTATTATTATTATTTTGTGCATTTCATTTCCTTGCCGCCATCTGTTGCGAAATGGCTGTCTTCTTGCTGCGTGCACTTAACACCACCATCTGGACAAATTATTTGTCCCATTAATTGCAAAAAAAAAAAAAAAAAAAAAAAAAAGTGTGAAGAAACGAAATGAAATGGTACTGCCGACCTGCCGAACGTCTGCTAAAGGAGAAGCAGCCCACTCCGAAATCCGAAGCACGCCGCCAAACTGCATCGAGCCTGACATTATGAAATGTCTGTTTAATCGTCTAGCGCACTAATTGGTCTCTTTGCACAGCATCAAGAAAAAAATTCTCTCTCCTCTTCTCTTGGCGTTATTTGAGTCTTCCCCCACGGGGCAGGCCTGAACAGATCTATGGCTCGCACAGAGATAAATACAGCGATCGGAGCGGGGATATTATTGCCCTCTTCAGCCTTCTGCCGCTCCGGTCGTGCTAGAATAAATCTGCAGTTCTGAGCGAGGCCCTTTAACTTGGACTGGGATGGATGGGGATGGAGAGCAGCGAGGTCTGGTCTTTGCAGCGGTGTTCAGTGCTCCTTACGTCGGCAAACTCCGAGGCTCCAAGAAAAGCCAACACGTGCATTAACTTCTCGGTACCGCAGGCTTCAGGGGCAGCTCGCCGATTCAGCTCGAGTTCCCAAAGCTCCTCTGCCCTTCGGCAGCGATGAGGGCCAGTAAGGGAGAATGAAGTCGCGAGGATGGGGATGCTTTTGAGCTGTCCTCTCTTGCCAAGCGCTGGTGCGTGGGATCCCATTGCTCCTCAACGCTTTCGGGGAGCACGGGAGCAGGCAGAGCTCGGCACCAAGACAGCTCTGCTTTTTCTTTCCCTACAGCCTAAACGCGGAGTGCCGCAGCCCCGCAGCCCGCCCCGAGGAGCAGGACGCAGCAGCCAGCCCCGTCTCCTGCCGGGAGGGTCCTTTCACCCCAGAGCAAACAGTGAGTGAGTACTGGGGGCTGCTGCCTCTCCCCATGCTGCCCTGGAGATTGCCGCAGCCTCGGCCATCCCATGGGATTTCGGCTCCGGGCTCCCCGCGCAGCAGGCCGGTGCTCCCCGCCCGCTCCAGGCTCTGCTCTCCCGTGGCTCCGCGGGTGCTTTTGGGTTTTGGAAGTGCCAAGGCTGTGCAGGAAGGGTCTCCCCGCAGACCGAGCAGCCCCTCGGCTGCCCCTTCCCTTCCGACCGCAGTCGCTGTGCCCTCGCCTGCCAGTTCGGGCTCCCAGTTTGGGATCCCAGCTTGGGCTCCGCTGCCCCCTCTAACGAAGATCCCTCTGTGACAGCCGGGGAGGGATCGCTGGGGCAGCGACCGTGGCAGGGAGGTGACGGGATGAGAGCAGGAAGCTTTCCCACCTCTACCAGGCTCAGGTGTAGGAGAAAGCTGCCATAAGGCGCTGGCGGGGTTGGCTCCTCATTATCAAAGCCCCAGGGGCTGCTCCGCTTGTGCCGGGATCCATCCCGGCCGGCGCGGTCCCGTGACGCAGAGGGAAGGTACGGTGACATATAGCGGCCACCCGGAGCGCGTGGATCGCACCCCGTGGGGTGAATTCAGCAGGACACAGGGCCAGAGCCCCCGCCGTGCCCCTAACATCCCTCGCCATTGTCAGCTACTCTCCAGAGTTCACAAAGCTCCTCTGGAGCGTTTTCCTTCCCTTGCTCGCTCGTTCTTGCAGCGGGACACTTTGCACCTTTGTTTTGCTGGTTTGCCTGCCCCTTGCAGGCAGCGCAGATCTCCTTTGCTCCGGCTTCCTCACCGTTTGCCGGGCTCTGGCTGCTGGAGACCTCATTAACTTTTAATAATGCCAGCTGCCTGCGTGAGCCACTCGCTCGTCCCTTCCTCTGTTCTCTGTTGCACTAGAATAAATTGTTAATTAAACTGTGCATCGGCATCCCAAGGTGTTTGTCTGCTCTGAAGCTAAGGCCAGGTTTAAAAATTCACAGTGGCTACTGGAGATCAGTCACCGGCTGCTCTAAAAGTCCTCGCTGGTTCTGGCAGCGGGGCTGGTTCTAGGTCCTGCGTGAATTTTTGGGATGAGCCTAGCATGGCCGAGGAAGGGGGAGAGCTGCGGCGAGCGGCGGGCGAAGGAAATAGCCCCGTCTCTGCTGGGACCCCGAGCGTCACTTCACTGCGGATAATAAATAACGAGTGGTGTGTACAAAAGCCAGCCTGAGGGAATTAGATGCTTGGCCCCTGTTGAGTTTCAAATGAGAATTTGGCTCTTAATTCAATTTAGGCCCCTTTGGATCAACAGGATCTGAATGACTATGTTTACTAATCGCATACAAATGCCGGCTCCAGCTCAGGATACGCTCAGTGGCCTCAGCAGGAGCCTGGTGGCTTCTGAGACGCAGAGAAATGATAAAGGGCTCGTAAAACGGCGCCGGGGGATGTTTCCTGGATCCTGGAAGTGCCTCCTGGGCTGACTTGACAGGCTGATGTATCAGAGCGGCAGGGGATGCCCACGCCGCGCCGGATTCCCTGGCAGAAGTAAAAACGGATGGATGAAATGCACCAACACAAGTTTGGGGCTGAAATTCCCTTTCGGATGAGTTGTGAGCCCGGGGACGTTCTGCCTGAGCTCTGCCTCTGTTTAACACGCTCGGATTTGCAGAGCTTGCCGCGGGCCGAGCTGGCTGGTCCGTGTGGCGCCAGCATCCCTCGTGAGGCAGGGGCAGGATCAGGCCCAGCACAGCGGGGGCCAGCACCCGGGCTGGAGGTGAGCGGGCGCTGCCCGGCGTTTTGGGACGGCTCGGGCAGGGCGAGCCGGGGTCTGGCTGCACCTACCAGCGTCAGCATGCCCCCAGGCTCCCGAGCCGTTACACAAACAAGGACACCTTCGCACATGCATCGAGTAATTTTGAATGTCATCCAGGCTGGCTGGTTAAATGCATCCCCGAGACGTTCCCAATAAAAAATTCATAAGCCTCTTACAAAGGCAATTATGCTTCTGCAAGGCAGCGAGGGGACAATACGTGACCAAATGAGTTAATGAAGGGCATTGGAAGAGGAAGAGTTGCCTTCCAACAGGTGTGCCGAGCCCCTTCCCTCCACGAACAACTCGTTCCACCAGCTTAATGAAGTACCCCCATCAATTTAGGTCCCCTCAGGAAAGAGCAAATTGACTGTCCTACTTCTTGCGGCCAGCGTCAGGGGCTTGGGAGAGCTGTGAAGTGTCGTGTGGAGACTGTGGGGACTTGCTCTGGGCTTCAAATAGGGAGCACGGGCAGTTTCACGTGGGCTTTGCCTGGTTTTTTAGGGTTTTCGAAGCACGCTGTAGGAATTGCATCCTCATCTCCCAAAGGGAGAGGAGAGGGGGAAGGGCTTGGCCCTTGGAATAACCCTTCCCTTGCTCTGCTGCTCGTTATATTCGATGCTCACCCAATAAATTACGCTACTCCACGACCGTGACCTCTTTGCCAAGAGGACGGGAGGTGGTGGGAGGTACCTGAGACACCAAAGCCCCCCCCGGGGAGGAGCACGCGCCCGCACGTGCGGAGCAGGAGGGCGTTAGCAAGCTCTGCACTGCCCCGAATCGCAGCCGGTGGAGAGGTGGGTGGTAGAGGCAGAGAGGAGCAGGGGGGCAGTGGGAGACACCAGGTTTGCTCTGCACCCCGGGCGGAGCCAGCGTGTGACCCCGAGCCACTCGCTGGGTCGGTGACGGACCCTCCCGTGTCCCCCGCTTGCAGCATGTGGGAGGTCTGAGCCCTCTCCCACCTTCGCCGGGACACCATGGACACCGAAGCCATGCAGCCCCAGGAGGCTTCGCTGACCGTCAATGAGCAGGTATGGGCATCGCCGGCTCCATGCCCCCGCGCCCCTTCGCACCCCACCACCGGGAGGGCCAAGGGGGGGGAGTTGGGGTTCAGCGATGGCCTGAGCCCCACTGCGTGGGGTGAAAAACCACCTTGTGCCTGCCCCACGCTCCCAACCAGCCTGTTTGCCCCCGTGCTTGGGCACGCAGGTGTTCAGCTCTATCTTCTGGAGCTCGTCTGCCTCATCTCGGGGGTTTTTTAATGATGAAGAGGAGGCGCGAGGTCCTCGTCCCGGCAGCCTTTGCTCCAAGGTTTGGCTGCCTGCAGCCGCGGGAGAGCTGGAGGAGGAGCGGGCATCTCTGCTCGTCACTCCCCATGTGTCCCCAAGTAGTGCCACATGGGGGAAATCATATCGTGATTCAGAGGGCTCGCCCGACCCCAGGTCAGAGCTGCAGGGTTGTAGATCAGCGCTCGCTCCGGTGCTGCAGATACGGTGCTGCCGGCTCTGCCGGGGAGCTGCGGCCGCCAAGAGCCGCATTTTACCTGCTGAAGATGTCAGCCCCGCGGCGCTGGGGTTATCAGAGCCCAGAAGCTGCTGATGAACTAAAGCAGCGAGGCGCTGGAGCGGCCGCGATCTCCGCATCCGTCCCTCCTCGAGGGGGTGGTGGGGCTCTGCTCGGCTGGTGCCAAGGGTCACCCTAAGAGACGTGCCGCGGGCCGAGGGAGCTGCTTCGCTCCGCCCTGGGGTGCGCGGCCCGGGGGACACCGCTGTGGGGTCGGGTGCCCGGAGCTGATGGACGTTTTGGGGCACATTTGCAGGTTATTGTCATGTCCAGCCATGAAACCATCCGAGTGCTGGAGGTCGGCGTGGACGCCCCGCTGCCAGCCGAGGAGGACCGGAAAGCCTTGGAGATGCCACCAGGGGAGGTAGCGCGGGGCTCCCCGGGAGAGAGCAGCCACCCGGGCAGGGAGGACGTCCCACCCAGCACCCAGAGCTCATGCAGCGGAGAGGCGGCCGGTAAGACGCTTTCCTTCCCTGGAGCTCCTTCCCTGGGCTGCCCCTGGTCCGTCCATCCCTGCAAGCAAAGTTGGGCTCTGGACTGCTGGGCCGGAGCCGGGAGGACGAGCTGCTGCCCATTGGTGCAGGCGGACTCACACTGTGCTCCGGAGCATCCCCATCCCCGGCATAGGAGTTAGCAAAACCAATTCCTTCTCCGGGAGCTGATGGGGAGAAGCATCATGCGTTGAGGACAGCCCTCGACACGTGCTTAAAATAGAGAGGACATTTGTCGGCGAGGTGTTTTGCTGGAGAGCTCGGTTTTCCTGCAGCCACATAGAGCAGGGGCTTGGGTTTCCTCTCCCCCTCGCCCCGGGGCGCTGAGCTGGCTGCGCGTGCATCCCTTCTCGCACGGGAATGCAGCTCTGGAAATACGCCTTCGGGAAGATCCCGCTTTATTCCTCACTGCTTTTTGGCCAGCACCCCACTGCAGATCCATCCTGAATCCTCCTGCAAGTGCCCCTGTCCCATCCCCTCTCCTGCCACTCTTGTGCTTTATTTATTAATCGGACTTTTCTCTGGTTGTCAGCTCTGTGCTGTATTCAGAGCACAACCAGATCCCCGTGCTTTTGCCGAAAGAAAATGGGCAGGATTGTAGCTTGTTTGAGGTTGGTAAGAGGCGGCGAGTGTCCGTCCGCGCTGGGGGATCCTCCGGTCCTGCTGCCGCAGGCTGGAGGGGAGGAAAAGCACGGCAGACCACGCAAAACCCATCGGACCTGGCAGCATCGCCGCCCCGTAGCACGGTCTTTGCAATTTGGGAAGCGTTGGGTGTTGGTGGGAAGTTTAAGAAGAAAAGGCTTTCTTGAATCTTGCAGACCTGTAGTTATTTCTGGGCGAGGGACCAAACCTGAGAAACGCCTGGCTCTTAGCTGAGAAAAGTATTTATTTGGTAAAACTTTTTCTCTGCCAAGGGAAAAAGCAGGAAAAGGGTGTTTTTCTTTTGACAAAAATAGAAGAGGATTAAGTGGATTTTATACTCGAGGGTTGCCATTATTAGAAGTTGAGCAGAATAAATACAAGAGGTTGCTCAAAAAACAAGTAGCTCTTTTGCAAGTAATAAATATGGATTAGGAGCGAGGTTTCCTCTTACTCAGATGTTCACGATAACTAAGAAGTATGAATATATTCTGTGAATTTGGGCAGAGGGTTGAAAGACACCAAACGAAGCTCAGCCCACAGGGGACCCCTCCCCTGCTGGCCGCTGGCCGGGCGATCTCGGTCCCTTCCCTTTCCAGCTCTCCGTTCTCTGGTGAGCGGTTTGGGGGCTGACACCGCTTTAATTGCTGCTAATTTTGGAGCTGGCAGCTGGCAGAGGAAAATACCTCCTGCCGGATCCGACAGCCCGAGAGAGAGGGGCACACAGCCCAGCAAACCACTCACACGCGACCGCTCCTTTTTATCCCCTTAACCCCACTACTTCCCACACTTATTCCTCCCCAAACCACCCAAACCTCGCCCTTCTCCCTCCTTTGCCTCCTCCCCAAAACATCCTGTAAGCAGCCCCCAAGCGCCCTTCCCCTGCATCCCATAACCTGGGCAGTGACCCCACCTGGGGGGACCCGGAGCGCCGCTCCCGAGGGTTCCACGCCGGCTCCGTGGGGCCGCGGCTCCCCCGGGACACCCACGGGAGGGTGTTCATTCCCCGGGTGCGTGTAATTTGGGTGCCCCCCACCCTCACCCCCACCCTTTGCGCAGACGAGCTGCTATCGCTCAACCGGCAGCACCTCTCCAACCCGTCTCCTCTGCCCTTCCCCAGGCAAAGCCAAGCCGGCGGCCGGAGCGTCCCCCAGCGCCGTCCCCTCCGTCGGCACCTTCAGCCACGCCACGAGCCAGCAGCCGCCGACGTTGGCCCCGCTGGCCGTGCAAGCCACCCCGCAGGTAACTACCCCGCAGCCGCGGAGCGGGGCGGGAGAGGGGGAGAGGGCCGGGTTGGGGGCGGGGGGACACGGCGGGGACCCCCGGGGAGGCGTCCGCTTGCTGTAGGCAAACCCCGAGGGCACAAACGACCGCTCGTGGCGCAGGGTGTAGGACCTACGCCCCGAGCCAAGGCGGTTTCCCTCTGCTTGGCGCCCTCGCCAAGGGCCTTGCGCCGCCGAGGTGCTGCCAGAGACGCGTCGGGTGGTTTGCGAGGCGGGGGGATCCCCCCCCCGTCTCCCCACGGAGAGGGGGCTCTGTGGAGCTGGGAACCCAGCTGCTGAGATGGGAGGGACCCCGGGCCGCCCGGCCGCCGGGTCTACGCGCCCCTTTGCAAAGACTTATGCTCCGCTGATGCTATCTGCAGTGGCGTTGATTTTTGTTCTTTTTTAAATCTTGTTTACTTTTGCAGGTCTTGACTCAGGAAAACTTAGCAACAGTTGTGACAGGAGTAATGGTTCCAGCAGGGACAGTTACTCAACCTCTTCTTATCCCCATCAGTATTGCAGGTCAAGTGGCAGGTCAGCAGGGGCTGGCTGTGTGGACATTTCCTACAGCAACGGTCGCTGCCCTTCCCGGATTGACGGCTGCTTCTCCTACAGGGGGAATTTTCAAACCGCCTATAGCCAATTTGCAAGGTAACCGGCGCTCTTCTGCTTCGCAGCCTCCTTAATTCGTCCTCCCCCAGCTTGTGCCGAATCCACGCCGTCCCCTCCAGGAGGGGTCTGAAATGGCGTTTCATTCTGGGGACTTGTTTGCGGCTCCCCGAGTACAAAAGGTGCTGGGAGCATGGGAGGGCAAGGGTGAGGATGATGACAGGGAGGAAGGCAGCGCACAGGGGTGGGATGTGAGGTCCAGGTTAGATCTGGGGCTCTGGCTATGGCACCCCATTGCAGCGGCTGCGGTTCTGTAAGGGAGGAGAGCTGCGGGCGTGAAGCCGGGGGATCCGCGCCTCTCCGGCGACGCCCGGGGCAGGGTTCCTGCCCTTCCCTGTAAGAGGGAATCGTCTCCCCTTGAGCTCCCGCGAGGGAAGGAGCCTGTCGCAGGGGTGATCCGTAGACAGGGGAGATGGCGGGACCCCGGAGGTGCCCCTCACCCTCTGTGCTGGCAGCAGCACCCGGTATGAGTTCGACCCAGCGCTCCAGCCGGGCAGGATGAGCCAGGCTGTAGCGGAGGGGCTCGGCTCTGCCTGCTACACGGGAGCTGGGGGGACCTTGCGCTGCGATAACACGAGCGTGCGGAGATGATTTTAGATTAGTCTAGATTTTAGATTAGTCTAGATTTTAGTCTAGTCTACCCTTGATTGGTTTAGGTGGGCTTGGTAGTGTAGGTTAATGGTTGGACTGGATGATCTTAAAGGTCTTTTCCAACCTAGACGATTCTATGATTCTATGATTCTATGAATCACCTGGTGATTCTGTTCCTGTTGGGAAGGAACAGTGGGCGGTGGGGGACGCACCGAGCTCAGGGTCTTGCCGATGTCCCTGTCTCCCCCCGGCTCACGCTCTCTCCGTCTCTTTGCTTTGCAGCCGCCGCCGTACTGAACACAGCCATCCAAGCGCCGGTGCAGCCTGCCCAGCCGCTGCAGGCTGCGGTCCAGCCCCGGCCCACCCTCCAGCCCCCCGGCATCTTCCCCACCGCACCCGGCCAGCCCCCCATCCTGCCACAGCCCGCCGCAGCGCCCACACCGCCCGTGGCCAAGCCTTTAGAGACGCAGACCCAGATCACTGTCCAACCTGCCGGATTTGCCTTTAACCCTGGCATAGTAAGGAGCCTGGCAGCCCGCGGCGTGGAGCCGGGCGAGTTCGGCACCCGCTTCCCTTTATCCGGTGCCTTACGTGGCGGCAGAGAGCGGCGAGAAGTCACGCTTCCCCAGGGACAAAGCACTCTGGTTCAGCCGTCGTCTCCCGGGGGATCATGCAAGATCCCAGCCTCAGTTTCCCCATCCCTGGCGAATGACGAGAGAGCGAGCAGGCAGCTTTGCTTTAGGCAAAATCTAAAGGATGGATTTAAGGATGTCAAGGGACCGCATCCCATCACGGCGGCGAGGCAGGAGTCACCCTGCCACGGGAAAGGGGGTGGCCAGCCGTGCGCGGGGGGACGCGGTGGCCTGGGGTGCCACCCACGTCTCTGACCCCCGGCTTTCGGTTCTCCGCAGATCAGCGCGGCTTCTCTCGGGGGCCAAACCCAGCTCCTCGGCTCCTTGGCAGCCGCCCCCGTGATTGCAAACACCATCTCCAGCGTGCAGGGCATCACGGGCCAGATCCTGACCAACGCCCAGGGCCAGGTACCGCTGGGGAGGGACCTGCCCTTGCAAACCCCCCGCCGCCACCGCCGCCCCCGCCCCGGGCTCGTTTCTCCTGGGGAAGGAGGAGACGGACGCAGCCGCTGTGTCCCCTCCACCCCGGGGAAGGGTGTTTGTGGACGCAACCCCCCAGCCCTGGCTCTCCTCCCTTCGCCCAGGTGATCGGGACCCTGCCGTGGGTGGTGAACCCCCCCGGGATGGCGGCAGCCAGCCCTGCCCCGGCCGCTCTGCCGGCCCAGAACCTGCAGGTACAGACGGTGACGCCCCAGCTGCTGCTCAATGCCCAGGGCCAGGTCATCGCCACGCTGGCCGGCAGCGCCATCCAGGCGGCCGCCATCAAGAAAACCGGCACCCCCGAGCCCCCCGCCAAGAACGAGGTGAGCGACGGGCACAGGGCTGACCGTGGCGTGGCTGGAGGGCCGGCAGCGGCCCCGGCTGTGTGGCTTTGGGAGCACGTGAGCATCTGTGGGACACAGCTGCGTTGCTGTGGGCCCCGGCCACGTTGTTTTGAGAGCACGTGAGCACCTTTGGGATGCGGCCGTGTTGCTTCTGGAGGATGTGAGCATCTTTGGGAGGTGGCCACGTTGCTTTGGGAGCACGTGAGCATCTTTGGGAGGTGGCCACGTTGCTTTGGGAGCATGTGAGCATCTTTGGGAGGTGGCCACGTTGCTTTGGGAGCACGTGAGCATCTTTGGGATGTGGCCACGTTGCTTTGGGAGCACGTGAGCATCTTTGGGACCCAGCCGTGTTGTTCTGGGAGCACGTGAGCATCTTTGGGACCCAGCCATGTTGTTCTGGGAGCACATGAGCATCTTTGGGAGGTGGCCACGTTGCTTTGGGAGCATGTGAGCATCTTTGAGACCCAGCCACGTTGCTTTGGGAGCATGTGAGCATCTTTGGGACCCAGCCGTGGTGTTCTGGGAGCACATGAGCATCTTTGGGAGGTGGCCACGTTGCTTTGGGAGCATGTGAGCATCTTTGAGACCCAGCCACGTTGCTTTGGGAGCATGTGAGCACCTTTGGGATGTGGCCACATTGCTTTGGGACCCGGCCACATTACTTTGGGAGGATGTGAGCATCTTTGGGACCCGGCTGTGTGGCTTCGGGAGCACATGAGCATTGTTGGGATGTGGCCACGTTGCTTTTGGAGCACGTGAGCTTCTTTGGGACCTGGCCGCGTGGCTTTGGGACCCAGCCACGTTGCTTTGGGAGGACGTGAACAGCTTTGGGACCCGGCCACATTGCTTTGGGACCCAGCCACGTTGCTTTGGGAGCACATGAGCATCTTTGGGACCTGGCCGCTTGGCTTTGGGATCCAGCCACGTTGCTTTGGGAGCACATGAGCATCTTTGGGACGTGGCTGCGTGGCTTTGGGACCCAGCCATGTTGCTTTGGGATGTGGCCATGTTGCTCTGGAAGCACGTGAGCATCTTTGGGACCCAACCACGTTGCTTTGGGACCCAGCCACGTTGCTCTGGGACCCAGCCACGTTGCTCTGGGACCCAACCACGTTGCTTTGGGACCCAACCACGTTGCTTTGGGAGCACGTGAGCACCTTTGGGACGTGACCCCTCCTGCCCCGCAGTGCTGCCCCGTTGCAGGGGGGCATCCCGTCCTCTGTGCCCACCAAATTTCCCAGCTGGGATGGGAAAGACCAAGCCTGACCTTGGCGTGAGCAGAGGGGATGGTTGCCCCCAAGCCTACGTGGCGGGACACCCCAAACGCAGTACAGAACTGTCACGGCCCCATTGCCAGCACGGAGCTGGGTGGTTTCCAGCGTCGCCTCTCCGTCAGCAAAAGCAACACCGTGGCCACTCTCCTGTCACCACGCGGGTGGAGCCGGTGGGCAGGGAGCAGCCGGGCCGTGGCGCTGGAAGAGGGGGAGCCCCCGCTCTGGGGGTGCTGACCCTCCCCTCTGCCCCAGGTCCAGCCCATCCAGCCGGCCCCGGCTCTCTCCCAGCCAGCCGTGGTGATGGCAAACCCTGCCCCGGCGGCGAAGGCTTCCTCCGTGCCGGTCCCCATCACCTGCTCAGAGACCCCCACCGTCAGCCAGCTGGTCTCCAGTGAGTCACGGCGGGGCAGACTGGGGGGATGCCGGGGTCTGGGAACCTCTGGGATGGGGAGAGGATGCTGGGGAGGATACCGGGGGGATGCTGGGGCCTGGGATCCCCTGGGATGGGGGGAGGATGCTGCGCACCTGCATCCCTGGGGATGACCGCCGGCGCCCGGCCTTCGTTAGGGATGCTCGTTATGGTGGCGGGGGGAGAGGCGGCTCCGTGGGGGTTTCACAGCAGCCCCCGCATCCTTCCGCCGGCAGAGCCCCCGGCTCCCAACAGCAGCGCGGAGGAGGATGGGATTAACCTGGAGGAGATCCGGGAATTCGCCAAGAACTTCAAGATCCGACGCTTGTCCCTCGGCCTGACGCAGACGCAGGTGGGACAGGCCCTGACGGCCACCGAGGGACCTGCCTACAGCCAGTCGGCCATCTGCAGGTACCGGGGCTGCCTCCTCGGGGCCACTGCGGAGCCCTCCGGAACGGGGAATCGGGGAGGAGGAGGAGAATTAGGGAATGGGAGGAAAATTGGAGAGAAGGGGGAAAAGTAGAGAAAGGGAGGAAAGTTGGAGAAAGGGAGGGAAAGTAGAGAAAGGGAGGGAAATTGGAGGAAAGGGGGAAAATTAGAGAAGGGGAGGAAAGGGAAGTTGGTGAAAAGGAAAGTTGGAGAAAAGGAAAAATGGAGAAAAAAGAAAAATGGATAAAAGGAGTGAAAATGGGTAAAAGGAGGAAAATTGGAGAAGGGAAATCAGAGAAAAGGAGGAAAAAGGGAGAATAGGAGGAGAACTAGAGAACAAAAGGAAAATGGGAGAAAGAGGGAAGTTGGAGAAAAGAAGGAAAATTGAAGGAAATAAGGAAAATTAGAAGGAGGGAAGTGGAGAAAAAGGAGGAAATTTGGAGAAAGGCAGGAAAATCAGAGAAAAGGAGGGAAATTGGAGAAAAGGAAAATTAGGGAAAGGGAGGAAAATTGGAGAAGAGGAGGGAAAATGGAAAAAGGGACGAAAATTGGAGAAAAGGAGGAAAATTAGGGAAAGGGAGGAAAATGGGAGAAAAGGAGGGTGGGCGGTGTTGCTGCCCACGCAGCTCCTCACCGCGGGGCCGCTCCCCGCCGCGGTCTCGCCCGCCGAAGGCAGCGGTGCCCCCAGCGCCGTCACGGTGTCCCCCCGCTGTCCCCCCCGTCCTCGCCGCGTCCCTGAGGGCTTCTCGGTGCTCGCTGCAGGTTCGAGAAGCTGGACATCACCCCCAAGAGCGCCCAGAAGCTGAAACCGGTGCTGGAGAAGTGGTTGAGCGAAGCCGAGCTCCGTAACCAAGAGGGGCAACAAAACCTGATGGAGTTCGTCGGGGGGGAGCCCTCCAAAAAGCGGAAGCGCCGCACGTCCTTCACCCCCCAAGCCATCGAGGCTCTCAACGCCTACTTCGAGAAGAACGCCTTGCCCACCGGCCAGGAGATCACCGAGATCGCCAAGGAGCTCAACTACGACCGGGAAGTTGTCCGCGTCTGGTTCTGCAACCGCCGGCAGACCCTCAAAAACACCAGTAAACTCAACGTCTTTCAGATCCCCTAAATCGGGGACGGGGACGGGGACGTCTTTCCCCCGTTGCCCACCCCGACCTCCTGCCATCAGCACTTTTGCCACCGACTTTGTCCCCCAGCCCTCGCGGTGGGTGCTGGGGTCTCCGCCACCCCACCGTGCCCGTAGGTGTCCGTGTGTCCGTCTGTCCCCTTTCCTCCACATCACACATGACCTAAGCGTGTTCGCGTCGGGTGTCACGCCTGCCTCATGCCTCCTCCTGCCTGTAACGTGCGTGGTGACGGACCCCCTGCCTGCACGCACCGCCTCTCCTGCCCCCCAAGTGTGTGCGCGTGTCCCCAAAACAAGGAGTGATTTTCATTTTTTGGCCGTTTTCCCGTGTTTCCGAGGTAGCGTCATGGCTCACTAGGGGCGAGCCCCAGTTTAATTTCACCCCCGCTTTGATTTCAGCCGTCCCCCGCCTTGTGCCCGCCAGCGCGAGGGGCTTCTCGATGCGACCCCCCCCCCACCGCCATGGGGACATCGCCGTGGGCGGTGGTTGGGGATTTCTGTGGGGTCCCCACCGTCCGAGAGGGTTTGGGGGGGCGAACCCCAATGATGGAGGCAGCTCCCCCTCCCGCCTGCCCCCACCCCGAGCCCGGGGGCCAGGCGGGTTGGGGGGCTCCGTCCCTCGCACCCCCCTCGCCCGGGGAGCGATGGGGAGAGGCGATGGCTGGAGGGGGAGGTTGGGGGGCCGGGGAGGGGACGCCGGGGACAGGGCAGACTGATGCACTTGATGTAGTGGTGTGAAATAAACAGTATTTTTCTTTTTTCTTTTCCTTTCCCCTTTTTTCCGGAGTGGGGGGTGGGGGGGGGTCCCTACTCGCCCTCCCTGCTCCCCAACCCTGGGGGGTGTGGAGGGGGGGCTGCGCTTGGCGCCCTGCCCTGGCTCCCCACGCCACCAGCACCCCGGGTTTCGGGGAGGCGGCTCCGAGGGTGGAGCTGGGCCGGCACGGTGCCCTCCATCCCCGCTGCAGCCCCGGGAGGGAGAAAAGAAGCCCCCGGCCGGCTGCCGGCTGAGACCCGCGCAACTCAGCGCACGCATGAGCCGGGGCCGGGACTCGAACCCGCGACTCTCGGGGCGGCCCCGCACGGACCCGAGCGCCCCACGCCGCGCCGCTCGCGCCCCGCCCTCCCCGGCCAATCCCCGCGCGGCGGGCCCGGCGCGAAGCTCTCCATTGGCTACCGCCGGCCGCGCGTCACCCGGCGGCGCGCGGCTCCCATTGGCTGGACGCGGCGGCGGGGCGGGGCCGCCTCCCCGCTGGCGGCGGGGGCGGGGGGGGCCGCGGCGCCGCCGCCTCCATCTTGCGGGGGCCGCGGCCCGGGGCGGGAGCGGGCGCGGCGGGGCAGGGGCCCGGGGGCTCCGCAGCGGCGCTCGGGGGGCGCAGCCCCTGGGGAAGGCGGCCCTGGGGGTAGCGCGGGGCCTTGGGGGCGGCCGCGGGCAGCCCCTGGCGGGGGGGGGGAGTGGCCTTGAGGGGGGGCTGGGGCCAGGGCGGTCCCTTGGGGGTCGGGGGGCGGCAGCGCCTGGGGGGTCCCCGCGGGGGGCGGCCCCTTGGGGGGAGGCAGGGCTTTGGGGGGGGGGCTGTAGGGCCTGCGGGGTCCCCTGGGGGTGCGGCCCCTCGGGGGGGGGGGGCGGTACGGCTCGGGGTCCCCCGGGGGTGCAGTCCCGTGGGAGGGGGGGCTGAGGGGTCTGGGGTCCCCGGAGGGTGAGACCCCCTCGGGGGCGTCTGTGGGCCTTGGGGTGTTTGGGGCTAGCGTGGGCCCTTGGAAGGGGGTCTGAAGGGCTGGGGGGGTGCAGCAGCCCGGGTGGGCGGCTGCGGGTTTGGGGTTGAGTCCCTTGCAGTGGGTTTTGGGGGTCCCCAAGTTAGCCATCCCAGGAGAGGGTCCCCCAAGGCACAGAGGGGGCTCGGGGCCCCCCGGCGAAGGGGGGAGCGCAGCTGAGCCCCCTCGGGGAGCCAGCTTACCTCTCTGCTGAGAGGGGCGACGCACCGGGGCGCCCGCCGAGGAGCCCCCCGCTGCCCTCCTCCACGGGGGACGCGGCCCCCTCGCCCGGGGCTCGCGCCCCGTGCCTGTGGGTGAGGATGGCCTGGGCGCTGAAGCTGCCGCTGGCGGACGAGGTGATCGAGTCCGGGCTGGTGCAGGACTTTGACGCCAGCCTGTCGGGCATCGGCCAGGAGCTGGGCGCTGGGGCCTACAGCATGAGGTAGGTGGGCTGCCCCGGGAGGCTTGGGGTGGGCTGAGGAGTCCTGAAATGCGCCTAAAGATGGGGGACTGAGCTGCTTGCTGCCACGTTCAGCGGCCGCGGCATCACACCAGGGGACAGTTCAGGAGAGAGCTGGGCGCTCGGCTCCGGCACCAACCCTGGGACGTGGTGGTGGCTGCTGGAAGTTGGCTTGGAGTCGTGGTTGCAAAGAGCCCGTTGGCCGCTCAGGGCTTCGGGGGCTCGCTGGGCAGCTGTCTCACAGAGTGGATGCGCTCGAGGTCGTGGGGCTGCGCAGCCCCTGCACCTCTCTTGGTCTTTGGCCTCCTGATGTCCTCAAACTGCAGCTAAATCATCCAGCGTTGCTCCCACGCTTCTCCTCTGCTGCTGGTTAGAAGAGCCCGTGGCCGGTTGCTTTGGTTTTATGCAGCATACAGTAATTGCCCCAGGAGCAGCACTTTGCCCTAATTAATTACTCTCCCGGAGGAACACCAGCATGTTTTTTTCAGGGGAGACCAGCTCTGTCCTTCTGATTCTGAGCTAAACCGGGAGCAAAGGAGAGGAGCAGGACCCCCACCGGGTCAAATGCCCCGTGCATGAGTGCAGCGATTGGGATTGGGACCTTGTAGCGTCAGACACTCAAACCATATTGCACAAGTACGCGGCCCGTGCTCCGGAGTTGGGTCCCAGCTTGCTTCGCCGCTCTGCCCTCCAGATCCTGGCCCTGGCATCCAGCCGCTCAGCCGAGCCTCCATGCAGCGGCAAGGCCAAAGCACTGCGTCGTGCTCGCCGTTTGAGACCCGATAACGCCTTGTTTCTGGCTCCGTGAGTTGTAACGGGGAAGCACAGCCCGTGGATGAGGTGTTGGACTGGACGGGGTCTGCCAAGTCGGTCTGCGAGCAGCCATGCGCTTCCCTGCCACCATCCTTGATTAATTAGCTCCATCATGGGCTGGTGCAGGTCCAGTGCTGTCTGCGAGAGAGCTGCCTTGGTGTGTTTTGGGGTGCAAGCTTTATTAGTTCAAATGTGACTTCTGTTCCGCTTGTTTTCATCCTGGGATTCCCCTCGGCTGGAAGTGAGGAGGGAAGACGAGACGGATCCCTCCCCGCAGACCCAAGGCAGGAGCTGGGCACGCAGGTGGGCAGCGAAGAAAGGTGTGGAGGTTGGGGCTGATTAACGCTGTCCAGGAGGAGGACGCCGCAAGAGGATGCCTTGACGCCAGACTGGGGCGTTCTGAGGGGGCTGCAGTTGGACATGGTAAAAGTCAGAATTAAAAATGACCCGTTGGGTGATTGCTCGAGTAAAACAGGCTGGAAAGCAACTTCCAGGCCGCTGCCCTTTTCCAGGGGAAGTGGAAGAGCAGCTCGTCTCATCCAGCCTCTGTCTCCCCTTCCTTCCAGGGACGAGGAGAGCCAGCACCTTCCCAAAGTTATCCCTGACCACTGTAAGGATCTGTCACAACCTTTGGGGTTTGTTTAATTGGAGCGCTTGGAAAAAAACCAAAGTCCCAAAGGTGCGTGAGCTCGGAGGGAGCGCATCTGTCACCTCTCCCAGCAACAGCAACGCTGAGCGCTGTGACCAGCAGCTTTTCGGAGGAGGGATTCCTCCTTCGTTACCTTTGATGGGAAGGGAGGGAATGAGTTTCTGATTTAATGTGTGCAGGGGAGGTCCAGCTTTGAAAGCAAAGGAGTCATGAAGCTTGGAAGCTCCTTTACTCCCCTTTGCCCTTTGTTTTGGGCGAGGGGTCCTGTGCACGTTCGCTCCCATCTCGGAGAGGACAAGCAAAGGTGTCGTGCATCATCTTAACGTATAGACTTGCCTCCATCAAGCTAAAACCCATTGGCCGTGCATCAGAAGTTTTAATTGCATGAGGAAATCTTCAGTTAGCTTGCCGCTTCGAAGTGTTTACATCCTTTACCTGACCCAGCCGAGCGCCAGTTTTCAGCACCAGAGGTTCGAGCGGAGGTTTCCCAAGCCCGCGGCTCTGCACGTCCCCGTGCTGTGCACCAGCCCGGCTGCAAAGCTTTTCCATGCTGGCGTTACCGGTGCAAAAGGGCTTTGAGCTCCATGTCGGCGACGCCGTGGCTGTGCCGCTGCTCTGAGCCCAACCTGCTGCCGAGCTGCGCTCTCTGCGGGGCTCGCTCGGCCGTCTGAAACCCGACTCTTTTTCGGAGACTTTTCTTGACCTACGCTGCCCATAAATAGAGCGTGTGCCCCCGTAGGTGAGCGCGTCGACCTTCCTGTCCTGACATCTGACATTTTCTCTCCGTGTCGTGGGAAGGGGGGAAAGGTTTCAACAGGCACCTTGAGTTTTGAGCGTGTTTGTGGCTTTTCTGTACTTGCCCCGTGGGGGTTTTCTGCTTTCATCCCTTCTCCCTATGGAAGAGGCACACTACTACCTTGGGAACGAGCGCTGGTAGGTGGTGGTTGGAGATGTCGCTTGGCTGGAAGCCTTTTCTCGTTTGAGTTGCAGGGTAGGATTGTGCTTAGCGTTTGTTAACGAACCTGAATTCTTGGCTGTTACTGTTGTTCCCTGGAATTAGGTTTTTAGGAGAGCAGAGGTGGCTTTGCAGGTGATAATTGGGCATTGGCTGAATACTTCCATCTGCAGAGTTCTTCTGTGATTATTTTTTTCCCCTGTTTTCCAGGAGATTCTCTCCTACCCCAGAGTCAGAGGCCTTAAGTGAAATGTCTTTCCCCAAAAGCATGTTAAAATTGCACAGTGAAATATTGTGGGTTTTTTAAAGGGAGGCGTGTCCCCAGGAATTGCAGGAACTTCTCCAGGTGCCTTTGGAGCAGGCAAGACTGTGCGTGGGTTTGTCTAAAGAAAAATCTGCTGAGGGCTGCTCGGTTTGGCCGTGCTGGGCATCGTGGGGACGTCGCAGGGGGCTGCTCGTGGGACGTCGGTACCTGAAGGACTCGCAGCTTCCCAGCTTTCCCAAAGCAACCCACAAAATGACTGCTCTCGAACTTGGTGGGCAATGGCAGGGTGGGAGGCTAGCAGGAGGCAAAATAACAAAGCGCCTTCTGTGCCGCTGTGGATCGCCTCGCAGGTCGCGGCCATGGCTGCAGCGTTTTGCTGCCGTTTGCAGGTGGCTGAGGTTGTCCTTCCCCTGGAGATGCTGTGAAGACGCCAGGAGCTGCCGAGCTTTCCCTTGCTGTTTTATAACCATGATATCTCTATAAATATTTAATTTTCTATTGCGCCCTGCAACGCGTGAAGCTGACCCTGTTACCTGGGTCCTATAGCACAGATGTGTAACGGCGTCTGAACGACCGGAGGTCCCAGCCGAGGGGCTCTTAGCGAAACCTGCAGCCGTTGCGATGGCGAAGGATTGCTCCCCGCAGGCAGGGGTGTCGCAGCGATGCTCTGGCAACCTGTCCACACGTGCAGAATTGCACCGAAAGCAGCTCTGCTTCCCCAGTAACTGCTTGCAAAAGCAAACCGTCGTTTGCTTGATGGTTATTCCTGATTAATTGCATTGGACTGTTGTTCTAGAAATATAGGGATGCAACTGCCCTAAGTTTTTTTTCCCCTTTTGCAGCTCGCACTAAAATGTGGGTTTCGGGTCGTGGTTATGCGGGGTCTTGGTGAACACAAATGTAGGGGCTGGATTTGGGGAGGTTTTGCAGGGATGGCTCTGCCGCTCCTCTTGGCAGGCTTGTGAGCGGTGTTAGTGGCCATGCGGAGCTCCTGGAGCCCTGAACAGCAGCTTGTCATAGTACAGCAGACCACTGTGCTGCATAACGTGGATCCAGCATCGTCCGAGAGCTCTGCATGCATGGGAAAAGTGAGCGAAAGCCAGGATGACGGTGACGTGCCGGCTCTCCACGTGCAGAGGTCACAGTCAAGCTTTGCCTCTTTCTCACCCAGACTGTTTTTGTGCGAGGCAAAGCAAAAGAAAGAGCAAAAACGGGGTCTCCCGAGGCTGCAGAAGTGGGGTTGAAGCATTGCTGTGTCAAAGCCGATGAGGAAAACAAGCACTCATGCGTGCAGGAGAAGTGCATCCTGCATTCCTCCAGCTGCCAGGAGAATTTGTGCAGGGCGTAGCCTTTAAATTAATTTTCCTGTCTGTCTGGGCGTAGCAGGTTAGTGCTGGTCTTCCCCGTCCTCGTGCCTTCTTTCAGGGATGGGTAACATCCGTGCTTCGTCCTGCCTCAGCAGCCTGCTCGGGCAAGAAATCCTTCTGCAGGAGGAAACGCCGTTCCTCTGCTAATGAGATGGAGCTGCAGGGAAGTTCGTCCTCCGGGTTGTGTAATTTGCCTAATTGCGTACACGTGCCTTGATGCATCATCGATGCTGAGACCAGGGCATCTGCGTGGTTCTGTGTAATGTCTGATAAGTAGGGATTTGGGTGGGGAAGGGCTCCCCTGCTCACGTTTGGGCAGCAGTGGTGGGTGTTACTTGCACAGTGTTGGAGGAAGGGTGAGCATTTGGTCTAAGACCAAAGAGTCAAAGCCCTGTTAGGGTGGGAGCTGGTATTTGGCCAGATAAGTCCAGTTTTTCCTTGGGAAAGGTTTTTAATGTTCAACTAAAGGAGAAAAAAAAGCTGATTTAACTCCTCCTTGCTTGCACTCCTGTGAGCATCCAAAGCCCAGGAGCCTGTACAGGAGGGGCAGGCGACCTGACTCTTCAGCAGGGCTTAGTGCTTCGCTGCTGCTCTCAAAGGGACCCAGAACGCTCTGTCCCCCGGCCGGTTTCACCTGCGGGCGGTGGGATGGCGCTGGGTGGTCCCAGCAGCCGATCCGCAGCTCTGCGGTCGCGGCCGTGCTCAAGCGCATTTGCCTGGGCTCTGCTTTTGTTCCGGGCTCTGCTCATGTGGATGGGTAGGAGGATGTTCTGGTTTATGCACTACAGAGTAATTGCTCTTGGCCATTGTTATGGTTCAGAACATCTGCTGAGAGTCAGCTTCTGAAACAATTTCTATTAAATGCGTGTCCGTATGCTCAGGGGTATTGCTGATGGTTTTTAAAGTAATATTATTCAGCAAGTTCTTGTTGCCACGTGGCCTTTTGAGTATGAAAAAGTGTCTGACTTTGCAGGGCAATGGAGACAGGGAACTTTGGAGACAACCTTCTCCTGGGAAAAGTTGGTAGCACAGGGCTTGAACGCCCTCACTTTTCCCAGCCAGCACCAAGAGCGGCGTGACAGCGTCCAGAGGATGATGAGCCCAACTCGTGCCAGCTGGAGCCGCTCCGTGCTGCTCTGTGGCACGGTGTGGAGCTCCCGTATAACTCATCTTGTATAACCTGATAGCCAGGAAGGTGCTTGGGCTGTCGCAGGTTAATGGTTTGTGGTGAAGCCATCCTGATGGCTCCCCAGGGCAGTTCCTCCTGTTGGTAAACGTAGGCTGGGCAGGAGTCGCAGTGGCTTTCGGCAAGAGGCTGGCCTGTAAGGTATAAAAGAGGTGCCTGCGGTTGTCTCGGAAACCCGGGTCTGGTTTCTCCCACATCCCATCGCGTAGGGACCCACGGCGTGGGCTGTGACCTGCAGCATCTTCTGACCTCCGTGTGCATCCCAAGCTCTTGGTTTGGGTCAGGCTGCTCTTGGCTCTGGGGGCTTGTCAAGGAATTTGGGGAAAGCTGGGGGTCCACCTCCTGCTGCCTTCATGCCAGAAGGGCTCTTTCCATGTTGGAGCCTGCAGGTTTCGCTCCACCGAGGTGCTTGTGTGTGTCGTGCAGCAGGTTACGGCTGCAGGAGGGAGGGTTTGGTGCTCTGACCGTGTGTCCCCCCCGTCCGATGTGCCCTGAGGTCTCTGCCTCTGCTTTGCCTGACACCTCTGTTCGCTGGGGTGGTGGGGGGCTTTTATAAGCACAGAGGAGGCGATGGCGAAAAAATTGGCGACCTTGACCTGAGCAAGACTTCAGATTCCTGCCAAGCCTCTCCTGGAGAGTAAATGAGCTCCTGGCTGCTCTGCTTGGAGCAGGGGAAAGGGTTAGGGGCAGGTTTGCTGGCGGAGGTGAGCGGGCTGATACCATGAGGAAGAGGACGGGCATTTATTGGCACGATATGGCTGTGGTTCTGCATGCGCCTGTTTTTGCAGCAGCTCTGCGCTGATGCACAAGTGGTGCAGGAGTCACGCTGCCGGAGGAGCTGGGCTTCAGTCTGAAACACAAACTCTGTTGTCTCTTAGCTTTAAAGCAAGAAATGTGTGGGGTTTGGGTAGATGGGAAGGCTTACTTGAAAAAAGCTTTAGCAAGAGCAGGTGTCAGGTCCTCTTCTCAGGCTACTCTGCCCGCTTTAATGCTCCTTTGCAGTTTTGCAGAGAGATGTCAGGGTATGTGGGGGTTTTTTTAACTAAAAAAAGCTCAAAGCTCTTCCTAGGAGGAGGAACTAAATAGCAAGCGCATCATCTCTCTGTAGCCAGAGCTGAAATGAACCTGTCTGACAAATCTCTTCGCAGCGACGTCCTTGCCCTGCCCATCTTCAAGCAGGAAGAATCGAGTTTGCCTCCTGAAAACGAGAACAAAATTCTGCCTTTCCAGTACGTGCTGTGTGCCGCCACTTCACCCGCCGTCAAGCTCCACGACGAAACGCTCACCTATCTCAACCAAGGTGAGAGAAGCCCCGTGCCCTCCGCAGGCCGTGCGCGCCTCGTGTAAACACCCTAAAAAATAAAATTCTGCCTTTGGAAATTTCCCCTTGGGAATGGAAAGCGCCTCGATAGTAAACCCCAGATTGCTCCTGTTTGGAAGCGCCACCTCCTTCACTTTGCTGCCTGCCCTCTGCTTATGGCGATGAATCGCTTGTAGGATTTAACCTAATTAAAATCTGCGCAATGTAAGGTGGCTAACTGGTGTATCCGTGCTGGGGTGCTCTGCAGCGAGTGTGTTTTACAGGTTCAAGCTGTACCCGCTGCTTTCAAGTAGAACCGGAAGATCAGGGTTGGCGACCAAAGCCAGATGAAGCTTGTGTAATCGATTTCTTCCCTGTTCTTGGTCTTGGGTTAATAAGGGTAATTCCTGGAAAGCAGTGCTGCAGGAAGGGGGAGGATTACCTGTTCCTGGAGAGGGGTGTTAGAGCTGTGGCTCTAATGGCTCGTGCTTGCATGACCCCCCGCTAAAACCTGGCAAGAAGATCAAGTGGCATGTCCAGTGTGGCAGCAAAAGATGTCAAAATGCCAGAGGAGGGGTGGCAGCAAAGTCTATCCCTGACTAACCGTGAGGTGCCCTTATCTTCCTTTCCTCAGGGCAGTCCTATGAAATCCGGATGCTGGACAACAGGAAAATAGGGGAGCTGCCGGAGATAAATGGGAAGCTGGTAAAGGTAAGCAGAGAGCACGCGTACGCGTGTCGAGCTGGGGCCATCCCCTGCCGTAGGGAGGAGCGAGTGAGGTCTTGTCCCGCGTTCCTGCAGCGGCCTCCGTGACAGCGTGTGTGGGATAGGTCTGCTTTGGTTGCAGGATTATTTTCCCTTTCCCCTTCTCCCGCCTTGTTGAGACCAGCCTGGCTGGTGGTGTCCAACCAGTCCCATGGGGCCTGGGGCGAGGCCAGGAGGCGATTGCTGATCGCTTAGTGTTCGGGAAGGATAAGCCGCTGCCTTCGTGCTTCTGTCCCAAGGGTCCTCCTGGGCTTTCTTGTATTGTTTTGGCTTCTCCATGAAGCCTTCAGGCCCCTCTGCTCCCCTCTGTGACTGGGAAATGCCTCGCAGCTTGAAGACTGTCAGGTTTCCCGGGGCAGCTCCAGGCACTGACTGTTTCTCCGCTCTAGAGCATATTCCGGGTGGTGTTCCATGACCGGCGGCTGCAGTACACAGAGCATCAGCAGCTGGAGGGCTGGCGGTGGAACAGGCCTGGGGACAGGATACTGGACATAGGTGAGTCCCCGTGGCAGCACCCGGGCTGGGGCTGGAGGAGATGTGGGTGCCTGAAGTGCCTCCAGCCAGGCTCCCGGTCCCTTGACTTTAAGGGACAAAGTGCTGTCATGATTCTGCACTTTGAGAGACGTGGTTGGTTCTTCTGTATGTTCCCTGTGAATCTCCTTCTACTACAAACCGCAGCTTGTTCTCCCGTCTGTGCCCCTACAGATATCCCAATGTCCGTGGGCATTATTGACCCTAGAGCAAACCCAACCCAGCTCAATACAGTGGAGTTTCTATGGGATCCTTCAAAGAGGACTTCTGTGTTTATCCAGGTAAAAGAGAAGTGAGGAACTCCTGTTGCAGGGGCCTGGGGAAAAAAAAAAAAAGAGTTTTTCAAGGGGGAAAGAGATGCTTTTTTGGCTCAGAGCTCTGAAATAGCCAGATGCTACAGTGGTAGAACGATATCAACTAAAATACGCCCTACCTCCTGCCTAAAAGCAATGCAGGAAGCAGCAGTTCACGCGCCAGCAAGGCACAGGCACAGTTGACCACCAACAAGTTGTTTTACACATTTTTGTGGTGATTTAGGTTTTATGATTTGGGTCTCCACCTTGCTTAGATGCTTTTGTACCTCTCGCCAGCTGCCTACACCTAAAATACCTCTTGGAAATCTGGCCCTCCTGTCTAGACTAAACAGGCTGCAGTGTGTGGAGGCTGGTGCAGCCGAACTCTCTGCCCTGCTGATCCAGGGCTTGCTTGTAACATTAAGAGGTTGCAAAACTTGTTGAAAGAATGTGGCTCCACCTCTGCTGCAGCATCCCCTTAACTCCTTAATGCCGGGGGTACTCGGTGTGGTCCCAGCCCAGCTCTGTGTTTCGCCCTTCTCACCAGGTTGCCCTTTTCGTGAGCGCTGTCCTGGCTCCCACGAGGGGAATGGGAAGTTTGTGGTCAGTCAAACACAGCAGAATTACTAATCGCAGGATGCCTTGCCTTCCCCCAGGTTCACTGTATCAGCACGGAGTTCACCATGCGGAAGCATGGAGGAGAGAAGGGGGTACCCTTTCGGGTCCAGATAGACACGTTTAAGGAGAACGAGAACGGGGAGTACACGGAGCACCTGCACTCTGCCAGCTGCCAGATCAAGGTCTTTAAGGTACCTCGGCCCATTGGTGTCCTTCCCCTGCTAGGAAACAAACTGGGAGTCAGTCCCAATTCATGCCGCAGCCCCAGTGAACGTCACGGGTGCGGGACTGTGGCCAAGCTTGCCTGCAAAAGGGCATCTTGGTCCCTCTGGTCTTGCGTTGCCATTCTCTCCCTGGTTCCTCTCTGTCGATCAAGTCTGGATGCCGTTGAGGCTGCAAAACCAGAAAGCCAAGAACAACGTACAGGGAGAATGTGGGTTGTGTTGCCTCTGTCTGAAACCTCCCACGTTTAGTCTTGAGTCTTATCAGCTTGGGAGATCCTCCAAGGAGCTTTGGTGTCTGTCTAAACTCCTCGCTGTATGATTACCTGCATCTGTTGGTCTGTCTGCATCTGACGGTCCGTCTGCATCCGGCCTCTCCAGTGGCACAGGCGCCTGGTCCCTGTTGCGAATCATTTGCAGAAACCCAAAGCCACGACCTGGCGGTGGCAGCCACAGCAGCACGATGGCGTGGGTGGCTGAGAAGGGTCGTGCGTGCAGCAGCGCCCAGGTGTCGTGCCGCGGGGGCGGCTCTGCAGGCAGTAAGCGGGGGCACGCTGTGCCCGCGCTGTCTGGTAAGCTGAGGTTGCCTCCGTTATCCCGTCCTCCCAGTAACACCACACAAAATCTTGGCCGTGGCTCCTCTGTTCTTCTCCCTTTAGGGGCACTTGGCGGGGGGTTGCCTGGCCGGGCGCCTGTGCTGCTTTGCAGTTCTGCCGTGAAGTTGCTGCGGGATATCGGGCAGCGTGCCCCACTGCTGTTGACTTGGCATCTTTCCCCTTCTCTCTCTTCTCTTTTGCCTATTTGGATTATAACATTTTGAAAGCAGGGGTGTGATTTGTTAGGGCTTGTTTGAGCTCTGGCTGGTCTCTCGGTGCAAATATCCTAAGCGGATGGCTGCGGAGTTGGGAGTTAAGGGATAAGGCTGGTCGCAAACAAGCACCCAGAGGATAGTGAGATTGCGAGGCATCTGGTGCTGCGTTTCTACCGAGCTTCAGCTCTTTGTGGCAGAGGATGGGGCTCTGATGACCTTGAACCAGGAAAACCCAAAGCGCTGAAGCTGAGGCTGGTCTCTGATGGTCTCAGCCCTATCTCCTACTCATTTGACACAGCCGCTCTCCTGGGGTCGGGGCTGCCGTTTGGGCGGCAGGCTCAACACCGTGCATGTGTTGCCCAGCTTGGAGCATGGTGGTAGCTTGTTCAGGTCTCGGTTTTGCTGTGCAGAGGAAAACAAATTTGGAGCCTGGGGGAGCAGGAAGGCTGTATTTGCAGTCCTAAAGCTTCTCCGCCGGTGCCATGGATGCCGCTCATCCACCCGGGAGGCGTCCACATGTTGGCAGGCAGCTGTGCTGGTCCACCAAGGCCAAATTCCTTTCATTTGTGAGTGCAGGCAGAGAAGGCAAGGCAGAGCCCGTGCACAGCCAGGTTTTAAGGGAATTTCTTTGGGGTTCTGCTGAGGGGAGCACCGGGATAGCTTTGGTGGTTATAATGATGCTCTCTTAGGTGCTGCTTTCCCCCGAGCTTTGAGCGTTTGATGAAGGCAGCAAGTAAAATCATCTTAATCTTGCCTACGAGAAAGTACACGGTTTTTCAAGGTCGTGGTAAAGGCAAGGGCATTATTGAGCTCTCTCGTGTTCTGGTGCAGTTTGTGCCACTGAAATGCCGCATCTCAGAGTGGTTGATGAAGGTGCAGAAGACGCAGCTCAGATACGTGACACCAGAAACTGGCCTTTGTCCCTGTAGAGCCAACGTGTGCTGTTGGGAGAAGTTTCTTCTGAAAAACGTTTCACCTCCTTGTTCGGATGTTCTGGGCCCCATTTTAGGGGCGTGGGTAGATCAGGGTATTGGGGTTGTTACAGAAGTGATGCTGTCGCCAGTTAATTCTCTGTGCAGATAGTCCCAGCCCTCTTCCTTTTCCCTCTGTAAAGCAACAAGTGGGTGAGTGGAAGGATGAGTCACCTTTTCTGGTCCTTGCATTTCTTGCACATCTATCCAGCCGTCTGCTGCTGCCCTTCCATGCTGCTGTTCTAACAGGAGTATCTCCTTTCCAGCCCAAAGGAGCTGATCGGAAGCAGAAGACTGACAGGGAAAAGATGGAGAAGCGAACACCTCATGAGAAAGAGAAATACCAGCCTTCCTACGAAACTACGATACTCACAGAGGTGGGGTGCATTTTCATGCAGCAGCTGGCATCATTGTTTTAACAAAACCTGGCTTACCTCGCTTGCAGGTGGCAAGGAACTGGCTGTTCTGATGTGAAACGTTAGGCCAAGTTGTTAATAGCTGCAAGACAAAAGCAAGATAAATTTTGTAGGCAGAGGAGGTGTTTCTTACTAGACCTGAAAAAGGGCTCTTGTGCCTGGAAACATGATGGTTTTTTCCCTGCTGCAATAGATCATCTAATAAAAGATTTTTACCTCTCCCTGCAAGCTTTGTTTTGCCCATGTGGCAACTGGCCACTGAGGTTGTGAGCTGGCAGAAAACCCTGGTGTTTCCTCCCTGTGCTAGTGGCAAGCGTTGGTCTATTAAAATGCAATAGTCTGAGGGGTCGGTGCTGAACAGCCCTGGGGAAGGAGCCCTTGTCCTGCTCCGGGTGAAGTCGGGGACGCTCATCAGCGCCCGACTCGGGCTCGACCCGCTGCGTGGCTTGCACAGAGGTGTCCAGGCTGGCAGGTGCTGGGTGTGTCAGCCCAGTGCCAATGGTTTAGATCCCAGGTCTCACTGCGTTTGAATTTTGTGACTTTTGGCCTTTTGAGATTAAGAATCGCTAAATCTGACCTTTGTGACCATCTCCAGTGAATTGGCATGACTTCTTTGAATCCTGTACTTTATTCTTTAATTCTGTTTCATAGTCGGTCGTCAGTCAGCAAATAGCTGTTAACCTGTGCTGACCAGAGCAGATGTGCGCGCTTGTTCAAAGCAATCCTGTGCCTCTTCTGGGTTTTCCTTTCTAGTGTTCTCCCTGGCCAGAGATAACGTACGTCAATAACGCGCCATCCCCTGGCTTCAACAGTTCCCACAGCAGTTTTTCCATTGGCGAAGGGTAAGTCCGGAGAAGAGGCTGGCTGGCTATTGATTTCTGCCTTGCACGAGAGATTGATGTGTCTGAGCTGGCAGTGACCGCTAGCGAAAGGAAGGTGCTTGGTTCCAAGGTGTGCAGGGGGGTGAAAGCAGCTTAAGAGGCTGTGTCAGTGGGGGAAAACTCAAATTCAAGCCCCCGAAGCTGAGCGCTGTTACCTCTCCTGGCTGCGGCGAGGCGAGGCTCTTGCACGAGAAGCCTGGGTGCTTTTGATCTGCACTTCAGCTTCCAGCCTGCTTCGCCCTGCCTTTCCCTGTCGTGTTAATGCTCCAACATAAGCTGTTTGTTCTTGCAAAAGTGTTGCACTGCAACAAGGACGGTGGTGCCATAGCCACATAGTTGTCTGTCCCCGTGTTTCGGCGTTCTTGGTTATGGGACTTGGAGGGTGGTGGATGCTGCCTGCCGGGATCCCGTGCCGGAAGGGGAAGAGCGGCTCTAACCTCGTGTTCTGCTCTGTCTGGCTCTTTTCCCCAACCTAGCAATGGCTCTCCAAACCATCAGCCCGAGCCACCCCCTCCGATCGCAGATGTAAGTCACACCTCAGAGCTTATGCTTGTGGTAAGGATGGTGCACAGGTCAGAAAACGGGATTTTGGGCTGGAGCGGGGGTGGGCTCATGGGTGGCTGTAGTTTGCTGGGGAAGAGACTGCTCTAGTTTACCATCTTTGGGGAGTTATAACTTCTTTCTGACTCTTCTTTGGAAAAAGAGGTGACAGAGTGAAAAATGTCCAGTACAGCGATGCGGAGCTGTGAGCAAGCTTTTTGTAGCTCGCTGTGACCTTTACTTATTGCCTTGATCTTCACTGTGCTTTCCCCTTTGCTTCCTTCCTCTTTCACCATCCCTCTGAAGCCTTTTAAATCAAAACTTGTCCAGGCTGCAACCTTTATTGTGCGTGCACTGTGAGCCTGGCTCACTAGGGTCTCGATTTAAGACTGTGATTATAAACACTGACTGAGCTGACCTGTGCTCGTTCCTCAGTGGAAATGCTTCCACGTCACCTCTGAGGCTGTGACACTTCTTTTCCTATGTTGCAGAACCTCTTGCCCACCAGCACACCCCAGGAGGCCCAGCAGTGGCTGCACCGAAACCGCTTCTCCACTTTTTCTCGGCTTTTCAGAAACTTCTCAGGTAGGTTGCGACATCCCCTCCGTGTCTGCCCCTTCTCTGTGCCAAGTTGCTCTGCCTCCTCTTGCTCCTGAGGCCATCTTCGTGTTACCGTTGCAAATATGAATGTTTTAAAAAATCTTGTCTTTTTTGTAACACAATAAAATGTGGCTCCCTGAAAGCTGTGTTCTTCGTTTCTCACCTCGCTCTCAACTGGTAGAACAGTGGGGACTGGGGTGGTTTCTCTTCCAAGAGCTCCCAGCACCCTCTGATCTTAAAACAAGCTGAGAAATGCTGATCTCGGGGAAAGCACTGTGTGTAAAGAAGTGCTTCACGTTTATTTTCCTCTCCTTCCCTGGTGATACGGCCTCCATTATCCAGGGTCACCGAGGCGCTGGATAGCCGGCTGTAAATGATAATGCGGGACACAGGGTTGTACTGAAACACACTCTTACAAAACCAGTCTGGAAAAAAAATCTTGCGAGCGTCCTTCTGGGGGAAGCGGGGGGAGGTTGTTAGCAGAAGGCAGAAGCAATTTGGGAATGGGGTGAGCTCTGCGAGCGGGAGAGGGGGGAGCTGGCACAGCTGTGGTGCCCAGAGTCCCCCCCCATCCCAGACACTTTGGGCTGGATTGTGTGACTTTCTCTCCTTTTGATTTTTAAAACTGTAGGTGCAGACTTACTGAAGCTGACCAGAGAAGACGTTATCCAGATTTGCGGCCCTGCGGATGGCATCAGGCTCTTCAACGCGTTAAAAGGACGGTATGTTGTTTGCTTAAAAGCTGATTGTGGATAGTAGGTAAATTGTGTTTGTTTTAGCCTGTTTGCTTGGCTCTTGCTATTAGAGAGAACAGTTTCATTAACCTTCCTGAACCTCTTTCAGTCAAATTTGATAACTTAGCCAGCAGGGTAACCACTCCAGAGACAATTTGGGGAAGAAAATCCACGTGGGAGGGAAGCGTTAGAAATGGGTTTATTGAGTGTCAGAGAATCAAGCCGCAAGGCAGAAAGTCCTGGCAATACAGTGCTCGTTTCCTCCGTCCTCTGAACCATCCTCTCAGTGGAATTAGCTTCCTGGAAAGGGAACATTTCTTCACCCCTTTCCCTGAAGAAGCAGGGACTGGTGTTGAACTGACCTCCTGTCTGAGATGGAACATTTCAGAAGGTGCCGCTGCAGCCGGGTGGAGAGGCGCAGGGCGGGCTGTGTCCTGGAGGGAAGGTCTGGGGAGGCATCGGCGCGGGTCTCTGATGTGAGGCAGCAAGAGCTGCGCGGGTGGGAAGCATTCCAGGGGGTTAATGTACTGCCTCCGATGGCTCGGGAGATAGCGGGGAAACATGGTCCCGCTGTGCCGGGGAGAAGGGCACGAAGGACAGGAGACGCCGGCTTTTGTACTGCAAAATGAGACTCGGAATGAGGAGCATGCGTGTTGCCAGCAGAGCTCAGTCTGAACCATGGCTGCTCTGTCCTTGCGAGTGAGCCGTCCGATTTAGCTGCTCGGTAGCCAGCTGGCACCATGTCCCCATGCCGACTTCGTCCTCTTCTCGCAAAAATCTTTGCTGCATCAGCAGCAAAACGACCACGATTGTTTTGCTTTGAGATGAGTTTGTCGATCTCCTATTTCCTTCTGAGGATACTGGGGAGGAAAGAGCGTTGGCAAAGTGTCGGGAATTAGAGGTCTCCTTGAGCAAATCCAATGGCGTTCACTCCCTGCTCTGTCCATAGGATGGTGCGGCCCAGACTGACCATCTACGTGTGTCAGGAGTCCCAGCAGCTGAGGGACCTCCAGCAGAAACACGAGGATGGGGACACAGTAACCAGTACTTTTTTTGGTAAGGGCTTCGAAGCCTGGCTGGGGGCACGTGGGCTTGGGTTGCTGCCAACAGGCCAAGGGGGAAAATAACAGCTGGGGGGGTTCAGCAAACAGAAAAGTGGTGGGGGCTGTTTCCAGCCCCGCTGCTGCTGCCGCCCGCGGGCGCTCAGCACCAGTTGCCTCCGATCCCCTCGTCCCCACACCACTGCCCTGTGGGTTTTGGGCTGGTGAAAGGCCCCTCTCGCAGCCGGGGCTGCTTGTGTTACCAGAGCCCGCTGAGCCCGCGCAGCAGCTCAAAGAGGATCTGTGGCTTTTTGTTTTCAGCTGCTACACCTCGTGTTGGCTGCTGTCATTCTTGTCTCTTCACTGCAAGGAGGCAGCGAGCTCACGTGTGAGCTCACCTGCAACCTAACGCGGGCTCTGTACATAAATGGAGGGGCTGTGCACGCTCTTCTTTGGTAAGGATGCCAAAAGATCATGGCGAGCCTTTTTTACTTGCCCTGGCCCTACCCGGCTCATTTTTCTCATTGCCCACCAAATGGGTGGCTGCAGAATCTGACTGTCGGCATGTTGCCTGCTCTGAGCCGACAAATGATAGCTCCTGTGAGAATCCAGCATTGCCCAGACAACAATGAGTGACCTACATTTGCGGAGCAGCCAGGCGCCGGTTTATCTACCTCCGTGATTGGAGCGGCAAGTGCAAAAGCAAACAGCTCGTCCTTTCCTTGCCCTGCTCCAATTCGGATCCTCTTGCTTCCCCCCAGGGCCTGCCTTGTGGCAGTGGGGGAACAGGGCGTTCTGGGGAGGTGCTAGGGTGGTGTTTCCATCCTGATGGGATTGAAAACTGCCAAGAATGGTACAAAACGCTGTTTGGCTGATGCTAGTCGAAATAGAAGGTTTTTGGGGCAAGGACTGCATAAAGACAGAGCAAGCATTGCAGGACATCAATGACAGCCAAGTTACTGAGGAGCTGATGCTTATGTAGCTCAGGGCACGCTGCAGCCACGTAGCAAGAGCAGACACCAGAGACACGCTACATGTAGATTTAGCAGCTTGGGCTTGGAAAGATGATAGCCGCATGAGTCGGGTGCAGCAGCACAGGTGTGTAACCTGCTGAAAAGCAACACTCGATAGGTGGGCTGTGCACAGTCCCTCCCCAACGGGGCTGTGATGTTCCTGGGCAGAGCAGCCTGTTTGCAGTGCTCCTATAAGCATCCGCTCCCTGGGTTAGCGTGCGTGGCGTTAGCTGAAGCATCTCTGCATCCACAGCGTAGGCATCGAAGCTGCGCTTGGCATCTGGCTATAATAGTTCTTCTCCTCGCAGTGTACCATGCTATTTATCTGGAGGAACTGACAGCGGTGGAACTGACGGAAAAGCTGGCCCAGCTCTTCAGCATCTCTTCCCAACAGATCAGCCAGATTTACAAGCAAGGTCCGACAGGGATACACGTGCTGATCAGTGATGAGGTAACAGCCTCTGGGTGCTCCTTATTTTTGACCTCTTGCACTGGGTTGCTTCAGCTGGTTCGTGTCTGATTGCGCTCTGAGCTCTGCTCTGGAGGTTGCGCAGGACCCTGGGGAACGGGTCCCTCAGGCAGGTCTTCAGGAAGGGCCCTGCTCAGCCGCCTCCTGTTTCCAAAGGGTTGGAGTTAATCGTTGAAGCCTGTAGAGCCAAGGATGTTGGTGCTTGGGGACGCTGCTCTGCTGCCGGGAATGCCTCACTTAAACCTGTGAGGTTTATCAGGCGTGAACAGCTCTCCCTGAGCTAGTCCAGGCTACGTGCACACCCTCCTTCATGCTTTGGTTTCTTCTAGCTTTGCTATAAAAACAGGGAGGGGAATTGCTGTGGGAGGACTTTGCTTTCAGACCTGCATCCCAGAATCCAATGGTTTCTCTGTTGGCTTGCTGGTTCAGACCTTCAGTTCTGGAGAGCTGGAGGAAGGAATAAATATTTATGGCTAGTGCCTTTCCTACCTCCCAGAGCACTAAGCTCCTGCCTGAGCAGCTTCTAGCCCTTTCGGTACTTTAACTCTATGCCCATCACTGAGTGGCAGAACACAAAGCCTTCACTTAGGGCTGTGAAGCACTTCTGCTGTATTTAAATACAGCCTTAGACTAAGCTGGCTTTTGTGGCTTCTTTCAGATGATACAGAACTTCCAAGACGAATCCTGTTTCGTTCTGGACACCATGAAAGGTGCGTAAATGCCCAGGCTCCATCTTTTATTTCCCTTTCATACTTCTTGGGTAGCTCTTGTGTCAGATCCGCTCAACCCAGCGGATTCCTTTGCTGTTGCAGGTGGCTCACAAGCTTTGCTTCTTTTGCAGCTGAAACCAATGATAGCTACCACATCATCTTAAAATAGGAGGGGACGGGATGAGGAACACCCGCGATCCTCTCGTCACGCATGAAGACCTTTCACTTCCAGCACAAGGACATGAGCAGAGATCTGGAAACTCCTGGACACCCTCTGGAAAGACCCCGAGCTGTCGGTTACTCGGCTGTCTTTCTTGCAGGGGACCTCCTTTGCTCTGACGGCACCTAAACGGCCGTTGATGGTAACGTGCTGCTTAATTGCTGGAGCTCTGAGGCTTGAAGTTACCAGTTTGGGCCCTCCTGTAGCTCTCGGTAGAAATTTGCCATTGGGACCTAAGACCTGCGTGAGGGCTTTTTCTATGGCAGGCGTGCTCTGCTTTTCTGAGAGGCATCAGCTCCCGTGACACTCGCAGACTAGCAAGAGAACATGAATTAAACTGGCCCAACAAAGCCAACTGGCCCTCGGGCACGTGCTGAGCTGAGCAGGTCTCAAATACGCTATGTACTGTGCTGATGGAGTGGTAGGCTAGGGCTGGGAGCGATTTTCTTAAAAGATTTTGTTAAGCTTTCATTTAATATTACAACGCATCTGTTAGACAAAGGTGGTGACGTTGTTTTTCTCCTCTCCACCCACCCTGAAAATGGTGTTGGCTGTGTGTGTGCGGGTGTGGTTGTGGTGCCATCCTTCCCTTGCGAGTGTAAGGTCGTCAGGAACTTTGTATACAGATTTAGTTTGTGTGGATGTATAAAGCTGGAGCAAAACGTGGAGTGAAGTGGAGCTGGATAAAGAAATAGCTAACTAGCTTGGTCTGTGGGATTCTTTTCTGCATGTTTTAGGGAGAAAAAAAGACTTAGCTATCTCTGCTGAAAATTGAGCGATGTCTACCTGCCGCCTCGTTTTCTGCCCCTGCGTCCCCCCGCCCAGCCTCCATAGCTGCCCCAGCGTTGGCGTAGCCCGGCGTGCACTAAGGAGGAGGCGGACAGCAAGTTCAAAGGGTTATTGAGAGCCACTGGACTCGATGGTGACAAAAGCGCCTCTGTGCAGGTTTCCAGGACAGCGGTGAAGTCTCCGGGGTGAAGGATCTGCCCTGCCGTGCAGGCGATGGATCCTGTTCCCCATCCGTGAGATCCCTCAGTAGAGACTGAGATGCCCAGGGTAACGCCTGCCTCAAACCATCAGCACTGCCCGAGGATGTTTTGAGACAACAAATAGGGGGGAAAAATACAACGTAAAGCAGGGCTCTTATTTAAAAATAGATCCAGGTGATGTAAGTCCTGGCTCAGGCCAGGGAGGGCCCGTGGGGTGAGTGAAGGCACTGGCGGATGCGACAATTGTGACAGCCATGTCCCTGCTGCTAAAATACCAGCTCCTCTCCTGTGTTTGTAAGCCATAAAAGATTCTGTTCCCATCTTCCTCGGCCAGCTGTCTTCTTCTTGGAGCTGCAATCAAGATGCGTAGCACAAATTAGAGCTGGTTCAGTCCTGGCCAAACCTTCCCATCCTTCGCTTGCACTGGCCGAGCTCCTGTGGCCACTGCTTGTGACTCCGTCCTGGTGCAGAGGGCCCCATAGCATCCCCGTCTCCCTTCTCCATCGCGTGTTACGCTGCTCAGCGCGCGCTTGCTCCGGCGCCGGAGGCAGGACGTAGGTAAGCTCCCTGAAACCATTGTTCAGGACTGCGGCGGCTCTCCCTCACCCCCAGAATTGCCTCCCAGCTGTATCCAGAGCTGGGTAGCATCAGGGTTGGCAAGGAACCGGAGGATCCAGAAGTTAATCCTGGGAACGGTCGTAGCCGAGTGCTGGCAGTGGGTATCCAGGATGCTCTCCACCTGGGTTCGTTCACCCAGCACCGCATGAATTCGGGGGGCCAAGGCGTCTGACCAAAGCCTCTGGCTGGAAATTCCAGCAGGGAGGAGGAGGCCGCTTGGTCTCCTCACCTGGCTTTGAGACGGCTCACTTCTCTAACCCTGGGCCAGAGATGCAAGCGCGCCCTGAGCCGCCACAGCTGCGTAAATCGGTCAGGGGTAAAGATGCCAAGAAAAGTAATTAAAAAATGGAGTAATTTGGAGTAATTTTGCTCGCTTCTCCCCATGAATGCTGGGGGGTGGCTGGACTGCGAGCTCCACGGATGCAGGTACTCATGTTCGGCTGCTTGCCTTTTGTACGTGTTTTGGTACCTCCGGTGATTGGGAAGATGGGTATTTTAATCCTGGTTTTGTCTGTTAGTATGCGAGGAGCACGATGAACCTGTACAGTAGTGACGCGGGCTCGGTAAACTTTTTGTATTGTTGTTGCTGGGTGCATGCGGCTGATTTTAATCCATTGGATGAGGCAAATGCCGGCACAGGGATTTGTCGTGTGTGGTGGCTCTGGAAGAACGAAAGCTCCCAGATGGATGGGGTAGCAACGGGCCAGTCCTTCCTCCAGCCCCGGCTGCCGGCTGGAAACAAGGGGGGAGACGAAGGGGTCGGAGTGGGAGGAATGAAGAGGATTTTTAATCCTATAATTTGATCTGCTAATCCGTAAGCCGGGGGGAAGCGCCGCGGCCGCTCGCTGAGCTCTCCTCGGGAGGAGCGTGTTGGAGGGGCTGCCGAGGTGAGCGTGTGGGCCTCGTGGAGGGGGGGAAAAGCCGAAGGGACGAGACCCCCGTGGAGCTGGTCCGGCTCCTTGGGGCCCGCAGCCCTGTTCAGCCTTGCGCTGGGAGCCTGGGGAAGAGGCGGAAGGAGCGGGGGGCTCGCACCGGCGGGGCTCGCTGCCTTTGGGGGGGCCAGCCGGCCGCCGCCGTGCCCCCCGAGCTGCCCCGCGGGCTCCCCGCGGCCGGAGCTGCAGCTGGTCCGTTATTGCTAAAATAAGGCGCTTTTGGCCTCTTCCTGCTGTTTCTAGCCTCGCTAATCTCTTGTCTAGGCTCCTCCGCCGGGCAGCTTTCGGCCACCCCCCTCCTCCAGCTGGGTTTCCACAGAGCCCGAGGCTGTGGCCTGGAGCCCCCCGGGAGCGGGTTTGGGGTGCTCCCTGTGCCCCCCCCCCCACCCCCTTCAGGCCCTTCCCCAGCCCGGGAGGGGGCGAAGCCACCCCCCAGGCCCTGAGCTGGGCCCCGGGGGGGAGCGGGCCCAGCCTGGCACCCCCCCAAACCGGCCCCTCCCGTCACTTCCGCACTACACTTCCCGGCGTGCCCCGCGGCCGCTGCCGCGCCGGACTCGCTTTCCCAGCGTGCCCCGCGGCGCGGGCGGCGGCGGGGAGGGGGCGCGCCGGTCACGTGACGCGGGGTATATAAGGGGCGGCGCAGCGCCCGCGGCCCCATTGTTGTCGGCGAGCGGCGGCGGGGCGGCTCCGCGCGGCCACAGCCCCCGCGCGCGCCCAGCCGCCCCCCGGGAGCCGCCCCCGCCCCGCCCGGCCCCGCCCCGCCCGGGGGCACCCGGTGAGTGCGGGGGGGGCGGCCCTGGGTGCCCCCGCCCCGCCCCGGCGGGCTGGGGGGGGCCATGGGGGGCGGCCGGGCCCTGCTCCGGCGGCGGGGGGGCCTGCGGGGGTGGGGGGGCTATAGGGGATGGGGGGGTCGTACAGCTGGGGGGCTATGGGGGGCGGGGGGGCTTTTCTCGCTGTGGCACCTATAAAGGATGCAGGGGCCGGGGGGGGCCTTTCCTAGCTGGGGGGCGTATAGAAGATGTAGGGGCCTGTAGGGGATGGGGGCCCCTACAGCTGGGGGGCTGTAGGGGATGGGGGGGGCCTTTTCTAGCTGGGGGGCCTATAGGGCGTGTGGGATGCCTATAGGGGCATTGGGGCCTTTTCCCACTGGTGGGGGCTATAGGAATGTGGGGGGCCCTTATAGCTGGGGAGCCTATAGGGGATGAGTGGGCCTTTTCTGGCTGGGGGGAGGGGGGCTGTGGAGGATGCAGGGGCCTATAGGGGATGTGGGTCCCCCTTCCAGCTGGAGGATCCATAGGGGATATGAGGCACCCTTACAGCTGAGGGCCTATAGGGGCTGGGGGGGGGGGGGCTTTTCCAGTCAGGGGCCTAGAAAGGATGTGGGGGCCTATAGAGGGTGTGGGGGCCCCTTACAGCCGCAGGCGTATCGGGGATGTAGGGGGCCCTTACCAGAGCCCTATAGAGGATGTAGGGGGGCCTCTGTAGCTGAGGCTCTGCCCTCTCCTGTGTTTTGGGGGCCTGTAAGGGATGTGGGGCACTCTTATATTTGGGGGGGGCTATAGGGGATGTGGGGTGCCCGTGCAGCTGGGGCTCTCCCCTCTCCTGTACCTGGGGGGGGGGCTATGAGGGATTTGGGGGGGCTGAGGGTCCTATGGAGGACGTGGGGTACCCTTATAGCTGCTTCATCCTCTAGGGACCTATAGGGGACATGGGGGGGGCCTTGTAGGTGGGGGCCGCGTTGGGGCGGGGGCAGGGCTGGGTGGGGCCGTTACGGGGGTCCCCGAGAAGCCCTGCAGCGGTGGGGCCCCCGCGGGGCGGCGGGAAGGAGCCGGCGATGGTGGTGGGACACGCTGGGCCCGAGGGGCAGCCGTGGTGGGGGTCCTGGGCTGCTGTCCCCAAAGGCGGGGAGGGGGCGGCTGCCCCCAGCGCAGGGGGGTGAGGAGGGGGCTGGGACGATCGCCCGCTTGGTGGGCGGTGGTGGGACCCCCACAGCCCGCGGTGGAGGAGGTTTCTCCTTGCCCGGACCTCGCTGCGCCGTGGCCCCCACCCTCCTCTCCTCGGGGGTGTTGCGGTAGGGGCCGAGGTCTGCGCGGGAGCGGAGCTGACCCGGATGGTCTGGGGTCCCACGAGCTCGGGTGCTCCGTGGTCTCCTCGTGGCGTGGTGGCCGGGACCAGCTGCCTCCAGCTGCCCGTGGCCGCTGTGCGGAGGGAGCCCAGGAGCGCGTCTCGGCCAGCGCGTGAGGTCTTGCCCCTCTCACCCGGGTGAGAAGAGCATCCAGGAGCGAGGGCTCAGCTCAGCAGCCCCACGCTCGCCCTCGGGAAGAGCTGAGCCAGTGGGACAACCGCAGCGACGTTCTCCTACTGCCCCACTCTTGCCCTCGCCTCCAGGGTCTCCCTTGGCCTGGCCTTCAAGGTCTCCCTCACCTTCGAGGTCCCCCATGTCCTCGCCTCCAGGGTCTCCCTCGGCCTCGCCTTCAAGGTCTCCCTCACCTTCGAGGTCCCCCATGTCCTTGCCTTCAGGGTCTCCCTCGGCCTCGCCTTCAAGGTCTCCCTCACCTTCGAGGTCCCCCATGTCCTTGCCTTCAGGGTCTCCCTTGCCCTCACTTTCAGGGTCTCCCTCACCTTCAAGGTCTTTGGATCGAGGTGCTCTGCAGAGCCACGGCGCGCCACGTGGGGTGGACCCACCTTTATGACTTGATTCTGGTGACGGGCAAAGGGACCGAGTGGGGTTTTTTGGGATCAGCCTTTCCGGTAGCACCCGCCTGACCCTCCCCGTGAGGTCGGGTGGCAGCGTGGGAAGATCTGCCCGCCTTCAGCAGGCACACGGAGATGGTTCAGGGCTCTAGCACAACCCGGACCCATCGCTACCGATTGTGATGCTGGTTGCATAAGCGCAGGCTCCAGCGCCGGCGGTGCTTGAGCCGTGGGAGCTGTAGCCTAGATTTATTCGTTAGCCGCCTTCGTTAGCAGCAGCGTAGAAGAGGAAAGCGAATCTTCTGCCATTTGTCATAAAAACCCAAAGCCGGTCGCTCGCTGAAGCGCTGGTGGTGTAAGGACCAACCCAGGCTGAACTCGGATCTCCGGCGTGCCGACCGGCTGCAGCATCCCTGAAATGCAGCCCAGCCAATCCATCAACCTTCTGGCTGCGGAGGCCAACGGCTGAATCCTTTGGGAAAGCCTCCGACGACTAATTTGTAAACGAGCCGAACTGCTGAACTCTTCACGGTGGCCAAGCGACCGTCCCGGCGGGGCAGAAATTATTTAATCTTGTTTCTGGGCTTGTTGATTCGAGCTTCTGCCCTAATTCCTGCCCTGGGATAACGCCTGGATTTGAGGGGCCGCGGGCAGGGAGCGGCGTGCTCCACGCCAGGCGTTGAGCGGGTGGAGGCGCCCCTGGATCCGACCATTTTTGCCGGCTCCTGGTTTAATTCTGCGCTGATTATCAAGCGTGAGCTCAGTATTTTCCCCCTCGGAGCGGGGTTCAGGTGCTCCGCTGTGTCCAGCCACGTGCTCAAGCGTGCTGGACCTTCCCCAAGTGGTTCCGAACCTGAACCAAAGCCCTTCTGCTGCCCCGGAGGGTGCCGCGGGGGCTCCCCGTCCCGTCAGCCATCCTTCAGGAGGTGAGCTGCTTTATTTGCTCTTTGGAGGAAGCACGGAGCAAGGGTTCAGGCTCCCCGTGGGTTTCTGTTTGCTTTCCCTCAGCAATAAACGCCTGTTCCCCCGTCCTCGATGGGGTCGGGGCTTTGCCGTGCGACCCGGGGGGGCTTCGGGGCGACGGTGGGAGCTGTTGTTCTGCTCGCTGAGGGGTGTTTTATCCTGCACGGCCGCAAAGCTCCGGGGCTGTGCTTGCTTTCGGGGCCGGTGGCGAGCGGGGGGTGCTCGGCACCTCGGCGCGCTCCCCCCCAGCGTCACGGCGTGATGCTCTGCAGTGATGCTGCCGTGTCATCCCGGCAATGCTAATCCTGCTGCATAATTGGTAACGAGGGAGAGCGCCGAGCTGGGGGGCGGCTGCCGGAGGGGAAGCCTGGTTTTGGGTGGGTTTCACCCGGGGGTGAGACGTTTTCCTGTTGAAATCGCTGTCGAGAGCCGTCCTTATCTCGGGGAGTGGGGGGAATACGAAATTGCAGCCTGGCTCCTTCCAGCCGCCGGCGCTGCCTTTGCGCTCCTGTGTCGCCTTCCCGGGAGACGCCGAGCACTGCAATGGAATAAAATGGGCTCCTTGGGTTATTCCTCAATTTTATTTTGCTGGCTTTATCCTGCGTGTCATGATCTGGTCTTAAATACACCCGTTATCAACCAGGACAGGGTTGGGGTGCTTCTCCAATACCCAGCGGGCTGCTGCTTAGCCCAGGGGTCTCTCCCTGTGTATATATATTTATTTTCTTCCTTCCTGCCTATCATTTCCACTCTCTCCTCGTCCGGCTGCTGAAATAATCCTGCGTCCCTGTATTTGACATCTCTGATACCTTGAAACCCTGGGAGGCTTTGTCAGGATCCGCTTTTGGCTCTTGCTTTTTACGGGAAACTTACTGAAACCGGCCTCCCCCCAAAAAGATTGGTGCTCGAGGGACGCAATTAAAGCAGTTTGTAGAGAGGAGTAAATACAAGGAGGAAATCTTGAGCGCCTTCCAAGTTACTCGGTCCTGGAGCCCTTGATCCATGCGTGGTTTTTGGGAGCCATCACAAAATCCATAGGATTCCCAGAGGATCACAAAATCTGAGGATGCTCAGAGGGTCCCTGCCTGGTAATTATTAATTACTCTAAATATCTGGAAATAAAACTGCTCGTCACTCCGAAATTGCTATTTTGGTCTCTGCCTGGACAAGCTGCGACGGAGGAGCAACCCGGCAGCGTGTCCAACACGGATCGAGGATCATCGGAGGCGATGCTGGAGTCACGAGCGGCGAAATGAAACTCGTTAGTGGGAGCTGGAGCGAGGGCGGCGGATCCGCCGGCCTCGGCAGACGAGCTTTGGGGGCCATGGAGCATCCCTCGCCCAGAGATGCTCCTGCCCTTCCTCCTCTCCCAAAAGCTGGGAACCGGCAAACCACGAGTGTGGGTCTTTTTGCAGCACAACAGCATTAATTACTCATGATGATCTGGGCTCGTTAATCAACCTTGGATGAGCTTCGAGGCGGCAGGTTTTCGCGATCGGATCTTGGAGCATCGTGGCTGGACCAGCTCTGTCTCGGGAGACTTTGCATCCGTGATCACACGACTCCCGCCTCTCTCCTGAGCCCCTCCCCGCTCCCAAAGGCAATTCCAGCAACAGCTGACATGGAAAAAAATAGTATTTTTAGTTGAGCTCCTTTCGGTGTGGTTTAATAGCGGAAAGAAGGGGAATTGGGGTCGCGTGGCCCCTTCCTCACAGTATTTGAGTCAAGTTTTTTCTTTCCCCATCCCAGATCCCCTCCTTGGGGCTTTGTCTCCATTTAAAAACTGAACAAAACCTGCAAGTGGTTTATTTTATTTTTTTCCCCCTACTCTGGCTCTTACCACCATCGTTAATAGATTTATTGTGGGTTTTTTTTTTCCCTGGCTGTGTCTTTGGTTCAGGAGGCGAGGAGGGAGGAGGAGAGGCTTTCCCTGCGGGATGAGGCGGGATGAGCATCCCTGCCTCAGGGAGGGCGCCGGCTCTTTGCCCTCTCCTTAAACCTTCGCTTCAGCCAGACCCCGACCTCAGGGCCAGAACTCCCCACGCTGCTGCGGGGCACAATCCAGCGCGAGGGCGAGGGGCTCCCGTGCTCCCGTGCTCCCGCGGGGAGGCTCCGGGGACTGCTCCGGGCACGTGGCCCCTGCTCTGTGCTGGGTCCCGGGGGCTTCTGAGCTGCCAGGCTCGCCTCCATGCCCTGTGTATTTTCAAAAGTGGGGTTTTTTAATTTCAAAAAAAGGGTGATTTGAGGTAATGAATGAGTTAATCCGGCCTTTGCGTCGCGTGGGGGCAGCTGCTGCCGCACCAGTGGAGGAGGAGGAAGAGGGTGCCCGCGTGGGCAGGGGAACTTCTGCCATGGAGAAATGAGATGAAAACTTCATTTTCCAGCTGCCTCATCCCCTGCAGCATCTCCCTGAGCTCCTCGCCGCTCCCCGTCCTCAGCCCCGTCCGTCCCTCGAGGCAGCACCCCCAGCTGGGTGCCCACCCCCCGGCTTTGGCTGCTTTTCCCCAGCTCGGGGGCAGTTTTGCCCCCCCCGCCCCCGGCACAGCAAGTTGGTCCTTTATAGGAAACACAATCCATGTGAACCATAGAATCATTTAGGTTGAAAAAGAGCTTTAAGATCATCGAGTCCAACATCTCCGGATGGATCCATCCAGGGAAGGATCCGGTCTCCATCCCCAGCCGGAGTTCGATGCCGCAGGTGGGGGTGTCCAGCCGGACGCCGTCGCTGATTTTCCTCGCCGTAAGCACCCAGTGAAAGGGTTTGTGGATGGTATTTTGAAGATTTGCTTTGGAGGGAATAGGAGAAACCACTGAGACTCTCCTCGTTAATTATCTCCTTCCTAAAACGAGGCCGACGAAGGCGGCAGCCCAGGCAGGTCTGGCCATCAGAGACCCCTGGAGCCGGGGGGGCTTGGCGGAGCCCCCGGGACGAGCGTCACCGTGCAGGCAGCGCCCGCAGGAGCCCGGCCAGGGATCGGGGACCTCCCGCACACGGAGACGGGGCCGTTTTGGGGCGATGAAGGTGGTGAAATAAGGGGGGGGTTTGGGGACGCGGTGCCAGGCTCAGCGGGGCAGCAATGCTCGAGCGCATGTTTTCTGCCTCTGCTTTTCCCCTTGGATCACGTGCGGGATTGGTGTCGTTAAATCAGCTCCTTAATTGGGCTGACGCTTACGCTGGTTCAACAGCTGCTTTCCCCCCCCCACCCTTTAAGCAACAGAATGAAGCAATTTGCCTACAAAAAAAATACCGCGAAAAGCCGTATTTAAACCCAAGCCGTGGCACCTGTGTGCTGGGAAATCGCACCCTGCTCGGGGGCTTCACCGCGGCCCCGGTGCCGCTGCAGGCTTGGCACCGGCGCATCCTTTTGCAGGGAGAAGGGCACCAGCGTTTCCTTTTTGGCTCTAAAGATGCTGGGGGCGATGCGGAGCCCATCCCTGAGCTTTATCCGGGTGCGGGCAGTGCCTCCCGCTGCCCTTTTACCCCCGAATCGCATCCGAAGATCCTCCGATCCCCCCCCCGAGGCCGCCGTGTCCCAGGGTTCCGCAGGGATGCCGCTGGCTGACATGCTTTTTTTCGAAGCCGGTTGTTCCGTTGCCATGAGAACGGCGGCTGGAGCAGAGGGAACACAAAGCGGAGAGGAGAGGAGAGGAGATGGCACAACCGGGTGGGTGCTGGGCTCCCCGGGGCGGGACCGGGCATCCCGGGAGGTTTCCTGCTCCAGCCCAGCCGTGGGGATGGGGACGGGGACGAGGGATATGCCCTGGGCTCGGTTAAAAAGCAAAAGCCACTGGTGGCGTGGTGACCCAAAAGCATCGGGAGGACGAGGAGCAATGCTCACCGCTCTTCCCACTGGAGGGTTGGCTCCCAAAAATTCCTCGCCCAAGCTGGAGCTGAGCGTTTCCCGGCTTCCCATGGACAAGCCGCCTTTTTTGGAGCATGTAAGCATTAACAAAGGAGCAGGAAAATGCTGGAGACTCTTCCAGCAAAATCCTACGAGGGCTTTTTTCCTCCCTGCAGCTTGGATGGAGCCACTGATCCGGTGTTGGCGACGGGTGGATAAACCCTGGCGCGTCCCAAGATCGTTTTAAGCTTTAGGGTTTTTTAGCAAGTTTTTTAGGGAGTTAGCAAGAGCACCGAGCCGCTGGCAAAGGTTATTTCACAGGTGAAGCGCGTGGTGGTCGGCTGTGCCGGGGCGGCACAAGCTCCATGATTTATAAAACTGGCGTCTCCTTTTGCTCGGGGTTAATTTGGTTACGAATCGGTTCAGAACAGAAGCTGCAGCCATCACCCTGTCCAACCGCCTGACCCCTCCAGGGCTGCCCAAAAATTAAAGGATATCATTAAATAATATTAAATAACCGCGCGCAGCTCCCTCCTGCAGACCAGACGCGGGGAGGATGGGCTTGCCTCGGAGAACTGCGGTAACGTGTCGGAGATCGGAGGCTTTATCTGGGGTGGGGAAGGCAGGGATGGGGAGAAGCTGCTCTTAAGAGCCAGGGAAGCCTTTCCTGGGTGTCCCGAGCGATGCTGGCTTATCCAGAATGCCGTTATGGCTTCTTGCCTTCTCTGCAGGGACACCGTGAGTCCGCTGGCAGCTCCAGGGGCCGGCGCCGGAGAGCTGGTGGCAAAGCACCCCCCCCTTGCCGCCCGCCAGCTCTCCATGCGAACCGCGGCCAAATGGATGCGATCGCGAGCGCCGGCCTCAAGAGGAAGTTTGAGGATGCGGACGTGGGCTCGCCGGGCTCCAACTCGGACGACGAGATCTCCAACAGCGACAGCGCCGATAGCTGCGACAGCGTCAACCCCTCCAGCTCCACCGGCTTCATACGTGAGTGGTCGGGACGGTCGCCGTCCGTGCTCCCAGCCTCCGCCTCTGCCGTCGAGCACGGGGCACCTGGATGTGGGGCCGGCCCCGCTCTTCCCCGCTTCATCCCTTATAACCCCTTTGGGGTGAGGAGCAGAGACCGGCTCGCCGGTCCCATGGGTACGGGTCGTGCCAGACCCCAGGGAATTCCAAATATTACACCCCAAACCGCTTCCCCAAGGTTCATCCTGGGCCTTTGCTGTCCCCGCTCCTGGCGTTCACCCCTACAGAGATATTTTGGTGGCAGAACGGGGTGATGGTGGTGTAGGGGTGTGGGGATTAACGGGGTTGGTCAGGGTGGCATCGGAGGTACGAGCCTGCGGACGCAGCCGTCGCCCAAAGCCAGCTCAGGGCCACCAGCACGTGCTTGACCTGCTCCTGGGAGCAGAAAAGCCGCTTTCCAGTGGGGTGGGAGGTCTTTGGGGGACCCCCGAGGGGTTTTTCGCTCCTAACAGCCCCTCTCTGCCTCCCCCCTCCCCACAGCCACCTCCATCCTGAAGCGGCAGAAGCAGCTTCGCAGGAAGAATGTCCGCTTCGACCAAGTGACCGTCTACTACTTCGCCCGACGCCAGGGCTTCACCAGCGTCCCCAGCCAGGGCGGCAGCTCCCTGGGCATGGCCCAACGCCACAACTCTGTCCGCCGCTACACGCTCTGCGAGTTCGCCCAGGAGCAGGAGGTGAATCACCGGGAGATCCTACGGGAGCACCTCAAGGAAGAGAAGCTCCACGCCAAGAAAATGAAGGTATTGCTGGGGAAGCGGGGTGTCGCTACTGAAATCCGGGCGATGCCGCAGCCGGGAAACACCTTGCTGAGCTTTGGTGGAGCTTCGGCATAAGCCAGGTCAGAGGAGGGAGATCCACGCTGCCATTTCAGATCAGCCTGGGGGTGGATTTATCGCCGCTAAACTCTTCCTTTTTATTTCTTTTACCTCTTTATTGTGTCAATGCTGCATGCGCACACGGGGCCAGCCGGGCAGCATCAACCTGTGCCAGGTTTGGAGCTGCTCACCAAACCTTGTCATGTCCGTGCCGGTAGAAATTCCAGTCTGGGAGGAGGCAGCTGGGCTGTGTCAGGGGAAGATCTGGATCTTGGGTGGCTCTGCCTGTTTTCCAGCCGGTCCCGGGTTGGGTCTGTGCCCTCAGGCATTGCCCGGAGGCTGGGCTCTGCTCAGTGGGATGCTCTGCAGAGCCCGATCGGCTCCCGCTGCCATGACAGCCCGCTTCAGGCAAAGGGACGCAAATCCAGCCTGCCGCCTCTTTATTTTCTTTATTTTTTAGGGTTTTTTTTTTTAAACGTAGGCTTTTCCACCAGCTCCTCAGGAGGCCGCGGACCCCTCTGCCCGCTGCCTCCATGTGTGCCAGCTTTCAGAGGGCTGGGGACCCCTGTTTATCCTCAGTGCCAAGATCTGGGGGTACTTCAGCGCGGGGGGAGGAAGGGAGGCTGAAGGACCAGAGCAGGGAGGTGAAGGCGCGTTGCAGGATCCGGCTCGGGCCCCTCTGTTGCTTTTAAACCTCATTTTCCCCAGGGACAACAGGTGGGGGATGCTCTGCAGCTCCGCTGCTGCCGCTGCTCTCCTGGGACCCTGGTATTTTAAGCAGCAGCGACCTCCTTTTATCTCGCTATTTGCAGGGCACTGTAGCGGAGGGAAGATGGAAAAGGGATTCTCTGTTCTGAATTCTTTCATTGTTTAGGTTTTTTCCCCCTCCCTTCTCCTATAAACTGCCGCGAGCCCGCCTGCAGTGTGGCTGTGGGGGAATCGCACGGGGACAGCTCTGTGCGGGGCTCAGCTCGCCGTGCCGGACCCTGCTTGGTGCCGGGGGGCGAGGGAAGGCTCTGAGCCGGGTGGTGGGTGGTCGGTAGGGGACCAGGAGCCGGATGGAGGGATGTACGTCCTCCATCCTGCCTCATCGCCGGGGTTCGGTGTCCCCCCCGGGTGGGCACTGACTCTGCCCCGCTGCCCCACAGCTCACCAAGAACGGCACGGTGGAGTCGGAGGAGGCGGACGGCCTGACGCTGGAGGACGTATCAGACGACGACATCGACGTGGAGAATGTGGAGGTGGACGACTATTTCTTCCTGCAGCCGCTGCCCACCAAACGCCGCCGAGCTCTGCTGCGAGCCTCTGGCGTTCACCGCATCGATGCCGAGGAGAAGCAGGAGCTGCGGGCCATCCGCCTGTCCCGGGAGGAGTGCGGCTGCGACTGCCGCCTGTACTGCGACCCGGAGGCCTGCGCCTGCAGCCAGGCGGGGATTAAATGCCAGGTGAGTCAGGGAAGGAGATGCCGGCGGTGAAACCGGGTCGCCAGGGCTCATCCTGGTGCTGGCACGCTCTCCTTGGGTGCCAGCTGCTCCTGGAGGGGCTGGGGTGCAGCTCCAGCTTGTTTTGGGGACACTTCACGGGGAAAAAACTCCCCCAGCACCAAATTCCCAATGTCAGGCAGCGCCAGGATGGATTTTAGGCTCTGGGGAGGGATCCTCTGGAATCCTGGAGCTGCCACATCTCCATCTCCCTGCCAGGTGGATCGCATGTCCTTCCCCTGCGGCTGCTCCCGGGACGGTTGCGGTAACATGGCCGGCCGGATCGAATTCAATCCCATCCGGGTGCGGACTCACTACCTCCACACCATCATGAAGCTGGAGCTGGAGAACAAGCGTCAGGGTGGGCGGCCACCGGCGCCGGAGGAGGAGGCAGCCGCCGCTGCTCATGGCTCCGCCGGCGACTGGCTGGGGCCGCAGCCGGCCGAAACGCAGGACTTCCAGGAGTTCATGGCGGAAAACGAGACGGCCGTCATGCACCTGCAAACAGCGGAGGAGTTGGAGAGGTTGAAGGCTGAGGAAGACTCCAGCAATGGCTCCGGTGTGGAGAGCTTGGGCGTTTGCATCCTGGAGGAGCCCCTGGCCATGCCGGAGGGTTTGTGCCCGGGTCTTGCCGCCCCCATCCTCATCCAAGCCCAGTTACCTCCGGGCTCGTCCGTCCTCTGCTTCGCCGACGGCTCGGAGCAGGCGGCCTCGGCGGTGGGCGACCAGCCCTACTTGAACGATGGGCCTGTGGTCTACTACCAGGTGGAGCAGAGGCCGGTGCTGGGCGCCAAGGGCGAGAGCAGCCCAGCGGAGCCGCTGGCACCGACCTCCTGCCCGGGTGAGAAGGACCTCGGCGTCCTCCCCGTCCCCGTGGTGACTTGCAGCCGAGCCGCTGCTGCTGCGAGCAAGGGGGAAGCATCCAAAAATCCTCCCTCGTCCCCGGAGGCCGCGCCGTCCTCCGAGGGCTGCCGAGCGGCGGCTGCTCCCCGCTGCCCGCGCTCCCCGTCCCCCGTGCCGCCGGAGCAAGCCCTGGAGCGGGCGCACGAGCCACCCTCCGCCGAGGAGCGCTCACTGGGGCCCGTCCTGCCGGTGTGAGCAGCCCCGTCCCCCCCTCGGCGCTCGTTTATTTATTGACAATAATATTTTATGGACCGGCAGCGGCCACTGGTGGTTATTTAATTGCAGGGGGAGTTGGGGAGAACGGGGGCTGCTTTGTACAGAGGATTTTGAGTGGCGTCCCCTCGCCCGGTGCCAGGAGCCTTTCGCCTGCCCGGCAGAGATGGTTTTTGCAGCTTGGCCGATGCTGGCGGCTGCTCGGTTGCCACCTGCGTGCCGGGACACACCGGACCTGGAGCTGCCTGCTTCCCATGGCAGCTCTTTCCCGTCCTCCTCCCCCTGAGCTGCCCCCACCGCAGCCCCTGCCCTCCAGGCTGCCGGGAGCCCTCCACCCTCTTTGTTTTTTGTTAAAAAAAGACCTTTTTTTCCTTTTTTTTTTTTTTCCTTTAATGAATGTTTACTGGGCTGTGTCACAACCCAGCGCCTCCGAGTGCTGCTCCAGCCCCTTCCCTATGGCACTGCCCGGCCGGCCACCACAGCCGGCGCGAGGGGCCAGGATGGATCGGGAAGGACCCGGCGCCAGCGGGGAGGCTCTAATTGCACAAGAGGGGCAAGCACACAGCCCGCAAACTCTCCTAGAAAATTTGGGGGGGGGGGGGGGGGGGGGGTTTGAAAAAACCTGGGTTTGAAGAGTTTGATCCCTTCGCGGCTGTGGCACGGCCATGGTGGAGAACGGTGTCCGTCTCTGTCCCCGTGCTCCATACCGGCCGCGAGGGACAGTCAAGGCAAGCGGCTGCTGCGTGCCGGCCAGGCAGTAAAAGCACTTTCCACCCTCCCAGCCACCCCCGGCTCCCCCAGCGCCGCGCTGGGGTCCCACCGGTGCCTCCTGCCGGAACCGGCCCCGCGGAAGGCCTCCGCGCTGCGTCCCGAGGGGCAGGGCTGGTGGGGGCACTCGGAGCTCCCCTCCCCTCTCCCCGGCAGCTTTAACCACCACCCTTGCTCCAGCCTTACGCCGGCCAAGGGGCAGCGTCTCTCCTTCCTCCCCCGTCATTTACCGGACTCCAGATGAGCAAATTCGGTCTTTCCAGGAGAGAATCAGGAGGCGGCGGGGGTGGGTGGGGAGCGAAGAGCCCCCGATGCCCACGCGTTTCCTCTGCCGGAGGGTTCAAGCCAATACAGCCCCTTGGCTGCCGCCCTCGCTTCTCCTTGGAAAACAACCCCGGAGCTGCTCGCAGGGGCCGCTGCTCCCAAGGGGAACGTCCCAGCTGGAGAGGAGGGAAACTGCGGTCCAATGAAGTGCTTTAATTGTTTTGGGGGGCTGTTGTGGTTGAAGGCTGCTCTTGTGCTCCCGGGGGTCACCTCCCTCTGCCGAAGGTGTTTAAAGGGGTTTAAAACCCCTCTGCTGCTCTCGCCGCCTGGGCGAGCGGCTCCAGCTGAGCCTTAAGCCTGGCAAAGCGGCTCTTCCCCACCTGCCCCCTCCCTCCCCGCTGGGACCAAGCCCCCCGGAACGCTGCTGTCCCCTTCTCCCGGGGCAGAGCGGAGGGGAAGGGGCTGGTTTCCAAACCGGGGCGGCTCGGTGCGCGTTACCTGGCTGGCACCGATCCCGGCAGCAGCTCGCCCTGCCCTCGGCTGGCACACAAGGGCTAAATTCGGGAGGAGCAAAGCCTTACCCCTTGCTGGGCGCTTGGCCGGCGGCGTCCCCGCATCCCTTGCCGGTGGGCAGCTGCCACCGTGCCGGCACCGGTTTGGCCGTGGGGGTTTTTCAACTCCCGCACGAAACGGAGCAACGCCGAGCTGCAAAAACGGAGCAAATGGTGACACTTGAATGGGTTAAAGTCTTGATTTCACACACACACACCCCCCCCCCCCCCCCCCCCCGCTTTTTTCTGTTGTTGTTGTTGTTTTTAAGGGACTCGGCTCCCTCCCCAGCTCCGCGTCCCGGCCCTTGGCCACCACAGCCAGGTCAGGGCTTGCCTGCGCCGGGACGGAGCCCGTTAGGAGCTGGAGGCTCCGTCACCCAACAGAATGAATCCTGAGACGCTGGTTAGGATGGGTGCTGTCACAATAAGCAAAGAACTAATAGGATTTATTCTATTTTTACAAAGATAACTATGCTGTTAATAGTGCAATGAAAGTGCATTTCTGCCTTTTTTTTTTTTTTTTTTTTTTTGGGGGGGGTGGTGATTTAAACGTACTCACTGACACTAACGCTGGTTCCGTGCTGGCTCCTGCTCGATTCGTCGCCGTGTAAGAAACCAAACAGCCCATCTCCTCTCTGGTGCTACCGAGCTGCTGCGGGAGCCGTGGCACTACCGCACCGCCGAAATCCAGGCATCCCCCGGCTCCTCGTCCTATTCAAACAGTGACTGTGACTCCTAAACCTCCCTGGCTCACACACTGTCTACAGGTGGCTTTTTTATTTTTAATTTTCCAGTGTGAATCCAAAGCTTGTCCTCTGCATATTTCCCCCCCCCCCCCGCCTTTTCCGTTCTTTTCATGGTGATAATGCTGTATTTAAAGAGAATATTTAAGTGTAAAAATAAAAGAAATGCTCAAACTTGCACGGCGAGTTGCATCTTAAAGAGGTTAAACCCACCCTGGTGAATTCCTCTTGGTGGGGGTCTCAAACTCCTGCAAAATAATGAGGGCAGCGGCTTAGGGGAAGGGTTTTCTTCTCCAAGAGGTGAGGGAGGAGCTCGGCACTGGCCTGGCACACGGGTGGGATATTTCTGTCCCTCCTTTATACCCGAATAATGCTTAAAAAAGGAAATTTCCCAGGCGTTAGCATGCCCTGTCCACAGGTGGAGCCGGTGGTGGGACACGGCGCGTTTCACGGCGCAGGAGGCAGGTAGGGGCCTCCAGAGAGACGCTCGAGCCACTCGCTTGCTTTTGTCTTTAATAAAACACTGAAAGTTGGTTTGAATTCACTCAGCTGGATGTTTCTCATGCAGTGTCGGGGTGAGGTGAGGCACGGTGGGTTTTAACCCCTTCACGCAGCCTGCAGCAGGGAGCTGCCACTAAAGCCCCCGGAGCCGCCTCTGCCAAGCAGACAGCGCAGGGCTAAGATCTAATTAGGCAGAATTTGACGAATGCAGCCCGTGGCCTCCGCCGAAGGTGTCGGTGCAGTTCAGCGCCGCCTTTCTAACCCCGTCTGTGTCAGCAGCAGCGTTTCCAGCCCCGGCATCCTCCCTCCATCAGCCAGCACTGGCGGCGAGGGCTCCCCAGGTGAGGGGCTGCGACCGGGGTGTGCCGGGAGGCAGCCACAGCTGAACAAAAGCATGGGAACCCCCCCGAGGCTCATGGTAAGGTCGCGTGGGGATTTGGGGTCTTTTCTTAACCTCACAGGGAGATTTTTCTATTTAAGACTGCTCAGTGGAGTAAAGAAACTAACTAAAACCCTCTGTGCGAGGCACAGAGCAGCAAAACCCAAGCTGAACGGAGCCCACTACTACGAGATACTAAGGGAAGTGTCCCCAGGCAGCGGAGATGCTCATTCTCCGCTCCCGTAGTTAAAGTGATGCAGTTTAAGAGCTGTAACAGCAAAGCCGCCTGCCCCGGATGCCGACAGAAGGAAGGCAGGGACGGGGCTCGGCCCCGCGGCATCGCCAGCCCACTCCAACGGCACGAAGGGAAAGAGAAGAGCCGGCGCCGGCATGGACCTCCGGCACAGGAGGGAAGGAATCGCATCTTGGCCCCCGCAGCAGCATCGGGGCCCCTCTCGCCGACTCCGGGCTGTGGTTTCACATCACCGAAAGGCGGGTTTTTTTGCGGCACCAGGCTGGGAATCGCCAAGCCGACGCGCGATGCCAGGGGTGAGAGTGCGCAGCCAGCGGCTTGGCTGTCATTCCTTGGCCCTGACATAGTTGAGGGACAGCAGGACCATGCTGTTCGCCAGGAGGGAAGCTTCGGAAACTGAAAAAAATACAAGAGTGGGGTCAGAGCAGCGCTGCTGCAGCCCAACCACTCCAAACATGCTCATCCCGAGCTGCCAACGCAGCACGAGGCTGCGGGGCTCCCCCCCGCCCCGGGCCCCTCTCTCCGGGGAGCTTTTTGCTCTCCTCTGGGTCCCCCATTTCCCTCCCACTTCCGTTTTGCTTCTCCTCGTGCTGGTGCAGGGCTCGAATCTGCCACCACGAGGTCTCTGTGGGACAGGGACACCTGGGCACAGTCTGGGTATTCCACATGGACACACCTCCGGAGCGAGCCAGAACGCTCCGCCGCATCCTCCTCTCAGGGATGAGGCCCCAGGGGATGGATGGGGCAGCCCAGAGGGGGAAAAAGCCGCCATTTACCCCAAATTTCCCTGGAGCCGATGCTCCCTGTGCCCAGAGGTACTCAAGGGGCTCCCAGGTCCCCGCTGCCCCACCAGGCAGGAGCTGCCCCTCGGCCACCGTTACCTTGCAGCTTGCAGGAGAGCCTCAGCCACTGCTCCAGCCACGCTCTGCACTCGGACATGCCGAGATGAGTGGAGTTCAGGCCACGGAGGTAACAAGCCTGCAGAGCAGGGGAGAAGAAAAAAAATACGGACACATTCAGGGACAGGCACTCTGGGTCACAGGAAATGCCAGGGATCACGCCATGATCCTTCCTTGGTGTGAAGCAGGGCTGAGCAACAGTAAACCGTGCCCCAGCATGGTCCCGGCATGGAAAACAGGCCCAGAAAATGCCTTCCCGGAGGACAGCGGCCGCAATCCACCTCGCGGTGGGTCTGGAGGAACGTGCTGTGCCCTGACGCAGCTCTGGTAACAACGGGGAGAGCCGGGACGAGGCAACCCCAGGGTAAAGCAGCCGGCGCGGGGCTGGAGGAGGCGTCCTCACCGCTTTCAGCTCCTCCTCGGACAGCTGGCCCAAGCCCAGGCGCAGCATGGCGCGGTCCAGGTGCCGGATCTCCAAGATGTGGCTCCGCAGGCGATGCCTCAGGAAAAAGGCCGGCAAGTGGGTGGTCAGAAACAGGACCTGGCTTAGGGCTTTCTGTGGGAAAACAAGGGCAGGGTCACTGGTGAAGGCGTCCAACCCCTCCAAAAATGGGTGTCTGACCCATTCAGGCACAACTTAAATCAGACCAAGCCCCTCCCGTTCCAGAGATGCCCCACATTTTGTTCCCCTTTAATTATCTGGCTGATTGCCCTGCCCACGCTGAAACCCTGAGCTGCCCCTGGCAGTTCTCGTTACGCCCGGCTCGGCTGCCTGGCCCAGCGAGCGGAGCAGGGAGCGGGTGTCCAGAGACACGAGCTCTGTCCTGGGCTGGGCGCCTGTGTCCGGGGCGAGTTCGGGTGTGTGGTACAGCTCAGATGCAGCCGATAGTCCCACCGAGCCAGGGACCTACAGCAAGGATGGACAAACAGTCTTGTTCTGGGGCTGTTTTCATGGAATCACAGAACAGTTTGGGTGGGAAGGGACCTTTCAAGGTCATCTAGTCCAACCTCCCCCCGCCATGGGCAGGGACGTCTTCAACCAGATCAAGGTTGCTCAGAGCCCCGTCCAGCCTGGCCTTGAATGTTTCCAGGGACTGGAAACACCCACGCGCTGTGGGCAACCTCTGCCCGTGTCTCACCACCCTCAGTGTAAAACATTCCTTATATCTAGTCCGCATCTCCCCTCTTTTAGTTTAAACCCGTCACCCCTTGTTCCGTCGCTGCAGGCCCTGATAACGAGTCCCTCCCCATCTTTCCCGTAGCCCCCTTTCAGCGCTGAAAGGCCGCACTCAGGTCTCCCCGCAGCCCCCTCCTCTCCAGGCTGAACACCCCCAGCTCCCCAGCCTGGCCTCATCGCAGAGGGGCTCCCGCCCTCGGGGCATTTTTGTGGCCTCCTCTGGCCCCGCTCCATCAGGCCCATGCCTGTGCGGTGCTGAGCACCCCAGAGCTGGGTGCAGTGCCCCAGGGGGGTCTCAGCAGAGCGCAGCAGAGGGGCAGAACCCCCTCCCTCGCCCCCAGAGCTGGGTGCAGTGCCCCAGGGGGGTCTCAGCAGAGCGCAGCAGAGGGGCAGAACCCCCTCCCTCGCCCCCAGAGCTGGGTGCAGTGCCCCAGGGGGGTCTCAGCAGAGCGCAGCAGAGGGGCAGAACCCCCTCCCTCGCCCCCAGAGCTGGGTGCAGTGCCCCAGGGGGGTCTCAGCAGAGCGCAGCAGAGGGGCAGAACCCCCTCCCTCGCCCCCAGAGCTGGGTGCAGTGCCCCAGGGGGGTCTCAGCAGAGCGCAGCAGAGGGGCAGAACCCCCTCCCTCGCCCCCAGAGCTGGGTGCAGTGCCCCAGGGGGGTCTCAGCAGAGCGCAGCAGAGGGGCAGAACCCCCTCCCTCGCCCCCAGAGCTGGGTGCAGTGCCCCAGGGGGGTCTCAGCAGAGCGCAGCAGAGGGGCAGAACCCCCTCCCTCGCCCCCAGAGCTGGGTGCAGTGCCCCAGGGGGGTCTCAGCAGAGCGCAGCAGAGGGGCAGAACCCCCTCCCTCGCCCCCAGAGCTGGGTGCAGTGCCCCAGGGGGGTCTCAGCAGAGCGCAGCAGAGGGGCAGAACCCCCTCCCTCGCCCCGCTGGCCCCGCTGCGGGTGATGCAGCCCGAGGATACGGCTGGCTTTCTGGGCTGTGAGCGCACATTGCCGGCTCACGTCCAGCTTTTCATCCACAACTGGACTGGTTTTAGGGCACAACACCCTGTTTGGGGCGCAACTGAGTGGATTAGCACCTTGGCGCTCTTTGGTAAGAGCCAGCTCTGAGCTGCCAGCAGGAGAAAAGCCGCACTCACCACATGAGACACCTGAAGCTTGTTCAGACCCAGTGGAGATCCCGAAAACAAACTCCTCATAGCATAGAGTTCAGCCACACGCGGCTGGGAACCTCGCTGCACCTGAAAAAGCCAGGGCACACGTTGCCGACACCTCCCATGGGCGTTCATCACCGCCAGGCAGGGCCAAGGTGGTGGCAGCGGCACAGACAGGATGGGCGATACCGGCTGCAGCGTTGACGTACCTCAGCGCAGAGCTCCTGCAGGCGTTTTTGGAGCTGCGGCTCAGGCAGGGAACGCGCTGCCAGGGCTAAACTTTCCACGACATCCGGATACGAGTCTCTCCGGATGGCGTCGTAGGCATCCAGGAACTCAACCTGCTGGTTGGGGGTCCAGAAGTAGCGGATCAGGAGCTGGCGTGGGAAGAAATACCTTGGAGAGAAGAGGTGACAGGGATTCAGGGAGAAAACCGCACGCACAAGCCAGGGCAGTCGGATTTCGTGCTGCTAGAAAGAGGCGCAAGTGACGTCCTGCACCGGGGCAGCACATCTTGCCCCTAGGAGCTGCGGACGTTCACTGCTCCAAAGGGGCGAGCTTGGGAATCATAGAATCGTTTAGGTTGGAAAAGACTCTTAAGATCTTTGAGTCCAACCATTAACCTCACACCGCTAAACCACATCCCTAAGTGAGACACCTACACATCCTTTAAATACCCCCAGGGATGGTGACCCAACCACTTCCCTGGGCAGCCTGTTCCAATGCTTGACAACCTTTCCGTGAAGAAATTTTTCCTAATACCCAATCTAAACCTCCCCTGATGCAACTTGAAGCCATTTCCTCTCGTCCTATCGCTAACTACTTGGGAGATCGACCCCCCCTTCCCTGCCCCCTCCTGCCAGGAGCTGCAGAGCGATCAGGTCTCCCCTCAGCCTCCTCTCTCCAGGCTGAGCACCCCCAGCTCCCTCAGCCGCTCCCCACCAGCCCTGTGCTCCAGACCCTTCCCCAGCTCCGCTGCCCTTCTCTGGACACGCTCCAGCACCCCAATGTCCTTCTTGTGCTGAGGGGCCCAAAACTGGACACAGCATTCCAGGGGCGGCCCCACCAGTGCCGAGCACAGGGGCACAATCACCTCCCTGCTCCTGCTGGCCACACTATTCCTGACACAAGCCAGGATGCTGTTGGCCTTCTTGGCCACCTGGGCACACTGCTGGCTCATGTTCAGCTGCTGTCGACCAACACCCCCAGGTCCTTTTCGGCCAGGCAGCTTTCCAGCCACTCTTCCCCAAGCCTGCAGCGCTGCATGGGGTTGTTGTGCCCGAAGCGCAGGCCCCGGCACTGAGCCTTGCTGAGCCTCACACCACTGCCCTCGGCCATCGCCCCAGCCTCGCCAGGTCCCTCTGTGGAGCTTCCTACCCTCAGGCAGCTCAACACTCCTGCCCAGCTTTGTGTCATCTGCAAACTTAAGGGTGCACGGATCCCCTCATCCAGATCGTTGATATCGATATTAAACATAACTGGCCCCAGTGCTGAGCCCCGGGGAACACGGCTGGTGAGCGGCCGCAGCAGGATCTGACTCCATTCACCACAACTCCCCGGGCCTGGCCACCCGGCCAGCTCTTTACCCAGCGAAGAGCACGCCTGTCCAAGCCATAAGCTCCCGTTCTCCAGGAGAATGCTGTGGGAAACGGTGTCATGAATGAATGAATCAGATCTGAGAAGGCAGACAACATCCACAGCCTTTCCCTCAGCCACTAAGCGGGTCACCTTGTCATAGAAGGAGATTTGCTCCTCCAAAGGCCATGGCGAGCTCAGGAAGGAGTGCTCCAGGCGCCTGGATCGCTGCCGTGCCTGGCTGGAGCTCCTCTGCTGCAGCCGAGGCTCGACACAACACAGAGATCTCCACCCTGCACCATTTTATGCAGTGGGACTCTCACCCACCCACAGCACACGAAAGGCAGGGAGCAGAATTGAAAAATCCAGGGGTTTAGCCCGGATTTAGCTCTGGCGGCAGGACAGCTGGCAGGGAAAGAGATGTCCGAAGCACTATGGAGACAGCTGGGAGGGAATTGTGCAAGGAGATTTCCCCGGCCAAGCACGCACAGGGCTGTTCCCTGCATGCCAGGGATTATTTCTCCACGTTAGAAACAGGGAGCTGGGCGGGTTGCTGGCATGCAGGAGCCGGTATTGCGAAACGATCGCTGGGCTCATCAGGCTACGGGTATTTTTTATTACAGCAAGAGGTGGAGGGAGGAAGGGAGACCGTCTGGCTGGATTTGTAACTCAAAAAAAAAACAAAACCGGTTCCATGAAATTTAAGATAGTGGCATCAAGCAGCCCAAATATTGGGGCCGTGGCCGAGCCCCGGCAGTCACTGCGATGCCAGTACTCACATCAGGACGATGACCAAGAAGTTGGCGAAGGGCGGGATGGCGATAACTCCGATGGGAATGGCCTTGATCACGTCCCTGCGAAACTGCCTCCAAAATTAGAAGAGAGAATCAGGATCTGAGGCCAAACTCATGAAATTCCCTTAAAATTAACAGCCCCAGCCCTGGCCGCAGCTTCCAAACCCTGTTTTTAGGCAGGGAACGTGCCTCACCCAGAGGAATCGACCTCTCCAACCCCCTGCCACGGCCCCGCACACGAACTCAAGACCCCTTTTCACAGGGAGGAAACGTCCCCAGCAGCAGCGGGGCGGCAGAGCTGGGCATTGCAGCACCGAAACACGCCCCGAGCGCCACGCCGTACCTGCCGCAGCCTTTCCATCTCCCGGTAGGGAAGCTGCTGAACGCTCAGTCTCTGATGGGACATTTTAGATTTGATTTTTCTTATTTCTTTTACTTCCAGAAAGAGCGCTTGGATTCCTGCCAAAACATAGAGCACCTTCAGATCCCCGATTCCCGGGCAAACGCCTCTGGCCATGCAGTTTTTAGCCCCAGCAAGGGAACAGGCAGCACGTTTCCAGCTGCCTCCGTTCCCCCCGGAGAAGCGGAAACGTCCCCTCCTCCCCGGGACCCACCTTTCGTGAAAGTCGCGTACAGCACGTAGAAACGGGGGAAGGTCCTTTCCAAAAACCTCTCGTACCTCCCGTTGATGCGCTTCACTTTCGACACCAGGGCAGCGAGGACAGACCTGGAGCCGGCTTTCATGGAGAGGCAGCACACCGGCAACCTGCAGCGAAGCACCCCCCGCACCCCACCCTGATTATTTCTGTCAGCGTTTTGTGGAAAAGGCTCCGAGGAAAGCGGGGGTTGGCCTGGAGAGAGGCAGGACGCTGGGCCGGGGGACTTGTGAAGCCCACAGAGAGGGGACAGGGCGCTGGGAAGCCCCCTGCCCCGCACGGGCAGCCCTGGCCGGCCCCAGGGAGCCGCTTGAACCAGGGCTCAGGGCCTGGGCCAGGGCTGGGGGGGCACCACGGGGGTGGGGATCAGCACCAGGGCCCGGGGGGGTCGGGGGTTCCCCACTGCTTGGGGGCGGGGGCTGGGCTTGGCGCTGGGGGATAAAGGTGGCACTGGCGGGGGGGGGGGGGGGGGTCGGTAATGGGGGGCCGCTCCTGGCGCTGGGGAGGGGGGCGGGGAGCTCAGGGGGGCGCGGGGGGGGGGGGGGACACGACACCACGGTAACGGGGCGGGGGGCCCGCGGGGGAATGGGAGGGATCGGGGAGCACGGGGGGCTGCGGACCGGGTGGGGGCGGTGGCCAGGACCGGGGGGGCACCGAGGGGGCACAAGGCCGGTGACTGGGGGGCGGGGGTGCTGTGGCCGGTATTTGGGCGGGTCGGGGCTATGGCGGGGGCGGGTGGCCCTGAGGGGGGTGCCACGGCCGGTGCCGGGGGGCGATGGCCGGGCGGGGTGAACCAGTCCCCGCTCACCTCGGCGCCCCCCGGGCGGGGCGCGGCTCCAGCAGCCCCCGGGCGCGGCTCAGGCCAGGGCCAGGGCCGGGGCGCCAGAGCGCCCCGCAGCAGCCGGCCCTGGACAGCGCCATCTTGGCGGGTCACCGCGCGGGGGCAAAGGGCGAAGGTCATGGGGGGGGGGAGAGGCAAGCGAGCGCGGGGCACTGAGCGCTGATTGGCTGACGCGCGGGCCGCGTGACGGCGGGCGGAAGAGCTGCGCGGCCGGTCACGTGACCGAAGGCGGAAGTAGCCCCGGGGGCGCGAAGCGGGGCCTGGGCCGGGCCGAGCCCCCCGGCACCGGTGCCCTGGGCCCGAGGCTGGGGCTGGGCACCCCCCGCAGCCCCGCGGAGCTCGGGCTCGGGCCTGGGCCTCGGCCCCCGTGGGGCGTTGCCCCTCTCCGGTGCTGCTCTGAGGCCCACGGAGCAGCGCCGGGGGAGCCCGGGCGGGCCGCGGCGTTACCCCGGGCTGCCCCTGCCCTTCCCGGGCCTTTGGCTTCCCAGCGGCGCCTGGTGCTTACACGTTAGGGTAGTTGGTGAATGCAGGCGAGGTGAGCTGGGCCCCCTCTCCCCCTTTACCTGCTGCAGCAGGTGGTTGGTACCGGAGCCGGGGCTCGCACCCCTTCCCTGGCCCTTCGAGCACCGGAGCTGGGGGTTACACCGTTCCCTGGCCCTTCGAGAGGTGCCCTTGCCCGTGGTGGGGTCGTGAGTCGCCCTCGGCTGCTGTCGCCCAGCCCCAGGCACGGAGTGGGGAGATCAAATCCCCAGCGAGGGACAGCGTGTCAGCAGAGGGGCCGTGGTCCCCACCGCAGAGCCCCGCGGTCTCTGCCCCGGGTGGCTCCCCGTGCTCTGCCCCGGCTTCCCTGGCACGCAGCTGGGTCCAGACACCGGAGCCGCGCAGGACGCCTCCATCTGTCTGTCCCTCCTGCAGACAACCTACGCGCTGAGCGACCGAACCAGTTCTGCAGCTGCCCCTGGGTCATTTCAAATGGGTCATGTTTGCTTTCTCGATTCCAAGTGCCACACGAAGTGGCTTCGCAGGCCTTTTGGGAAACAACCACTGCTTCTACCCCTGCCTGTAAGGTCTACCAACTCCTTTTCCCCCAGGCATCGCTAAAACCAGGCGCTACGTTGCCTCTTTCCAGGTCTCTGGCAGCTCCTCTGTCTTCTGTGAATCCTTAGGGATGCTTTTCCCAGCCGAGCCCCCTCTCCTCCCTCCAGCTGGACCCCAGAACCCCCCGCTCCCCTCCAGCAGCCCCGGGAAGCTGGAGTGCATGGTGCTGGTCACGCACGCCCATGTCTTTGCCCTCCTGCCTGGTGAGTCTTGAACTGTTGCACATTCAGCTGTTGCTTATCAAAAAAGGCACCGGGGGCCCTTTTTACAGAGGGAAAAAAAAAAAAAAAAAGACAAATGCAGGGTTATCGCTCTGCCTTGGCGGGTTTTGGACCAGCAGGGATCACTGATAATGGATTGTATTGATCTAAGCTGGGAAGGGATCGTGTCTTATCAGCGCCGCACGTACCGGTGGCTGGAAAATGCCCTGTAAGTGCCAGTTTGGGCTCTAATCTTTCAAATAACTCTGGTGGAGCAGAGTCCAGGCCATCTCGCATGTGAATTATCAGAGCACGTCGGATGCTCAAGCCAAACGGCCTTTTGATTGAGCCTCCTGGGTTGATAATGTGCCCTGGGCAGCGTGTAACCCACCTTTCCCCCCAAGCCCAATGCTGCTGCTCGCCACGGGGACGAAGCTCCACATCAAAGTGTTCGGCTGTCCTATTAACCCCCCTTAACTCAGCCGTTTTTATAGTTATTTAATAAACGATAAGGATGAAGCAGATGCGGTTGTTTTCGGGAGACTTTGAATTGTCTCCTGAGGTCCCCACAGGGAACTCTGCACCGCAGGATCGGTGTGGGTGCTGCGGGCGGAGGAGAGAGGGAGGGGAGCCGGCGGGGAAGGGTGGGGACACCTCTTATATAGAGAGTGGAACGCTGACCGGGCTGTCTGCTCCCAGAAACCGCCAAGAGAGAGAAGCAGCAACACCATGCCCAAGAAATACACCCTCAAGCAGAGCTCACCCAGCTGCGAATTGGGTGAGTACTGCAAACGCCGATCCCGGCAGCCTCGCCGTCCCTGCAGGGTGATCGTGCTGATGGGAGGCATCACCCTCATACCACAATACCCTGGGATTTGGGGAATAATGTAGATTTTCCAGCTTCAGGCCAAAAGCTGCTGGTAAACCACCTCCTGCAAGGTTTCTCGCACCTGTAGGTGCTTTCGGCGAGGCTGGGTGGCGTGCTGGCACGGTGTGGGTGCCACATTCACGTTCCCATGCAGGAGCAATGCTGCAATTTGGTTTTAATTTCCCTGTCCAATGCCCGCACTGTCAGGTCAGAGCTAAGGTTAAATCTGCAACAGTGGAGTCTCCTCTTTCCCGGATTTCTCCTCATTTTTCCAGGATTCGGTCACTTCAGCAACATCTCGTGATTTTTTTTTGTGTTTGAAAGATGAGGAATGCGGGTTGCAAAAGCTCCGGCTTTGGGGAAAGCAAGGCGCTGCCTTCCCCTCTGCCAGCAGCTTTGCTTGGCGAAGGGCTCTGGTTTTTAATGAACATCTTCTCCCATGCGGGTCAGGGTGTCCCACTCTGTTAGCCCAGATCCCCACACGCTCTCCCGTCTGTTTATGGTCAGGCCGTGCTTCCAAACGAGCGCTCTCGGTGATCTACCAAGAAATTAAAAGGTCAGGATGGTGGAGACGAGAACACTGAGCGGTCGTGTGCTGCTGAAAGCGATGCCACGCTGCTCCTGCCACGCGCTGCTTCCTGGGCTGGCAGGTTTCTTGGTGTCTTACCAATTAAACCTGTTGTTTTAGTTCTCGGGAAGGGGTTGCTTAAGAAAAATTATCCTAAGTTTTCAAGGGAATGTGCAGAGTAAGAGGAATTCTGTGAAAGAAGAGCATTTCTCTCGGGGAAAAAAGACAGAAAACCAAACAAAAGCCAAATCAAGACTCTTCTCCCCCAAAATATGATGCGTTCTTTGTGAGATACAGCTGCGTGCAGAAATAATTAACATGTAACTGTGTCTGTAGCCATTTGCCAGCAGCCAAAAATCTAGATATTTGGGGTTTTGGCATGAAAAGTGCTGCAGAGGGTGGCGAGGTCCTGGCGGAGCTGGCTGGCTCCTGACAGATCCACATTTTGGGGCGGAATAAGCTGTTGTCGGAGAAACCTCGGAGCAGGACCAGGGCCCAGCCTGGGCTGGGGGTCGAGGAGGGGAACGCTGTGTCCCCGCCAGCCAGGGCCTGATTTGGGGCCCAGTGTCCCCATGCGGGGTCCACGTCCGGGTGGTGTGCTCCGGGGCCGTGTCCCTGAGCTCTGGGGCCGTGTCCCCCTGCTCTGGGGCTATGTCCCCCCAAACTGGGGCCCGCACCAGGGCCGTGTCCCCCTGCTCCAGGGACATGTGCCTGAGCTCCAGGGCCATGTCCCCCTGCTCCAGGGCCGTGTCCCCCTGCTCCAGGGCCATGTCCCCCTGCTCCAGGACCATGTCCTCCTGCTCCAGGGATGTGTTCCTGAGCTCCGGGGCCATGTCCCCCTGCTCCAGGACCATGTCCTCCTGCTCCAGGGATGTGTTCCTGAGCTCCGGGGCCATGTCCCCCTGCTCCGGGGCCGTGTCCCCCTGCTCCAGGGCTGTGTCCCCCCAAACTGGGGCCCGCACCAGGGCCGTGTCCCCCTGCTCCAGGGACGTGTCCCTGAGCTCCAGGGCCATGTCCCCCTGCTCCAGGACCATGTCCTCCTGCTCCAGGGATGTGTTCCTGAGCTCCGGGGCCATGTCCCCCTGCTCCGGGGCCGTGTCCCCCTGCTCCAGGGCTGTGTCCCCCCAAACTGGGGCCGGCACCAGGGCCGTGTCCCCCTGCTCTGGGGCCGTGTCCCCCCAAACTGGGGCCGTGTCCCCCCAAACTGGGGCCGGCACCAGGGCCGTGTCCCCCTGCTCCAGGGTCTGCAGCGGGGCCGTATCCCCCTGCTCTGGGGTCGTGTCCCCAGTCTCTGGGGCCATGTTCCCTTGCTCCAGGGTCTGCACCGGGGCCGTGTCCCCCTGCTCCGGGGCCCGCACCGGGGCCGTGTCCCCCACACCGGGGCCTGCACCGTGACCCGTGTCCCCGGTCGCGCCGAGCCACGTCACGGGGCGGGCCGAGGCGAGTGGGGCCGTGCTGGCGGTGGCGGCCCGGGCCGCAGCATGAGGCGGCGGCGGGGCTGGGGGCAGCCGGGGGCGGCCGAGGCGGTGAGCAGCGGGGGGACCCGGGGGGCGGGGGGATGGCGGGGGGATCCCCCCTGGCTGAGCCTGGGGGTCCCCTAGGTGTGATGCGGGGGGGGGGGGGTGGGATTCTTTGGGTGATCGCTGGGTGTGCTGGGGGTGGTTCCCCCCTCCTTGAGGGATCCCTGAGGGATCCCAGGGTATTCCTGGGGGGTTTTCCCCTCGGTTGATCCCTGGGGGGTCCCCTGCATGTGCTGGGGGGGGGCGAATCCTCCCTTGGGTGATCGCTGGGTGTGCTGGGGTGGATCCCCCCCCATTGAGTGATCCCTGGGGGGTCCCTTGCACGTGCTGGGGGGGAGATCCTCCCTCCGGTGATCCCTGGGGGATCCCCTGAGCGTGCTGCAGGATCCCCGGCTCAGTTGTGCAAGGGGGTGCCATGGAGCTGCTGGCCCCCAGCACCCCGAGCGCTTCCCCCCGCCCATCGCTGGGGCTCAGGGACCCCCGTGAGCCCAGGCTCCCCGGGTGCTCCGTGACCTTGGGGTGTCCCCTGGCCCCGGGGGCTCTCCGAGCACAGGCGCTCCTCGCCCTGCCAAAACCGCTGACGGCTGGCGTGTGCCGGTGGCTTGGCCGGCCCGGGGTCGGATACCCCCGAGTTTCATCCTCTGCGTTCCTCCCCGAGGGCTGTGTCAGACACTGATCCTCTGGCGCGGTGCCCTCCCCTCGGGGTTTGGGATGAAACCATCCCGGGTCACCCCAGCCTTGTCCCTCGCACGTCCGAGGGCTCAGCGCTGTTTATTTATGAACTTTGTAGCGGGGCTTGGGGCTGCGACAGGGGAATGGCTCCTAAAGCCTTGGCTCGTTCGGCAGCCGCCCCACAGAGCTCTGCCTGCCCGGGCTGAGTGATCCGAGACGCGCATTTCGCGTCCTGTTATCGCTGAGAGCCACAGTGGAGCATCCCCGGGGTCCAAACTCTGGTGCCTGCCTTGGATTATTGCGGTGCGGAGGATGAGGCTGGCCGGTGACGATGGCTCCCGGTGCGGTTCTGATGGCTGTCTGATGCCAGGCCAAGCTTGGCAAAGGTCAGCGTGACCCTGGCTGGCAGGGATTCGCGTACCCGGTCTCAGCCTCACCCTCCTGAGGTGCAGTCCTCGACCAAAGTCCGCGGATGACTGCAAGCCAGAAGTTTCCTCAGAGGAGGGGTATGATGTCTCCTGTGGTGAGCACAGCTCGTTAAACAGGCAGGGGAAACTGTCACACGAGCTCTTGAGCGCCAGAGTTTGTCGGGAGAGCGGGATGCTGCTGCCGGCGGTGAGATAACGGCTCCGTGTTCAATGTGGGACAAGGCTTGGGGCAGCCGGGGCGATACGACGACCCCCAGCCCCGCCGCCCCGCCCTGTGCAGTGGTCTCACGGCTCAGCCTCGCTGCTCATCTCTCTTTTCCCACTGTACAGTACTTCCTAACCGAAGTTGCCACAGTCTCAGGCACTGCCTCATGTTTTTTGAGGGCGTTTTTAATCCCCAAGCCTCACTGCTGCTGGTAGAATAGAGCTTTTCAATCAGTTTGATTTATTACATGTTGTGAAAATACTTGAAGTCTCAGGGGTGCGTCAGCCCCCCCTTCCCATGCTTACAGAAAGCAGATGAGAGCAATGGGGAGCAGCAGCAGGGGCTGGCTCCTAAATCCAGGAGGCTTCAGATCGAGCAGGTTGGGGAGGAGAGCTGCTCCTTGCTTCCAGGCTGTTGTTTCCCAGGTGTTGTTCTCCCTCCGTAGAAATAAATATGTCACGCTATGTCTTTCTAGGAGAGTACACTTGGGTGAGCGGGGTGGCCTCGTCCCTCCGCACCTCGGCTCGGTGCCCTCCTGCACCCAGGGCATCTCCCGGCTCAGGTGCGTGGTACGGGGTGAACAATTAGCGGGGAGCGAGCTCATCCAAACATTTAGGAGTCGGCCAGGTGACCTGCCTCGACGCGGCTGAGCGGGGACCTCAGCGATGGGAGCGAAGCCAGTGTCGCAGCCACTGGTCATCAGCAGGAGTGTGGGCAAGAGAGCGAGGAGGAATCCCACAGGACAAACCCACAGTGCTGCCGCCTTGGGGTGACTTTCCGCCAGGTCCGTGCGGAGGAAAAGATTTTCCAGGGCCAGGACCTGGCAGTGCCAGTGTCGGCAGAGCAGCGTGAGCGTCTGGAAAGCGGGCAAGGGGGTGACCTGGTTGTGTGGGCAAGGAGTTACCCCTGTGGGGATGGCGAGTGGTTAACCGGGTTGTCTGCTCCGGTTTTGGTAGGCGTGTTGCACTCAGGGCTGCCCCTGCGTGACCTGTGTAACATGAACTGCAAGGAGTGGGGTCACGTTTTCGGTGTGACCATGTAAAGGGCTGCCCGGCGCAGCGAGCCCGCGGAGGTGCCTGCGTACGAACAAACTACTGTGCTAAGGAGACGTTGGCCCCAAAACCTCTCTAAAAGAGTTAACAATTGCAGCGTGCCCTGCAGGAACCAGCCGAGTTCAAAGCCTGACGTCAAATGCAGAAATCTCAATCACAGGAACTGCTCCCAGCGTGAGACAAGACTTGTCTGACAAACCCCCATGTCTCCATGTTGAGGATGGGCAAGCAACTGTCGGTTCCTTGGCTTTCCCCTTGTCAGCTTTGCTGCCTTTCTGGCTCTCAAGAAGAAAAGACCCATTGGACCGAGGCTCGTGGTTGCATCAGTGAAAAGGGAGGGTGTAGATGGAAGAATGATCCATTGTTTGCTCCCCGGGTATTGGAGGTCTAGACAACAGCGCTGGTGTCTTTGCTTTTTTGATTAGAACAACCTCATGATATTCTGCTCTTGGCTTTTTGTCTTATTCCAAGGAATATTCCTCCTGGGAAGGCTGCTGCCTTGCCTGAGTGTGAATATGGTGTATAAAGTCAAATGCAGCAATGGTTACGGTGAGTGTTTTACCTCCAGGAGGCAGAACGTGGCCTGGCGAACCCACGCCTGGTGTTGAGGAATTGCTTGAAGATGTTCGCAGAGGTTACAGGTAGAAGGAGCGATAAATCCCAACCTCTTTTACCCTGCAGTTTCTTTATCCTCTAACTTCATCTGCGTTGAGAGCAGCAGCAGGGTGTCACTAGAGCTGTTCTTTTAGAAAAGCACCCAGGCATGGAGTCAGAGCGGGCAAAAACCATCCCTCGGATGCGTTTTCACCATCTTCCTCTTGACAGCTCTCCGGTTCGCAGCTGGGCTGGAAGCGTGCGAAGCATTCCTCCTCCGTGGGAGCAGGATCCGCAGTCAGCACGTCTAACTGGCACGTGTGGGAAGGCGTTCCCTGCGTCGGTCCATGAATGAGCGCGTCACGAGCTCGGCGGCTGCCGGCGGAGATAGGGGAACCAATTTCACTCCCGCCCAAGCTGGGATGTGTTTTGCAAGGAGATATTTAGGTCAGTCTCGCGCTGTAACGTATGTTCGCCATGTGATCATCTTCCTCTTCGCTTTTATTAATGGAGTGAGTGTTTCGTGGGACTTGCTGCCAGGGTAAGCGCTGTTCCTCCTGAAGGAATTAGATTTTGGGGAAGATGGCTTATTGCTAAACTTTAGCTTTTTTTTTTTAATGAAAGCCCATAGGGCTGTGCTTTAAAAAGGAGCCTGTAAAGACAGACCATACTGTAAATGTGTGCAAAGATAAAAGTTTTGCTCGAGCCTTGGGGTTGTCCCCGTCCAAACGGGAGCTGTTGGAGGGAGAAGTCACAGGCAGAGGCACCGTCGCTGTGGGTGCTGGAGAGGGGGCACTTGTCCTCGCTGTTGGCCGAGGTGGCAGGAGGTATTTACTCACCATTTCTCCCCACAGCGTGTAGCGGTTTGGTGGCAATTAAAACCTGGAAGGGGCAGGCGCTGGCCAGGGCCCTGATGTGTTTAAGACTGCGGTGTCACAGCTCTCTGTGGTGGCATCTGGCGTCCCGCTTCTTTCCAAGTCGTGCTCAAGGAGCCACGACAGGGCAGCCCCGCGTCCTCACCAGCCCTCCCGTCCTCGGGCGAACACCTCGCAGACCACCGCCGCTTTCTGCCGCCCCGATGAGGCTGGAAGAGCTGACGACTTTAGCACCGGCTTTCTGCTCTGCAGGAGGAGCAGAGCTGGCTGGCGTGCAGCCATGTGGGAGCAGCAAAAAAAGTGGGATGGGAGATCTTACAATTTGGTGAAACCTCAGCGCCTTGCTCCGCACCGGTGCAGATGAATTCTCCTACGTGCTCGTCCAGAGCAAACACTCGACACTGTTTGCAAAGTGGCGGGATAAGCAAACTCCTTCCCTGGGCGCTGCACCTCGGCTGGTTTGTTGGCGAGTTGTGCGGAGTTCAGAGCTCCCGGAGCACAGAGCGTGCTTTATTCGTCTTGTTGCCCTAGAGTCAACACTTTAAAATCTTGAGTATATTTGGATAGATAAATAACAATTGTAGCCCTGCCTACAAGAAACGGTATGGCTCCAGCCCTGCGTGAAGTAACCTGCTCTGGATTATTTTAGCGTGCCAAGCTAAAACCAAGCCAGCTTGGTTACAAACCAGCTTTGGAGCTGGTTATGGAATGGGGGAATTAATCTTTAAAAACCGAAAATTGGTTCAAATCACTTAAAATGAATTCCTGGCTAACGTTTCCCTTTTATGTCTTCACTGAACCAATATTGCCTTGTTATAAGGAAATGTTCTGTTAATATACAACGGGCTTTGAGGGGGATTAAGTGCTTTACATACCAACCGTATATACTCTTGGTACTTTGCCTTGTCCTTGAGGGGCTTGGGGGGGGTTGGCCCTTTAAAGCCCGGAGGACGCCAGCTTCATCCAAAGTCCTGTACCAGATCCCGGTTCCTTTCTGCGTGGGTTAGATTTAAAAATACACCGTGATGAAAGAGTTACATCGTGCCCTTAAAAGAAACTTCAGATGCCCTGTAAAGGGTGTGGTGTAGATGTAATAACCGTGCCTGGAAGGGGAGGGATAGTATGTAATTTTTACACATAAAGGAAATTCCACTCTTGTTTCCTTAGCTGGAGTTTCACAACAGGCACTGTCCTAAGCCTGGCTGCTTGCAAACACTTCTGTCATGTTGCTTTGCCCAGTGGGTCCACTCACCCTTTCTTCATGTTGTTGCAACGGGAGTTTCCAAGCAGATCCCGGGCAAAACACGGTTCCCCTAGCCCTGCAAGGTTCTTCAAAGCTGGAAAAGGGCCAGGGAAGTAAACCTGTCCCTGCCAGGAGCTGTTGGTTCAGTCGGCAATCGTGTAGGTTTTATTCTCCTTCTTGACAGTTTTTCCCCCCTCCTCTCCTTTGCAGCCAACGTGGCCAATCTAAAACAGTCTCCAGGCCACAGGAAGGATTCCACCATGGGGAACTCTGACACGGACCAGAAGGCATCCTACGGTAAGGCTGCTTTGTGGCACAGGAGATTTGCTCTCATACATCGACCTTTAATTTAATTAATTCCTTCGTGGTGCAAAAACCACCCCAAGGATTCGGTGTGCCCGTTTACCTCCCCATACGCTTGATCACCACAGTGGACGCAAACCGTCACGCTTTTGAGATGACCCCAGCAGATTTACAGTTCCCAGGGCTCGCTCAGCCTTGCTTAACTAGACGAACAAGCCTGTCTCGTGCAGTCCGATCTCTCACCTGCCCAAACACACACAGGTAGCTCTAAAGCCATTATGTAAACGGGTCTGCTGGCAGGGCAGGCGGCCCTGCGAGGCATTTGGGAGGCAGGGAAAAAGGAGGAGCAATCAACTTCAGTTTACTCTGATGATGCAATAGGAAACTTGGTTAAAGAGCTGGCCTTGGTTTTAGTCCTCCTCTTACAAAGACTGAGCGCTCGGGACACATGCTGCTCTTCAGCTCTTAGAGCAAAATGCCACGTAGGGAGAGCAAAAGTGAGTATTGGCTCGATTTGGGAGAAGGGGCTTTTTGCTGAAGGTGGGCAGGGGAGGAGTCGGGTGGTATTACGAGTCTTAACACGTAACCTGTGGGGATGTGCGTTTTCATTGCTGGAGTAACTCTGCACACCTTCCTCACAAGTTAAATTTAGAAACTGTCCTGAATTTCATCAAGGCTGGCTCTCCCACTGGCCTCTCGTGCTTCAGGAGAAGGGAAGATTGTCAGGCAGCCTCCTGACTGTCACTTGCTTCCAAACAAGTGCTGCGTTATGCGTTGCCTGGATAGGAACAGGATTTCGCAGGATAGCAGGGTCCTTCCAGGACTGAACTCACAGGTGATCTGTTCAGCCAGGGGAGTTTGGGGTAATGCTCTCTGTAATGGTGCAAAAATAGCCACGGGTTTCTCTTGGATCTGGCTTGTTCGGTCCCAGTTAATCATTATGGTAATACTGCAGGGCTGCCATTACATCGCACAGTGCCCCGTGACGGCTTTTTTAAAATTAATCTGAATAAATAAGCTGCCAGCTAGCTGGCCTCCTCTCACCAGGGAGAGGTCAGGCAAGGCAGCGTGGTCTCCTAGGGTGGATTTACAGCAGTACTTGTTATTTTCATTTTGCCTAATTAGCATTAGCTGTGAGCGCAGAACATTCTCATTTTTGCTCTACCTGTGGGTCTTGCCAGGTCTCTGCCAGGTTTTTCTGTGTTTCCAGGGACCCTCACTCACTCCTTCCTTTTCTGCTTCTCTTTCACCCCTCCAGAAGATGCCTCTGGGGAGCACGGGGAGGTCGTCAGCACGATTTCCAGCAGCATGAACCCACTGCAGCCGCCGGACACCTCTTCAGAAGAGCCTTTTACCACCTACTTTGACAGCAAGATCCCAATTCCCGAAGATGAAACGGTGAGTGTGGCTGGGCCCTCCTCCACTCGCTCCGATAGGAAAATCCAATCGGAAAAAATCTGTGAGCACGTGGTATCCATGTGAGTCATTCCCTTGGGCACCAGTTCCCCTTCTTGCCTAGGCTGCGCAGGGTAGCCGGGCTGCTGGATGGGGATCTGGGGGAGAAGAGGGTGCGGGATCTCCTGTGCCTGCTCTGGAGTTAATGATTCATCACTCGGGATTTGTCTCCTGCAAAGCTGGGAGCAGCAAGATCTGCTAAAGAGCAGAGAAGTGTCTTGTTTGTAGCCCCAGGGGAAGGGACCTTGGCTCTTTGTTCCCTTATCAAGGAAAGGGAGCAAGAGTGCTTCGCTGGCCTTTACAACAGCCTTGTCCCCTTTGCAGGGGGGTGGAGGTGCCCTCTTTGCTTTTGATTAAGCAGCAAGGCAGGATTTTCAGCTGCAGGCACAGGAGGATTCATCTCCCTCCCAAAAGTGTGTCCTTGGCTGTCCCAGAGTCTGGTCCAAAACTCTTTACATTAGGACCAGAGATTGCTGGAGAGTTTAGGGTTGGATTAAAGAACAGACTGATCGTACCAGCACCGCTTTCTGTTGTGGCAGCGAGGAAATTAAAATCAAACCCTGGCTGTCTCTTGTCATTTTTTATGCCCAATAGCTGGGGTGGTTTGTGGGGATGACACGTCCCCTGCATTAGGAGAGGGCTCCGCTGCAGGGCTGACTTCTGATGTCTCGATCCTTTCTTCCCTTCAATAGCACTCATGCTTTAGTTTCCGCAAGCTCTGGGCTTTCACAGGACCGGGCTTTCTGATGAGCATTGCCTACCTGGATCCGGGCAACATCGAGTCAGATTTACAGTCCGGGGCTGTCGCAGGATTTAAGGTCAGTGCAGAAACCTACAGATTAAGCGCTGTAAGTTGTGCAACCCACGTACCCATCCACATTTTAGGGCAGGAGTACTGATAGTGCTATTATTGCTGCTGAGCTGAAAACACCCCAGAGAAGGAGAAAGGGGGAGTGAGGCCCCCTCATATGCCCTCTCCAGCAGCGACTCCTGGCTTTATATGCATGTGGCTTCTTCCTGGGCCAGCTCTGGGCACATAAAACAGCCTCCGAGTGTCAAGGATGTGTATTTTAAAAGGCCTGTGGTTCCTAAAGGTGCATGGCGGGGCGCAGGCATCCTAGGGGACCCAGGACCTTGTTCGCGGCTGTCGTTCCTTGCTGCCCCAGCGCACCCACTCCTGCCTTCGTGTCTCCCTCAGCTGCTCTGGGTCCTGATGCTGGCGACGACCATCGGGCTGCTCCTGCAGCGGCTGGCCGCGAGGCTGGGGGTGGTGACGGGGCTGCACCTCGCCGAAGTGTGCAACCGGCAGTACCAGAAGGTGGGTGACCTCCCGGTCCTTGGCGGTACAAGGAAGCTCTTTGGCTAGTCCCATGGGCCTGGATCGGTGTCGTTCTCTCACCTGGGGCTGGCAGGTCTCACGGGACTCGTGAGGAGCCACTGCTGCCTGTTCAGTGCCGAATACTCCTCAGGAGAAAGCCTTCTGGTTGCTAAAATATATTTTCATTGTCACATCTTGCTTTACTGTCCAAGGAGCTGGGGGCTTAAGTTGATTTCTTCTGTTTTGGCTCACAGTTGGAAGAAAGGCGGATTTGGAGGAAGATTTTAATTGTAGCCCTAATGTAGCACCAGCAAAGGGCTCGTTAAGAACCTGGGCTGTTAGGAGAGCAGTGGGGGACGCTTCAGGTCCCGTTGGTGTCTTCCCCATCTTGGAAAAAGGAAGGCACAAGAGGGGAGGTGGGGTAAATGTCCTGGCATTTGCCAGTGAATTGCAGACAGTCGGGAATAAAACCCAGGTTTTCAGCTTTTCTGTTTGGACTGCTGCCTCCCGAAGCTGAAATACTTGTCAATTAAATAAGCTCAAGGAATCATGAGGAGAGAAATGGCCCTTTAGAACAAGACCGTTCCGTGGCTGTTAAATTTCCCTGCTTAAGAAATCTTCACAGCTTGTGTAAGAAAGGGCTCTGCGTCTCGTTCAGCTGAAGATGAGTGAGGCTGTGCTTTGGGAAGGGGCTGTGGGGAAGTCAGTGATGTCCCCAGCTCTGTGCACTTGGATGTTTCTCATCCAACCCCTGAGACTTTGTCATTGGTCTGACGATGTGAAATATCTTCCAATGCTCATTTCCAGCGCCTCCATGCACAGAAACGTCCAGTTTCGTGCTCACAACGAGCAAAATCTATTGAGGCGAGTAATTTAGATCATGTAAGTGACCCAGGAACCCCCTCCAGTGATTGCCACAGGTAACGTGGATTTCTGCTCTGGACCAGCCGTAAAGTGGCAACTGTCAACACGTTTTCCACACCATGGCCGGAGCAAGGCAGGGAGAAGAGACCATTCCTGAATGCTCAGTCGCCACGACCCCGTGCTCATCTAGGAAATTAAAGGGAGAAGAAATTTTCCCTCTTTTTAATGGTTTTGGGTATTTCTTTACCTCTAGGTTCCTCGGATTATCCTGTGGCTGATGGTCGAACTCGCTATCATTGGATCCGATATGCAGGAAGTCATTGGCTCGGCGATTGCTATTAACCTCCTGTCTATGGGGAAGTAAGTTGGGTTTGTCATCAGAGGGCAGCAGGAAATGAGTGCTCCCCTCTAGGATTAAGAAAGTGCCAAAAAAGACTCGTTTATTTCCTATAAATCTTCTGAAATAAGCTTTTTGTAGAGGGTGATTCATCTAAGCTGTGCTAGCTCTCTTAGATGACTCAGCCTTTGGTGCCTGTTTCTTTTTTTTGGCTATAAGGAGAACTGCGGGTTCTGGCTTTTATTTTAGCTATAACTGATACACACCAAAATTGGGCTGCAGCTTTCCTGGCAAAATTTATATTCCTAATAAAGGACTACCAGAAAGATGTCCTCTTCGGCCAGGAAGGTTGGAAATGCAAATGTAATGGGAAGCTACAATTTTGTACCAAGTAGCTATTAAAGTCTCGCTCACTCCTGTCATTCTCAGTGTGGACATGGGATTTGCTCTCCAGATTCGGGGAGCGAGATCTTATCCAAGCTGTTTGTGCAGAAAACAAACCTACGGTCCCTTGCCCTGTGCAGCCAAACATCTTGTCAGACTGCAAACAAACCCTTGGACGATGCGGTTCCATCCCCAAACAAGTGCCCTAGCTAAAAAGAGATCTTGGACTCTGAAGTATCGCTGTGGCTGGTGGATGAGGCCAAAGCGTTCTGTAAGCTGATGTCTGCTCTTGCCTGTCTCTCGCAGGATCCCGCTGTGGGGCGGCGTGCTCATCACCATTGCTGACACCTTCATGTTTCTCTTCCTGGACAAATATGGTAATTTCTCCTCCTGATTTCCGGAAACTAAATCTGAGATTCAGCTTTTCTCAATTTGCTGATGGTCCTTTTTCTTCTCACAGGCTTGCGAAAACTGGAGGCATTCTTTGGTTTTCTGATTACCATCATGGCTCTAACGTTTGGATACGAGGTACCTTCACCATCTCTCTCTGCATTTCCACCAGAGCTGTTCGGTGACACGTTCCCATTTCCCCCACCGCTGCTCCTGTGCCCGACCAGCACCAAAACAGGGGGGCGGACGCTTAAAATTCAGGGCATTTGAAGCTGGGTCTGTGTTTCCGGCGTGTGGCCATCATCCCGCTCCTACCCTGGCCTGCAGCGTGGGCTGTTGAACACCGCCTCTCCAGTGCGGAGACCGGCACAAGCTGTTCAGCGCAGCATCACCAGTTTTATTAAATGGCAGATGATTGCACATTTTGGTTTGCACATGTGGTTTTGCTTTTTACCAAAGCAGCCACGTCTTGGCTTTCGAGTGTCTTCAAACAGGCAGCCTAGGCAGCTGTGCAACACGCATCGCACTGCAAATACCCATGTTTCTTTTGTCTCTGTGCCCAGTATATCACAGTAAAACCCAGCCAGGAGAATCTGCTAAAAGGGCTGTTCATCCCGTACTGCCAGAACTGCGGCACAGCCCAGCTGGAGCAAGCTGTGGGAATCGTGGGCGCTGTTATCATGCCGCACAACATGTACCTGCACTCTGCCTTGGTCAAGGTAAGCGGCTGCGCTGCTTAACGCGTACGGGCATGGCGCGCCGGGAGGCCTGAAACGCTCGAGCGGTTGCAGCCTCTGGGAATCTGCTTTAAGCATTTACTTTGGCGGGGACATAGCAAACCCCCTGAAGGAGGCTGGCTCGGTCCCTGGCACAGGGAGAGCCGTGAGGGCTTTGGGACGCATCCTTTACGTGTGGATGTGGGACCAGAAGTGGTCTCTTGGCTAGCGCAGCCACGCTGGGAAAACGAGCCGTTGCTTGTTCTGCAAACGTTGGGGTTTGCTTTTTCTTCCCTCCAGTGACCCACGTCCCACTGTCTAATATGGTATAATTACAGATATAAGTAATATAATACCCATTCCTGTTTCTCAAGCCTGCTGTTGTCACCATCTCCCTTTCAGTCCCGGCAAGTGAACCGTGCAAACAAGAGGGAAGTACAAGAAGCTAATAAGTATTTCTTCATCGAGTCCTGCATTGCTCTCTTTGTCTCCTTCATCATTAACATCTTTGTTGTGACCGTCTTCGCTGAGGCTTTCTTTGAAAAGACGAACGCGGATGTGGTGAGTTGGGGCTGGGGCTTTGCCGGGGACTGGCTGACGCCGAACCGTGGGGCCGCTAGAGCAGTAACGGGGACCGCGTGAGCAGAGGGGCAGCTCCGAGCCTCACCGCTGCCCCTGGGTCAAGCAGAGCCCATGTAGTCTGTGTGTAAAGCGTGGGGGGAAAGAACAGGGGTGCTGGTTATTTCCATTTAAACCAGTCTGAAGAGGCACCCGGCACCTTGGGACCTCCAGCACCCGCTGCTCCTCGCATGCAGCCTTTTCTGCTCGTCCTCGCTTCTCTCTTGCTGAGCAAACCCAACCTCCTGCCCTTTCGTGTCGTTGCAGAACAATGTCTGTGTGAACGCCAGCAGCCCGCACTCCTCGCTCTTCCCAAACAACAATGAGACGCTGGAAGTGGATATCTACAAAGGGGTGAGTGACCCGCGGGGCGGGATGGCCTCACCTCCAGCAGCCTGGCGTCCTTGTCTGGTAGCGGCTGCTTCTTTTGGGTACACAGGGAGTGTTGAAGGCCGGGACCTGTAAAAGGATCGCTGAAAACGGAGCTGGAGGAGACCCCTGGGGATCCTTGAGCCCAGCCCTTTGACCAAGGAAAATTATCTATATCCCTTTGCTAATCGTGCTGCACCTAACCTGAGCCCAGAGACTCCCCGGCTACGTGTCCCCCTCTTTTATTAGCTTGGCTGTGACAAAGTTTTTCCTTGCATCCATCCTGAACCTGCTTTGTTAAAACTGCAGCACGTGAGGTATTGCCTTATCTGCTGCTGATGTGGGGAATGCTTTTCCCTCTCCTACAAACGGATTATTCCTTCTCCTTCAACTCAACGCCCGTGATTAATCTGGTCACAAGGGAATTCGTCTGCTCTTTCTTGGTCCCGCTCTCAGATGTGGGACTGAACTGATGTGAGACTGCAAATCTCTGTTCCAGGGCGTCGTTCTGGGGTGTTACTTCGGCCCTGCTGCTCTCTATATCTGGGCAATTGGGATCCTCGCTGCTGGCCAGAGCTCAACGATGACGGGAACGTACTCTGGGCAGTTCGTCATGGAGGTAATTAGCACTCTTAGCGGCTGCCTGCATCCCTGTTCTCTCTACTCCCAAGCCTTTAAAGCCCTTATTGATGATTCCCCTTCCTTGGACACGCCGCTCTTGCTGGAAGCTCCGTAAAGCTCCCTGATGTGCCTTTCAAATAAATCAGCTTTTAATCCTGCCCTGAGCCCCCCTCTTCCTGCAGCACTTGAAGTCTCCCTACTGTTTTCACCCAGCAGCTGCTCTGTTTTTTAACGCAGGGCTTCCTGAACCTGCGGTGGTCCCGTTTTGCCCGGGTGCTGCTGACCCGCTCTATTGCCATCACCCCCACCCTCTTCGTCGCCATCTTTCAGGATGTCGAACACCTGACTGGCATGAACGACTTCTTAAATGTTCTTATGAGCCTCCAGGTGAGCAGCAGTGCCTGGTTTGGGGGTCAGGTCTCGGAGAAAAACATCTAGCACTGAATGTTTCAGCTTCTGGTGCCTCAGGGTTTGCAGGAGCAGCTGAACAGAGCGAGTTACTGTCAGGAGATGTTGATCTGCAGGGGGGGAGGTGGGTCAGCCAGGGGCTGAAATTGCTTCCTTCTTCCAGCCAGGGGAAGTCCCTTTGACTTACTTTACAATAGCTTTGGGGAAATGCTGTCAGATATGAGCAAGCCTTGGATGTTTGTCCATGCTGAGATAATCGGAACAATTCCCACTCTTTATTCTTCTGTATTTTCTTGCTTATTCCAGCTTCCGTTCGCTTTGATCCCTGTCCTGACATTCACCAGCCTGCCCAGTGTCATGAATGATTTTGCCAACGGATTGTAAGTACGAAGGGAATCGCCTCCGAGCAGGAGACAGCGTGTTGCTCACCTCAGGCACACGTTTCGTCCCCTCCTTGGCTCGTGACCTAGAGCATCTCCTCCAAACGCAAGAGTGGCCCCTCCGCCTCACCCCGTTTTGCTCTGATTTTGCTCACAGGTTCTGGAAGATCGGTGGTGGCCTGCTGATCCTCCTGATCTGCAGCATTAACATGTACTTCGTGGTGACCTATGTCATGTCCCTGAACCACGTGGCTTTGTACATCACGGCTGCGATTCTCAGCGTGATCTACCTGTCCTTTGTGGCGTACTTGGTAAGTCTGGTTCAGGCTGAGACTCCCTGTAGTCAGGATAAGCCGATGGGTTTATTGTCTCACCATTATATTAGTGCTGTCACATTTTGCAGGCATTAAAGTCGGCCACAGGGTCAGAGCATATGGGGAAGTTGAGGCTTTCGCGGCCAGATTTGCTTGGGAAGCTGTTCTGTGCTGCGCCTACTGACCCACGCGGCCTTTCCCCTGCTTTTTCAACCATCTCTTTAGCAATTCACTTGTTCACTGTTACCAAAAGGGCCTCGATTTAATGTCGCAGCAGGTGAAAGGTTGGCAGAGGCTTTGGAATAATGCACGGTTCCTCTGTACATCTCTCAATTGCCAGAGGTGTAAAATCGTAGAATGCTCAGAGAATCACAGAACGGTTTGGGTTGGTCTTTAAAGCTCATCCAGTCCAGCCCCCTGCCATGGGCAGGGACGTCTTCAACCAGATCAAGGTTGCTCAGAGCCCCGTCCAGCCTGGCCTTGAATGTTTCCAGGGACTGGAAACACCCACGCGCTGTGGGCAACCTCTGCCCGTGTCTCACCACCCTCAGTGTAAAACATTCCTTATATCTAGTCCGCATCTCCCCTCTTTTAGTTTAAACCCGTCACCCCTTGTTCCGTCGCTGCAGGCCCTGATAACGAGTCCCTCCCCATCTTTCCCGTAGCCCCCTTTCAGCGCTGAAAGGCCGCACTCAGGTCTCCCCGCAGCCCCCTCCTCTCCAGGCTGAACACCCCCAGCTCCCCAGCCTGGCCTCATCGCAGAGGGGCTCCCGCCCTCGGGGCATTTTTGTGGCCTCCTCTGGCCCCGCTCCAGCAGGCCCATGCCTGTGCGGTGCTGAGCACCCCAGAGCTGGGTGCAGTGCCCCAGGGGGGTCTCAGCAGAGCGCAGCAGAGGGGCAGAACCCCCTCCCTCGCCCCCAGAGCTGGGTGCAGTGCCCCAGGGGGGTCTCAGCAGAGCGCAGCAGAGGGGCAGAACCCCCTCCCTCGCCCCCAGAGCTGGGTGCAGTGCCCCAGGGGGGTCTCAGCAGAGCGCAGCAGAGGGGCAGAACCCCCTCCCTCGCCCCCAGAGCTGGGTGCAGTGCCCCAGGGGGGTCTCAGCAGAGCGCAGCAGAGGGGCAGAACCCCCTCCCTCGCCCCCAGAGCTGGGTGCAGTGCCCCAGCGGGGTCTCAGCAGAGCGCAGCAGAGGGGCAGAACCCCCTCCCTCGCCCCGCTGGCCCCGCTGCGGGTGATGCAGCCCAAGGACACGGTTGGCTTTCTGGGCTGTGAGCGCACATTGCCGGCTCTTGTCCAGCTTTTTGGACCCTCAGGTCCTCCTCTGCGGGTCTGCTCTCAATCCCTTCATCCCCCGGCCCATGTCCGTGTTTGGGATTGCCCCGACCCACGTGCAGGACCTTGCACTTGGCCTTGTTGACCTTCGTGAGGTGCTGACGGGCCCCCCTCTCCAGCCCGTCACGGTCCCTCTGACGGGTCCCTTCCCTCTGGAGGGAACCACCCCGCTCGGCTCGGTGTCACCCACGAACCTGCTGCGGGCGCACTCGATCCCGCTGTCCGTGTCCCTGACAAAGATCTTCAATGATGCCGGTCCCAGCACGGGCGCTGAGGGACCCCGCTCGTCCCCGGTCTCCGCCCGGACATCGAGCCATCGACCGCGGCTCGTTGAGCGCAGCCATCCGGCCGATTCCCTACCCACCCAGTGGCCCACGCGCCCGGTCCATCCCGGTGCCCGTCAGCGCTCGTTTACCTCTAACCCACACCCACGTTACTCCCGGTGACAACTCATTTACCATCAAGCACGCCATAACACTTAAACGAGCAGAGTCTGGGTCTCCGTAATGTTCCGCAGCGTTTCTGATCACCGGCACCTTCTTTAATTGCAGAGTTGGCTGTGTCTGATTGCTCTGGGAGTCTCCTTCCTGGCCTGCGGGAAAACGGTAAGCGTCACCAGGACACTGCTCAAGGAAGAGTCACCTTCTCACTCCGCTAAGTAGAGGCAGTGTCCGTACACAGCGAGTAGCCATCAGAGCCAGTGCGTTTCTATGGTTTACTGTGTGAACATATCCAAACGTATGTGCGGTTTGCACAGGGAATATGTGTGTTTAAAAAAAAAAAATCAGATGTACATATTGGGAAATGTGTTGCTGCTGAAATACTCCAAAGTTGGATGTTTTCTTTGCTGAACGCCTCTAATCATGCTTGTAAGGAGGAGCGTTTCGCCGGGTGTGCAATACAGGAGCTGCCTGTTTTCCAGACACTAACACGTTCCGCAGCGCAGAGGGAAGCGCACGGTGCTGCAGGCTGACTCCTCTTCCCGGCTAACCTTTGCTCCAGCCTCTTTATGTTTTTGCATTAAAACCGGCAGACTCTCTCGTCCCTTAGCATTTTAATCCATGTAGCAGAAACACTGAAGCTCCAGGCAATTACTGCTTCTGCACTGATCTGGAGAATCTAGAAAAATAAGCTAGGAAATTCAAAATGCACCTTTTGGGCAATGTCTGAAGGGTGCTCCTGCTGCTGACGCTAGGCAAAATGCAACGCAGTGACACTACGTCCAGAGTCTACCTCTGCGGTCAGATTGCGGCTGCTGTTCTCGATCTGACTGGGTTTGATTTTTTTTTTTTTCCCCACTTGAAAATACTTCTAATTCAGAGTGGGGCTGAACACGATGCACAGCTCCCACGAGGGCGGAATGACGTAGGGACACCTTAGCATTAGTATTGTCATTTATGGTTTTTTACTCGTCTGGCGTGTGATTTTGGTGGTCAGCAAAGGAAACAAGATGTAATGTTTATGGTTATTTATGGTTTTGTGAGTTTACCCCCTATGTATGTGATTAATGGAAACACTCTTTGTCGTTTTCAAAAATCCCTGGTTTACGGCTCAAAATGTCACATGGCAGAGGATGCCGACAGCCTTCTCCAGGGGTGTCATCACTGTAACACAACTTCAGGTTTTTATTTGCCAGTCCTCCTTGGCCCTGCTTTAAATTCACTACAAAACCTTTCTCATTGCCCTTCTCGTTAGCATTTAATGAGTCTCAGTTCCCTTTTCGGGAGGAGCCTTCACCTGGAAGGCGACCCACGTCCGATGTAGCAAATTATGATAGAACGGTACGCTTTGCTTCTGCGATTAGGAAAGGTTGTCCGTTGTTTCTCCCAGCGTCAGATGAATTTCGCGGTTACAGTCCGCGTGGCGGGGTGGTTTTAGATGCCTTGATCACGAAAATTGGGTGTCGGAAGCAGTAAACCAGGGGTTTATTTAGCGAGGTTTCTCTTCTCTGACCGCCTGGAAGCCGTGGCTGGCTGGCACAGTTAAGGCACAGCTCCACAAAGGTTTTTTAGGTACCAAAGTGCTTTTGTGGATCTGAAAGACCAAGTACGGTGGTTTGGTGTGTCGCAAACAACCTCTGCTTGTAGATACCCCGCTGACTCCGAACCTGCAGCGAGGGCTCGGGACCGGGCTCTGCCGGGCTCTGCTCGTGCTGCCGCTGGCGCTTTGCAACCTTCCCGCTCCGGAGCAGCGAACGCGGCTTTCTCCCTGCCCGGACAGTGGTTTATTTTGGAGATTTGGTCAGGACTGCCCAGCGCGGGGTCGTTAGCAGGTTGGGCTCCAGCCCTCATCCTTAGCGAGGCTTTCTCAGGAAATTCATCGCCTTCCTGGGCGTTCCTCGTGTGCCCTCTAGTCCCAGGCAGGGAGTTGCTCTCTGAAATAAAAGCCCCGCGGCATTCAGAGCCTCGGATAGAGACGATCTGCAGGCGGCGCGGTTTGGGGTTTGGTTTTAGCTCTGACTTCTTGTATGAACAAACCCCAGGCCTGCGCCGTGCTGTGCCGCGCCGCTCGCCCGCCGGGAGCTCGTCTGACGGCGAGCCGGAGGTGACGGCGCGGGCAGCGGCAGCACACTCACGTTTTGAGCTCTCGGTAGTGTTTTAGCCGTCGCTGCCCGAGTTTTGGGGGAATTTCATGATGCCGGTGACACATTTCTTAGACGCAGGTGACACAACTCAAAGCACAGCGTGAAAACCCCATTTTAATTACGGGCAGGATCGTTTACGCTATTCCTACCCTTCACCAAACCAGCTGAACTTCGCTTGCTCCCCCCTTGAACCAAGTGAGTGTTAAAACACAATGTATTTCTAATTTTCAAGTTATTAGTTGAAAAATTCCAGCGGGATTTAACCCCTGTATTGTAACGCTTGTAGGCTTTACACCTCTTTCCACAAACAAAAAGCTGGTGCGTATGCTGTAAGTGGGAATTGGCGTGGGTTGTCAGACCGGAGGCGTGTTTGTGGCCGCCATCCCCGACCGACGGGCTCTGCAATCCCGCTGTATCCATCCCTCCCATTTCCTGTATTGGGGATTTTCGATTTGTAAGGTGTCAGAGGAGACTCTCCTGGCTGCTCTGCTGAAATAGTAACTTTAAGACGGTAGCTCTGCGGTGGAGCCTCCGTATTGAGTTCTCATTCTTGGCTTCTGCTCCTCATGAAACTGATTTTATTTCCCCCCCCCGACGTATCTGCCTTTGAACCAGTTTGTACAAACGACCTTTTCGATTAAAAGACAGATACTTTTTCAACCTGGCTTCTTGGGTCTTTTTTTGGGGGGGGTTGCTCTGAATCGCTAGCAATACCTGGCTGTAAAGGAGACCCCCGACGGCTCCAGTGCCCGCAGACCACGCTGGCAGGACGAGCTCCCGGAGAGGCGCGCGGTGCCGTGCCGGCACGTTCCCCCAGACCCTCCGGCCTCTGTTGTATTTGCTCCTGGCTTTCCCACGAGCACGCAGCAGGTCCGCTGCGACCGTGTCCTCCACCAAGAGAGCGAAGGAACGGGTCGCCGTGAGCCGTGCGGTGCCTTCCCCGCTGGGATTTCTTTGGGGGGATCCAGGACACGGTGCATGCGTCCTCCCCTGCTCTTACTTTATCGGCTTTTCCGCCCCCGGCGGTGCATTGCTCCTGTCTGCTCCTCGGCCAAACTATCAGCTGCACTGAAAAAAAAAATATTTTACTGGTTTTTATACTCCCTGAGCCTTTCCTTTAGCTGTATCTAAGCCCGAGTGTAGGTACAGGCCTGTTTATTTAAAACAGAGATAAGCTGGACTAACCCGATGGGTTCGTAACACCGGGGGTGAGAGGGACGAGCTAATTGTCTCTCGTGGTCTAAAAATCTTCGAGGGAAATGCTGGTAGAGGCAGAAGTTGCCACCTCGCTGCGTCCCCCCCTCCTGCCTCAAACACCGGCTCCTGATCCGGAGACTGGAAATCGGTGTCGCTCCGAGAGCTGCGATCTTCCCTTCCCACCCCGGCGAGCTTCCCGCTCCCGTGGGAAGGAGCTGGGCACTGCGAGTGCCTTGTGCCTCTCTCTCGGGGTATTTTATTCTCATTTTATTACTTTGTGAGCCTGCCGTGATGCTCTGGGAGAACGAAAGCCCTTTAGGGTTTGTTTTCATCCGGTAAGTCTCGCTCTGTTAACACCTTGCGCCCACCGCCTCGATTTGCAACGGCCAAGGGACGTTCCCTGGTCACCTTCCCCTCTGGGAGCAGGCGGACAACCACCCCGCAACGTGTTCTCTTAATTAACCAACCTGTGTAATCAGGTAGTGCTAATTAAGGCTTGTCTACACCCAAAATTTAATTCAAATCGAGAAGGAAATTAATTTAAACTAACAGAGGGGATGCTCTATGGAAGAGAACATCTATGATTCTAGAGCATCGCCGTGGGTAGATCCCTTACGGTGGATCCATTTACTAATAAATAGAAATAATATTCGTGCTGCCTCAAGTTCTGTCTGCTTAATAACCCCTAATTACCCAAGGCGTGGCACCAGCTGATGCTGTAAGCTATGGTCGGCGCGGCAGTGGAACGGCCTCCGAGCACGGCGTTGCTTTCCCTTCGCAATCAGCTGCGCGCGGCCTTGGTGATTCCAGCGACGCTCCCTGCACGTTAATTAAGCGCTCATAATTACCTAGCACCATTAATCACCTCACCAAATTTCAGAAGAGCTCAAATATTGATTTCTTTCACTGTCACGTGAAAAAGTTGCTTTAACGCTGCTTCAGTTTGACTACCTAAGACTAGAAAACCGAGAAACCCCAAACCTTTGGATTCTGCAGGTGGAAATGCGCCGGTGAGCGGGACGGGGCCGGAGGAGCCGCGGGTTCCTGGGGAGCCGTCGCCCCCCTCCAGCTGGTCCCAGGGACGCGGGGCTGTGCCTGCGCGGGGGGATGGAGGCTCTCCGCATCCCTCCTCGCCGCTGGCACTCATGGCTTTTGGGTTTAACCGAAAAACCTCTAAAGCTGAGCTTAAACCAATGCATGAGTCTCTGGTTGGGGCATCTTGTTCTTTTCGGGCTTCGTTAAACCCTGCTCAACTCAGGCTTCGTTAAACCCTGCTCAACTCAGGCTTCGTTAAACCCTGTTCAACTTGGGCTTCGTTAAACCCTGCTCAACTCAGGCTTCATTAAGCTCTCCTCAATTTGGGCTTCGTTAAACCCTGCTCAACTTGGGCTGTGAAACCCTGCTCAACTCAGGCTTCATTAAACCCTGCTCAACTTGGGCTTCGTTAAGCTCTTCTCAATTTGGGCTTTGTTGAACCAGGCTGAACTTGGGCTTTGTCAAACTGGGCTCAACTCAGGCTTTGTTAAACCCTGCCCAACTCGGGCTGTTTCCAGCTCTAACTCTCGTCCTTTGCCTCTTCCAGCGCCGCCTGGGATTCGCCGCTCGCCCCGAGCTCTTCCTCCTCAACAACATCGACGCGGACACGCTCGTCACCAGATGACGCCGGCCGCCACGGTCGTAAGGATAGAACCGGTTTTAACGGAAACCCTTCTTGTGCCACAGAAAACGCTCCTCCATCGCTCGAGCTTAGCACAGAACCTGGCACACGGTTGGGGATTATGAGCGGAGCCCGGGATTTCTTCCAGGGAGGATGGCGGGATCAGACCGTCCCGTGAGCGGCGAGAAGAGCTGCGGAGCCGGCGCCTCGCACCGGCACAGGGGAAGATCCTGGGTCCAAACCACGACATTGCCAATCCTGGGGGCTTGCTTTTAGGTACCTCAAAAGTTTTTGCCCTTTTTTTTTTTCCCCCCCAAATAGTTGATCTGATCTGGGAAGGGATTCATTGACATTTTCTTGATTTCAATTCAAATTTCTCCTCCCTGGTTGGTAGAGCTGGTGTGACACTAATCCACTTTTTTTTTTCCCTAATTTGGGGAAAATTCCAAGTTTGAAAAACTGAGCAAGGGCAGAGTTTCGTCACTAGCAATTTTATAGAGGGGGTGCACTCAAGTTAGGAGGACTGAGAGAAACGGCGTCGGCGATCCCCCAGCTGAGGACGGCTGGCTCTGCCGTAAAACCTGGCTGCATCCAACTTCCTCCACACGAAGATCTCACCCTCAGGACAGCGGCTGCTTCGCCTTCCCGCGGGCTCTCTTCCCAGCCCGGAGCTGACCTGGAGCCAGTACCTACCTCTGCGCAGGCAGCAAGCTGCTATTTTCAGAATTTCAATTAAAAAGCCGAATTTGCCTGCCAGGCTCTGTCCTGCACCAGCCTTTCGCCCGGTAGAAGCCAGGCAGGGTTTGCACACGCGGGACGGAGCCGTTTTCCCCCGGCATTTCAAGAAGTTTCGGGTGCTGCCAGGAGCCTCCCGGAGCCCCAAACCCACCCTCAGACGGAGTTCAAGGTCAGCAGACTCCAACGGCGATGCGCTTTTTATCCCCCCCCTGCTCCTCTCTTTTGGCTGATTTGTTTTAAGCCCCAGATGGCGGGTGGTTTTTAGATGTCATATCTTGCCTTTCTTTTAATTAAATCTGGTTTAATTAAATCTTTTCCCAATTAAGCCTTTTTTGTTTCTATGTACTTGGCACCAACTTTATCCAACGCACCGACTACGCCGCGGCTCGTGAAGAACGCGTCAGAGGGCCGGACTTTTCCGGTAAAAGATTCGATTTAACCTTTTCTGTTCAGCTTTCAGCCCGTTTTAGAAATAAAACTGATGTTCCCGGTCCCTTTTCCCGGAGGAATTCATTATATTCCCAATTTTTCCATACTCACATTGCACTGTTGGCGCTTGATAGCGTAGCTGCTGTATTTAAGGTAAGTAAATGTGTGATACACGGTGCAGGTAAGGCCTAAATACCCCGCGGATGCTCGGAGGTGCCTGAATCCGGTCTGGGATTTGCGGGGAAATTCGATCCACGGGATTTAGTTTTGGTGGCTGCATTCGGGGAATTTGCTCTGAAAGTAAAGGAACTCGATCGGCGTCGCCGGGGTTTATTTGCACCTGGGTGGAGCGGCGGCCCCAGGGGTGACCCACAGCTGCCCCGTTCGGGGGGGCCGGGGTCCCCGCTGCGGCCGTGGCCGGGAGGGGCAGGGGGTCCGTGTGTCCCCCCAGGAGGGACCCGCCGGGGGGGTCCCTCTGTCCCCGCGCCCCCCGGCGCTGCCGCTCGCCCCCCGGCTGCCAGGGCGGCCCCGGGGGAGAGCCGGGGGGCGCGGGGGCGGATTTTGGTCCCGATGCCCCTCGGGGAGGGGCCCGCTGCCCCCTCCTGCCCCCCCCCCGCCCCCCATTGCCTGCCCCTTCCCACCCCCGCCCCTCCTGCCCCCCCCGCTACCTGCCCCTCCCGCCCCTCATCCCCTGGCGCCGCCCCTCGTCCCCTGGCCCCGCCCCTCATCCGCTGGCCCCGCCCCTCATTCCCCGACCCCGCCCCTCATCCCCTGGCCCCGCCCCTCATCCCCTGGCCCCGCCCCTCATCCCCTGGCGCCGCCCCTCATCCCCTGGCGCCGCCCCTCGTCCCCTGGCCCCGCCCCTCGTCTCCTGGCCCCGCCCCTCGTCCCTTGGCCCCGCCCCATTCTCGTTCCCGCCCTTCAGGCCCCGCCCCCTGCCGCCCCTCAGGCCCCGCCCTCACACCTCTCCGCGCGTCAGTGGCGTCACGCAGCGAGCAGCCAATGGGGAGAGAGAGCGGGGTGGGCGGGGCCGCGCGGGGCGGGGGGGGGGAGCTCCCAGGCTGCCGGGGGGAGACCCCAGCCCGCCCCGGGGGCCACCAGTCCCCCCAGCCCGCTCCAGTCCCCCCAGTTCCCCCCAGTCTCCCCAGTTCCCCCCAGTCCCCCCAGTTCCCCCCCAGCCCACTCCAGTCTCCCCAGTCCCCCCCAGTTCCCCCAGCTCCCCCCAGCCCCCCCAGCCCGCTCCGGTCTCCCCAGTTCCCCCCAGTCTCCCCAGTCCCCCCAGTTCCCCCCAGCCCCCCCAGCCCGCTCCAGTCTCCCCAGTTCCCCCCAGTCTCCCCAGTCCCCCCAGTTCCCCCCAGTCCCCCCAGCCCGCTCCAGTCTCCCCAGTTCCCCCCAGTCTCCCCAGTCTCCCCAGTCTCCCCAGTCTCCCCAGTCCCCCCAGTTCCCCCCAGTCCCCCCAGTCTCCCCAGTTCCCCCAGTTCCCCCCAGTCTCCCCAGTCCCCCCCAGTCTCCCCAGTCCCCCCAGCCTGCTCCCAGTCCTCCCAGTCCCCCCCCAGTCCCCCCCCAGTCCCCCCAGTTCCCCCAGTTCCCCCAGTTCCCCCCAGTCTCCCCAGTCCCCCCAGTCCCCCCCAGTCCTCCCAGTCCTCCCAGTCCCCCCGCCCGCCAGGGACGCCCCCAGCCCCCCCCCCCCGCGCTGCCCCGCTGAGCCCGCTTTTCCCGGCTCCTTTTACCTTCCCCGCTCGGAACCAGCGCCCGCCCCGCTCCCGGCGCCCGGATCCCGGCGGGAGCAGGGAAGTGGCCAAAACCCACGGGCTTGGCCCCCGGCACCTCCGGCCAGCGGCTCCTGGCCCTGGGGCGGCCAAATCCCGCTTGGTCCCTGTATTCCCGCGGCGCCGCGCCCGCGGACGGCTGGCGGTGCTTAATTTAGGAGGAATTAAATTTTCCCTTAGGACTTCGCTGCAAATCCCAGGGGATCTGGCGCGTCGCTTCCTGGGGCGACGATGCCGTCGGCATCCGCAGGCCCGGGTTCCTGGGAAACCCTCGCACGGACGTGCCGGGACGCAGAGCAAATCCTTTGGGATGGCGGCTCTGGAAAGAGCCGGGAAAGCCCCGGGCTCCGCCGTTAACCCCGAGCCCGGCAGCCGAGCCCTGGCTTGCATTCGTGGAGCCAAGGGGTTCGTGGGAACGCGGCTCCCGCTGGCTCTGCTTCCAGGAAAGAGGCTCCGGGCTGGGAACGGAGCAGGCCCGGAGCATCCGCACGGATCCGGCCCACGAGGTCTCCAGCAGCGTCTCCCTGCTGGCAACGACATCCTCATCCCGCCAGTCTTGTGTTCTCCGTGGGGATTTTGGGAGCGATCCCGCCGCACGTGGCGTTTGGGGGGGGTCCTCCCTCCCGCCTGGAGCAGGGGGCTCTGAGCCCCCCGGCATCCCCAGGGACCCCGTACGGACCCACAGACCACGTCTTTCCCCCCTTCAGTTCGACGGCGGCTTAAAACCCCCACCCATTTCCCCTTTTTCTCCCCAGATTTTCCCAGCCGGAAGCGGCGCGCAGTTTTCTCACCTGCGGCTCGGCTCAAGCGGGCAGCAAACCGCCCCAACGCGGCAAAAATCACTTTATTGGCGATTCGATCATTTATTGCAGGATCTGGAGGTTTTCTAGGGACCGCTGACGGGCACCCCCCAATTCCTCACCCTCTCTGCAGCATCCAGGCAGAAAAAAAAAAAAATCTTTAAACCCATTTTTGATCTTTTTTTTTTTTTCCCCCACCTTTTTTCCCGGCAGTTTCAGGTGAGGATGGAGGTGGATTTTCACTCTGCGAAGTCCCCGGATGAGTGACCCGTCCCTGCAGCCGATGCTTTTACACAAAAATCCCCCCCAAATATTGCTGCCCCGCCTCCGGGATTGCTCATCCCGCCGTCACGGGGTCCCCTCATCCCTGATCCCCCAGGATCCCGAACCCCAAATTGGAGCGGGGGGAGGGCGGAGCTGCAGGAGCAGCGCCTGGGGTCATCATCCCCCAATTCTGGGGTCTTTATCCCCAAATTCGGGGGTCATTACGAGGCGAGGTCCCGTGGTGCCGCGGGGTTCGACGACTCGGAGCCGCTTTCCTGGGATTTCGGCTTTGCTTGGGGGCTGAATTCCGGGGCGGAGGGTCCCGCCCCCCCCCATGTCCGCTCGGTGCCGCCGGGGCTGCTGGGCTCCCGCTGCCCGGCCCGGAGCCACGGCTCTGCCTCTTGGCCGCTTTGGGGTTGTATTTGGGGTGAAATGGGAGGAATTTGTTTAAAGCCGGCCTTGACGGCGAGGCTGCGGCGCAGCGGGGCCCCCCCGGCCCCAGCGCCCTGCGTCGGCCTCCCTCCCGCAACCCAAGGGCGAGCCGGGCGAGTGCCTTGCCAAACCAAACCGCATTCCACAGCTTTCGAGGTCCTGAAGGAGCTGCCATTTCCGCACCCGCCTCGGCCGCGCCGCACCAGCGGGTGCAAAAGCGAACTCGTGGTTACCCTTCCCCGCTCAGCAGCCCGGGCGCGTTCCGGCCTTTCCCAGCAGATCCCGACGGATCCTTGCACGGTGCCGCCAGGAACGGGCTGCCGAGCACCTGCGTCTGCCGTCCCGCACTCCCGGGGCTGGTTTGGGTCCGTTTCGTGGCGATTTGGGCCAACCAAGGGCCCCCGGGTGCAGGATGCGGCCCCAGGGTTAATCCAGCCCAATTCACCGGCTGCAGTCAGGGTCGTGCACCCCCGCCCCGTCCCAAGCGGTTCCCGAAGCCAGCTGAACCAGGGCACTGGGGACACTGGGTGCACTGGGGATACTGGAGACACTGCGGATACTGGGTTCACTGGGGATACTGGGGGCGCAGGGGACGCTGGGGGCACTGGGGATACTGGAGACACTGGGGGCACTGTGGATACTGGGTTCACTGGGGATACTGGAGGCACTGGGGGGACTGAGGATACTGGGGGCACAGGGGACACTGGGTGCACTGGGGATACTGGGGGCACAGGGGACACTAGATGCACTGGGGATACTGGAGACACTGAGGGCACTGCGGATACTGGGGGCACAGGGGACACTAGATGCACTGGGGATACTGGAGACACTGGGGGCACTGCGGATACTGGGGGCACAGGGGACACTAGATGCACTGGGGATACTGGAGACACTGGGTGCACTGGGGATACTGGGGGCACAGGGGACACTAGATGCACTGGGGATACTGGAGACACTGGGGGCACTGCGGATACTGGGGGCACAGGGGACACTAGATGCACTGGGGATACTGGAGACACTGGGGGCACTGCGGATACTGGGTTCACTGGGGATACTGGAGGCACTGGGGGGACTGAGGATACTGGGGGCACAGGGGACACTGGGTGCACTGGGGATACTGGGGGCGCAGGGGACACTAGATGCACTGGGGATACTGGAGACACTGGGGGCACTGCGGATACTGGGGGCACAGGGGACACTAGATGCACTGGGGATACTGGAGACACTGGGTGCACTGGGGATACTGGGGGCACAGGGGACACTAGATGCACTGGGGATACTGGAGACACTGGGTGCACTGCGGATACTGGGGGCACAGGGGACACTAGATGCACTGGGGATACTGGAGACACTGGGGGCACTGCGGATACTGGGGGCACAGGGGACACTAGATGCACTGGGGATACTGGAGACACTGGGTGCACTGGGGATACTGGGGGCACAGGGGACACTAGATGCACTGGGGATACTGGAGACACTGGGTGCACTGCGGATACTGGGGGCACAGGGGACACTAGATGCACTGGGGATACTGGAGACACTGGGGGCACTGCGGATACTGGGGGCACAGGGGACACTAGATGCACTGGGGATACTGGAGACACTGGGGGCACTGCGGATACTGGGTTCACTGGGGATACTGGAGGCACTGGGGGGACTGAGGATACTGGGGGCACAGGGGACACTGGGTGCACTGGGGATACTGGAGACACTGGGGGCACTGCAGATACTGGGTTCACTGGGATACTGGAGGCACTGGGGGGACTGAGGATACTGGGGGCACAGGGGACGCTGGGTGCACTGGGGACACCGGGTGCATCAGCCCCGTTGATGGGGGTGCGTGGGCTTTGCAGTGCGCCCACCCGGGCTGGATTCGGCCCTTTGGGGGGTGGTTGGGGGGCGATGTGCCCCCCCATGGGGCACCATGGGGGACGGTGCAGGGGGACGGGGGTGCTGCTGTGCCGGCCCTGGGCCCCGTGCTCGGGGCAGGGGGGTCCAGAGTCCAGAGCGGGGGGGGGGGGGGGGGGGGGGGGCAGGAGACCATGGGGCAGGTTGGGGGCCATGGAGCAATGGCTCCCATGGGGCGGGGGGGGGGCCGCAGCCGTGGGGCGGGGGTGCTGTGGCCGTGGGGCACAGGGTGCTGGGGGGGCAATGGGGCTGTGGCTGTGGGGTGATGGGGGCCATGGGGCAGGGAGCAATGGGGCCGGGGGGTAACGGGGGTCGTGGGGCAGGGGGCGATGGGGCCATGTGAGCCGTGGGGCAGGGGCCGTGGGGCGATGGGGGCCGTGGGGCAGGGGGCCGATGGGGCCATGGCCGTGGGGCCATGGGAGCCGTGGGGCAGGGGGCGATGGGGCCGTGGGAGCCGTGGGGCAGGGGGCGATGGGGCCATGGGAGCCGTGGGGCAGGGGCGATGGGGCTGTGGGAGCCGTGGGGCAGGGGGCGATGGGGCCGTGGGGCGATGGGGCCGTGGGAGCCGTGGGGCAGGGGGCGATGGGGCCGTGGGGCGATGGGGCCGTGGGAGCCGTGGGGCAGGGGGCGTGGGGTGGTGGGGCTGTGGGGCAGGGGGCGATGGGGCCGTGGGGCAGAGCCCCGCCCTCTGGCGGAGGGGGCGTGTCCTCCGCCGGCCGCCCCGCCCCCCGCCCCCCCGGAACGTTTGCGAGGTAAACACGACCGGGCCCCGCCCCCGCGCGCGGCCCGACCAATCCCCGCGCCGCGGCTCCGCCCCCGCCCCGCGGCGCGGCCAATCAGCGCCCGGCGGCCGTTTCAAGGCTCCCCCCCCCGGGGCCGGTCGCAGCATCACAAAGCGCCGGCCGCCGCCGCCCCTCCCCCCCGCCCCGCCCCTCCCCCCCGCGGGGGGGGGGGGCCTCGAAACCGCCGCGGCCCCGTTTCCTCCTCCGGCGGCGCGCGCGGGGCGGCGCAGCCCCCCCTCCCCCCCCCGGCCCCCTCCCCTCCCCCCCCCGGCCGGACGGCGGCGGCAGGTACGGGGCGGGGGGGGGAGGGGCGGGCGGTGCCGGGGCTGAGCCCCCCCGGGGCGCGGGGCTGGGCCGCGCGCGTCCCCTCGCGGTGTCCCCCTCCCCCCCCCGCCGCCCCTCCCCCCCGCCACTGACCCCGTTATCGCCCCTCCCCCCCCCGCTGTCGCGACCCTGGGACCCGCGGGGGGGGGGGGGGGGGGGGCACGGGGGATCCCCGGGGGGGGGGGAGGGGGGGGGGCGGTCCCCACCCCCCCCGGCACCGTCCCGGCGGGGGGGAGGGGCGGCCCGGTGAGGCGGGGGGGGGCGGGGCGGCCCGGGGGGGGGCGGGGCGGCGGAGCGGCGGCCGCGGCCCGGTTCAAGTAATCCAGGATAGGCTGTGCGGTGCGGCCCGGCCTGGTCCCGGTTACTTGTCCCGGGAGGCGGCCCGTGACGACGGGGGGGGGGCGGGGGGGGGCGGGGCCCCGTCTGTGTGTGTGTGTGTCCCCTCCCCCCCCGCCGCCTCTGGCACGGGAGCCCCCAGCCCCCGCTGCCGCCACCCCCCACCCCCAGCGCCCCTCCCCCCATGCCCCTCGCCCCCCCATGCCCCTCGCCCCCCCCATGCCCCTCGCCCCCCCCATGCCCTTGCCCCCCCCCAATGCCCCTCCCCCCCCATGCCCCTCGCCCCCCCCATGCCCCTGCCCCCCCCAATGCCCTCCCCCCCATGCCCCTCGCCCCCCCATGCCCCTCGCCCCCCCAACGCCCCCTCCCCCCATGCCCCTCCCCCCCAGCCCCTGCTGCCACCATTCCTCGCCCCCCCAATGTCCCTTGCCCACCCCTCGCCCCCCATGTCCCTCGCCGCCCAGTGCCCCTCCCCCCAATGTCCCTCGCCCCCCATGTCCCTCGCCGCCCAGTGCCCCTCCCCCCCATGCCCCTCCCCCCAATGTCCTCGCCCCCCTTGTCCCCCCCTATGCCCCTCCCCCCAATGTCCTCGCCCCCCACGTCCCTTGTCCCCCCCAATGCCCCTCACCCCCATGCCCCTCCCCCCAATGCTCCCTGTCCCCCCATGCCCCTCCCCCATGTCCCCTGTCCCCCCCATGCCCCTCCCCCCAATGTCTCTCACCCCCCTTGTCCCCCCCATGCCCCTCGCCCCCCATGCCCCTCCCCCCCCAATGTCCCTTGCCCCCCATGTCCCCTCCTATGCCCCTCCCCCCATGTCCCTTGTCCCCCCCATGCCCCTCCCCCCATGCCCCTCCCCCCCCCATGCCCCCCGCTGCCCCCATGCTCCCCCCAGGGCAGGACGGGGGGGTCCCCGCAGGACCCCAGCCCCCCCCCACCAGGGCGTGGGGTCCTGGGGGTCCCCGTCGGGGCGTGAGGGGCCTGGGGCTGTAGGGACCCCCCCCGCCTGCGCCCCGGGGACGCAGCAAGGCCCCCCCAGACCCCCCACCCCTCTCCTCCCCCCAGACCCCCGAGGTGGGGCAGGAGCAGGGCCGGCCCCACCGGGCAGCACCCAAGGGTGCGACCCCCCCCCCCCCCCATTTACCCCCCTGCCCAACCCAAGGGGAGCCAGGGACGCGCCCCCCCAAACAGCCCCAGCGCATTCCCCCCCCCCCCCCCCCCCCCCGCCTTCGGGGGTCCTGGGCGCAGCACCCCCCCCAGCACCCCCCCCAGCACCCCCTTTTCTCTGCCCCCCCCCCCCCGTTTTTGCACCTTTCGCACTGGTTTGCCGTTAAAAACCCAGCAGCACAGCGGGGGCTGCGGCGGGGTACGGGGGGCACAGGGATGCTGGGGGGCAGCCCCGGGAGCCGGGCCCCCACCGCGCCCCCACCCCACAAAGCACCCGGGGCCGGTTCCTGCGCAGCTTTATTCTGCCGGGGGGGCTCCCGCCTGCCCCCCAGCCCCAGCCCCCTCCCGCTGCCAGGGCCTGATCCTGACCGAGGTGTGGGGCTGAGCCTGACCGGGGTGTGGGGCTGAGCCTGACCGGGGTGTGGGGCTGAGCTCGGCCTGGGGCTGATCCTGACCTGGGGTTTGGGGCTGATCCTGACCAGGGTGTGGGGCTGAGCCTGGTGTGGGGCTGAGCTCAGCCTGGGGCTGATCCTGACCTGGGGTTTGGGGCTGATCCTGACCAGGGTGTGGGGCTGAGCCTGGTGTGGGGCTGAGCTCAGCCTGGGGCTGATCCTGACCTGGGGTTTGGGGCTGATCCTGACCGGGGTGTGGGGCTGAGCTTGGCCTGGGGCTGAGCCTGAGCCTGACCCAGGACATGGGGCTGATCCTGACCAGGGTGTGGGGCTGAGCCTGACCGGGGTGTGGGGCTGAGCCTGGTGTGGGGCTGAGCCTGGTGTGGGGCTGAGCTCGGCCTGGGCCTGATCCTGACCGGGGTGTGGGCTGAGCTTGGCCTGGGGCTGAGCTCAGCCTGGGGCTGATCCTGTCTGGAGCGTGGGGCTGATCCTGACCCAGGACATGGGGGGCTGAGCCTGACCGGGGTGTGGGGCTGAGCCTGGTGTGGGGCTGATCCTGACCCAGGACATGGGGCTGATCCTGACCAGGGTGTGGGGCTGAGCCTGACACAGGACATGGGGCTGATCCTGACCCAGGACATGGGGCTGATCCTGACCGGGGTGTGGGGCTGAGCCTGACACAGGACGTGGGGCTGATCCTGACCAGGATGTGGGGCTGAGCTCAGCCTGGGGCTGATCCTGACCCAGGACATGGGGCTGATCCTGACCGGGGTGTGGGGCTGATCCTGACCAGGGTGTGGGGCTGATCCTGACCAGGGTGTGGGGCTGAGCTCAGCCTGGGGCTGATCCTGACCCAGGACATGGGGCTGATCCTGACCAGGGTGTGGGGCTGAGCTGACACAGGACGTGGGGCTGATCCTGAC